>NC_058131.1:194221677-194349707 GCF_016433145.1 Gracilinanus agilis | reverse complement strand
TTGATCTCAGAAATGTTTATTTAAAATAATCTTAATTCATCTTCCCTAAATTAACCTAGATAGCACAAGGCCTCTGAGGGAAGGATCTTTAAAAGAAAATAATTTTTATTTACCTCTAAATATGAGGGAAGGATCTTTAAAAGAAAATAATTTTTATTTACCTCTAAATATAATGTGGGCAGCCTTTCAGTCTCCCAATCATTTCATTTATGTCATTTTGAATACTCTAGGAATAGTAATCTTTTCTTCTGACAATCACAAAAATATTCCTTCAAGTGAAATCCAATCCAATAAGCATGTTTCAGGTGTTCATTGCTTGTTGGCCACTATGTTTTAAGTCAGTTCTGAAGGTTATAAAATAGATATAGTCCCTATATCCTAGGAGCTTGGATTCTAAGAGAATTAGACATATATAGTAATTGTGGCAAAACATAATATGCTTTTTCAGAAGAGTTTAAAATTATCTTCTCATTGAAAGCGGAGGACAAAAAGAATACTTTCAGTTGGTTGGGAGGTGGAGATGCTTTTCAAAGAAAACTTTGTCTTTCAAAAAGAAATGCAAGAGATGGATTTTGAAGGAAATGAAAAATATCAACAGACTGAAATGAGAAGAGAATGGTGATTATGGAGAAGAGATTACTGTGGGAATGAATAAAAAAAATATTAAATACCTACTAACCATGTGCTAAACACCGGTTATCTAAGGAAAGGCAACACAAACAAACAAAAATAGTCTTTGATGTCCAGGAGCTTACAGTCTAATGGGGAAAAAAACCACACAGTTATGTAGAAACAAGATTGCATATACAATATAAATTGGAGTTATTCTTAGAGAGTGGGCACTATGAAAAAGGAAGACTGCAAAAGGACTTTTGCAGAAAATGAGAATTTAGCTGACACTCAAAGGAAGCTAGGAAAACTAGGAGGCAGTGTTCAAGGAATGGAGTGTAGCCAATGAAAACTCTCAGGGTCAGAGGATTGAATATGCTGTTTAAGGAACATTAAAGAGGCTAGCATCACCAAATCGCAGAGTACGTGGAAAGGAGCAAGGGGTAAGAGATTTAAGATCAATTTAACAACTGATGGAAGTATGCACTGGAGTAGGGGTGATACTTGAAGTTTAAAGACTGAACAGAAGGCTATTCTTATAGTCCACCTGAGGATCTGGGCAAGAGTGGTAGCAGTGTAAGAGAACAATGGGGCTATATATGAGAGATGTATTAAATGGAGAACTGACAGGATTTCACAACAGATTGAATTTGACAGGGTGAGAGAATAGAGGGCCAAGAATGACACAGGTTGTGATCTGGGGTAACTGGCAAGATATCAAGGTCCTCAATTGTAATAAGGACAATAGATTATGAGAATTTTTGGGGGGGAAGACAATGAGTTTAGGTTGAAACACTGTGAGGTTAATATAGCTATAGTATATAGTTTAAGATGTGTAATAGGTACAGAGAGAGTATTGGAAATCAAGAGAAAGGTTGGGGCTGGAAAAGTATATATGAGAGTCATTTGTATGGAGATAATGATTGATTTCATTAGAGCTGATGATATCACCAAGTGTAAGACTAGAGAGAGAAGTGAAGAGAGAACAGGATACCCAAAGTTAGCAGACATGTCCTGGATAAATATCTGGCAAAGGAGACAAAGAAGGAGAGTTAAGGCCATAAGGAGATGTTGGTTACAGTGCATGAAGGTAAAAAAGTGTACAATAAAGTGGAAAGTTAAGAGCAGAACCAGATTGTAAGGGCACTGACTATCAGAATAAAGAATATGTTCCTTATTCTAAGCATCAGGGAACCACTTTGAATTAATGAAATCGATGTCTTCGTGAGGATAAAAATTAAAACATATACCTTTCTTGGCAGTTTTGGGGACAAGTTATCCCAAAGCCATAAAACTTATGAAGATATTTTCAGCGTATCATCATTATTCATTATTATTCCTTTCATTTTTCTCATCTTAATGGAATCAAGTTACTATATTGCTATCTAACCACTATTCTTCTATACTTAGTGTTTTTTGGATTGTTGAAAGGCTGGATAAAATATTATGAGTTACTTTTTGTAATGGAATAAAAGTATAGGAATGTTACTCATCTTCTGTAAGTTCATCTTCTGTTTTCATTCTATATAGCAGATAGGATGAAGGAAATAATTTACACCTCATTCTATTCTGGCATGATTTTGCTATCACTTCTAAAGTTTATAGGTTTTGAAATCTTTCATTTCATGTAGCCTAGAGATTTAATGTCTGACCCTGATGCAAGACTTCTGACTTCAATGGCCATCCTTTATCTACTATACTATATTGCTATTTAGCTCAGATATTATCCCTGTTTTACAACTGAGAAAGCTGAAATTCATACTATGAGTATCCCATAGTCACACAGATATCATAAGAATCAGGTTTTACACTCAGTTATCCTCGTTCCTAGTCAATACTTTTTTCATACACTATTACTAAGTGAATTAAAGAATGAAAGTCCAAACTTCATTTGAATTACTGAAGTCCATCAATTTTAGGGGCACAAAAGCCTTTGAAATTAAGTGGATACAACCTCTAAAATGTTCATTGTGTATATATAAATATTGACTACCTTGCTTTGGATCCCCTAATGCCTTCTGGGTATAGTTAGGTATAAAATATCTTTTGGAAAAAAGGGAAAAGAATTAAACTATAAACATGCTTCCAAACATAGGACAGCAGTACAGCCCATCATGAGTGATGTTCTGTCCCTGAGGTTTATTGTATCTCATCACATTTGAAACTTAATTAGAAGGTCAGAAGAAATGAAGTGTACCACATTAAGAAAATATAGTAAGGTTACATAATTTCAATTTCCAACATGCTCTCACCTAACTATGTTCTTTTTAAATCTCTACAAAACGAAAGAAATCAAATCTAAGAGTCCTTCAAGTTCTTTAAGTAGAGCTACATGGTCTAACAAAAAAAAAGCACTGGACAAGAAGTCAAGACCTGTGTCCTAATTAAAACTATACTACTCATAACCTAGTTTGACTTTGAACTGGTCAGACCCTCTCTCTGGACCTCAGTTTCTTGTTCTGTAAAATGAAAGGATCAGACTATTATCTGGTGTATAATAAGATTTACTGTTCTGTGATTCATGCTGTGTTGTGTAGTGGGAAAAGGACCAGTTCTGTGAGCTCAGATAAGTCACTTTGCCTCCATAAACACTCACTTTTAGAATGAGGATTTTGAGATCTGCCTTGTTTTCTATAGACCCTTTCATTCTTATATACCTTCATTGTGTTGTTTCTTTTTGAACAACATCTATTTTATTTTATTTTCATATCTCTTTTCCTTCCCACAAGTTAAGCCACTGAGAGATATTGAAATATGGAAATGAAACTGCAAATCAGAATGTCTCTTTAGTTTTAAACTAGAGGTGATTAGGTTTCCATTAGGGAAAAAGAACATCAGGGCAACTAAATGAATATGAAATCTATTCTAAAGAATGTGTAACTCTGAAAAATTTACAAGGTATACTGTAGGTAAGATTTCTGACTCTCTAGATTGTAACACAATCTTTTTTCAAGGTTAAGTGGTTGGTGGACATGACTGGATTGCACCTGCTGGCTCACACACAGAGAAGGAATAAAGCAAATCCACTATGAATACCAAATCTGGTTTGGGTCAATACTTTCTGCCTCTTCCTGGAGTCAAGCCTTTCTCTAGAGCAACTAATGGGGAAGAAACTGAATAATTTGAGATTTATTTTCTTTCTTTTCCCCTTCCTTTCCTGGGGTGAAGGTGCAAATGAGTAATGAGATGACTAAGAGTTGAAAATGGAAGAAAGAACAGGAGCAAGAGATGCAGATAGTTCACTAAATGGCTAATCAAGCTTCCAATAATCAAGATATCTGTCAGAAGATAAAGAAATGAATCATTGTAAGAATAGGTAAAGTAAAGAGATGTAGAAAGCTGACCTACAAACATGGAGTCACAGACTTTCTTTGTTGGAAAGGAACACAGAGGTAATAAAATATCAGTCATTTGACAAAAAGTAAACAATCCAGAGAGATGAAGGGACTTACCCAGGGTCATGCAACTAATTAATGACAGCATCAGGAATGGAACTGAGAATTCCTGATTGCAAATACAGAGGTCTTTCAGTACACACCCACATAGAGTAAATGATTTATTTTTTTTATTTGAAGATTTTTATTTAATTAATTAATTTAGAATATTTTCCCATGGTTACATGATTCATATTCTTTCCTTCCCTTCCTCCCACATCTATCCCATAGCCAATGAGAAATTCTGCTATATTTTACATGTGTCATTGGTCAGGACCTATTTCCATATTATTAATATTTTCACTAGGGGAATTGCTTAGAGTCTACATCAACCCATGTGATCAAGCAATTGTTTTTCTTCTGTGTTTCTACTCCCACAGTTCTTTTTCTGGATGTGGATAGTGTTATTTCTCATAAGTACCTCAAAATTGTCCTGGATCATTGCATTGCTTCTAGTAGAGAAATTCATTACATATGATTTTGCCACAGTGTACCATCTCTGTGTATAATGTTCTCCTGGTTCTGCTCCTTTCACTCTGCATCAATTGCTAGAGGTTGTTTCAGTTCATATGGAATTCCTCCAGTTCATTATTCCTTTCAGCACAATAATATTCCATCACCAACAGATACCACAATTTGTTCAGCTATTCCCCAATCAAGAGGCATCCCCTTATTTTCCAATCCACTCCACAAAAAGTGTGGCTATAACTATTGGACGTGCAAATTGTTTATTTTTTTAATGGTTTATTTTTTGTTCTCTCTGTCATAGAAAATAGTCTTAGGCTTTGAAGGGGATAAATAAATAGCAAATTGATGCCTAAGATAAAATAGAAGATAATAAGAAAGTATCATGCTGATCTTTTTGTGTGTTAATTGCCTGAAACAAGTGAACTACATTCTTGGATACTGAAAAAACTGGAAGAAAGTAATTGTTCTGCTACCACAGTGGTCTTTGAAAGAATTTGAAGAATGGAGAAGAAGGCACAATTGAAGAAGGGCAAATTTTATCAAGGTTTTCAGAAAGGGAATAAAATGGAGCCTGCTTTTAAGAAATCCAATGAGCTAGAACTGAATTTCTGGAAAAATGTTAGAGTATAGTTTACAAAGAATATTTAGAATGACAATAGTGATCATAGAACTAGTATTATTCATCAAGAATAGATCATGAGATCATAGATCTCTTACTAGTGAGGTGGCAATCTAACCTAAATCTTTTATTTTACAGATAAAGAACCTGAAACACTGTAGTATTAATGGAGGGGATATGGGCTGGACAAATAAATAGTAACATGAATCCACATTCAGGACTAGTTGAGTGGGTAGACAAATAGTGGTTACTGATCATTCAGTGTTAGCTTGCCAATAGGTCTTCAATAGAATGCCCCTAAGATCCATCCTTGAGTCTGTTATATTAAGATATTTTTAATCAATAAGTTGGATAAAGGCATGAATATACTCATGCATTTCAACTTAAAGGGACAGCTAATTGGATGAATCAGAATTCTAAAAGATTGACTAAACATTGGGCTGAAATAAAATTTAATAGTAAGACTTTAAGCTTTTGTTTTTAAAAAAAAGTAGTTCAGTTAGGAGAGTTAAATTCCCTTCTTCTACACTATAGCCACTAACCCGGAATTCCTGTAGTCTAGTTTCTAAGAACCTTTCCTGATGACTAACAGGAAAGAAAAGAACTCTGTAAGCAGAAAGAATGGAACATTACTAATCTGTGAAGAGCAGAGAACTGTATAATTTTAGAATTTGAAGAGAACATCGAATATTTCTTATAATATATTGTTCTTTCCATTCTCCAACACTGTCCCTGTGAAAGAAAAATATTTTAGATGATAATTATATTTTCAAGAATGAAATGGCTGACAAGTTTTTAGTTCTTTATTAATATATACTGGTGAAATTGTTAAACTCCCATCTGGTTCCTATTATTGTAGGAATCATGATATTCACCTTTTCTTCAATTTTATGAATGTGGTGTTGTCAGTATTCATAGAATGGAAGGAAATGGGATGGATTATCCTAAACATGTAAGTGCCCATAATCATTTGTATTCTACTTTATAATGTTTGACTTTTTGAAGATAACTGTCTTATTTATTTCTCCATCCTACATGATGACTTGAACAGAGGTAGTGCTTGATGTTTGTTGATTGAATGGATGAATGAATAAATATTTATTTTTTGTCTATATTAGACACTCATGTACAAATGCTATTGATTTAGGAATTCCCCTTGAAAAGATAATGAAATAATTCATAGTTTTAGAGAGGAAAGAATCCCATTTGTCTACTTTAGATTGCCTATTTTACAGACGAGGAAGATCAATTAAGGGACTTGCCTATAAATCACCCAAAAAAATAAGACAAAGAGCCAGTATTTGAACTGAGATTCTCTGACTCTTAGGCCATAATTTTTTCCTTAGTACTATGATTCTTGACCAAGGCATGGATCTCCATTTTGCCTCTTAATCATCTCCTTTACTGTTCTTTACTCCATTCTGGAAACAGGCAGAATTACTCTTCTGATTCAGCTAAGAACTAAAATAAAACTTCTATGTCTACTTAAAGATTCTTGCCTTTCTGACTCATACCTTCCCTGGTCTGAGTGCAGGCAGAGGTGATAGGAGAAAATGAGTTAGATTTAGTCTTCCTTTGAGAGATTTATACCTTATATAGACATTGAGAATGCACCCATTTCTCCTGTTGGATTAGGATCTGTGAACTGGGTTGGCAAAATCTCTTTATGTTTTCCAATTGTCCTGGCTAGGGACATGGATTTAAGTAGCTTTTTCCCCCCCAGTCTGCCTTGGGGTTCAGCCAAGGTAGTTCCTTTTCTAGTTAAATGCAATTCACTAAGCATTTATTAAACACCTTCTTTGTTCAAAGACCTGTGCTGGGTTTACAAAGATAAAATAATAATTTCTGATTTATATAGCATATTAAAACCTCAAAATACTTTTCAAACATTGTGACTTTTGAAGCTTACAAAAATCATGTGAGATATCCTACAGGTTTTGGTTAAGAAATCTGTTTATGATGATAGAGAGTTAAATGATTTTGCATTTGTCACACAGCTCATAAACAATGGAGAAGGGACTCCAAAAGGTATCTTTCCTGATTCTGAATTTAGCACTTTTTGGAGTGCACCCCATTCTTTACCCTCATGCTGTATATACCCTATTTTAGCTGTAATAAGGAATATAGGAATATGGGAAAAGGGAGATTTTTCATGTATATAGGAATATGGCAAAAGCTGATTATTTGTAGATTTTTAAAATCTCTAGACCCAGAAGAGATGCTAAAGTATGCCTAAAATATGAGATGCAGATAAAATGCTCTAAGATGATTGTATAAGGCCCAGGTCACTTATAGCTTAAAAAATGAGGAAAGATTCCATAGAGGCATTAGGAACTGAATTGAGTTTTGATAGAAGAGAAGGATTTCAAGAGTTATCATGAATTCAATCATAAATTCAAAATTTCTGCTGGGTAGCAACTCTGTTATTAAATCCCAAGCATTAGATTATATTTTCTTTAGGTGCCTGGACACCCCTTAGACACAAAATTATGTTGACTTTATTTTGTCTAGAGAGGAACTTGATATATTTATTTGAGAGTTTTGGTTAGAAAAGTATCAAGATGTGGGTATGCTGACAACAAAGAACTAGTTTTTGTAGCAAAATCTCTGCTCTTTGGTTTTGATAGCCCCATCTATCTCTTTTTAATTCATTTTTCAGTTTATTCAACAAACATTTCTTAGTCACCTACCATATGCAGAGTATTGTGCTAGTTTCGGGAAAATTGCAAAGATAAGACAGAACACTTGTCTTCATGGAACTTATAGATCAATATGAGAAATTAGACCTACTCATAAATAAAGGACAAATGAGAAGAGCAAAATTGCAGCAGAAAAATCTAAAGTAGTTTGATATCAGATAAAGGAAAATATCAGAAAAGACTTCAAAAAGGAGAAATCTGAATAAGACCAATGAAGGTAGCTAGGTGGCTCAATGGATAGAGTGCTAGGCCAGGGGTCAGGTAGACCTGAGTCCAAACCGAACTTCAGACACTTTGTAGTTGTGTGACCCAGTCACGTAACTTTTGATTGTCTTGCATAAAGATCCACTTGGAATCTACTAGATTAGAAAATGGCAAACCACTTCAGTACCCTTGACAAGCAAAGCCCATGAGTAGTTATGGTCCATAGGTCAAGTAGAGTTGGACCCAAGTGAGCAACAACAACAATAACAATATTGAAGAATTGATAAGATATCAATAGGATGGGTTAGGGGGCAATGTTTCTAGACAATTGTAGGTAGAAAAAAATCTCAGAACGAGATGATTGAGTTTGAGTCCTAGTTCTTTTATTTATTATCTGTATAACTTTGGAAAAACCACTTAGAAGGTTAGAGCTACAGTTTCCTCCTTTTTAAAATAGAGACAATAACACTTGTACTACCTACCTCACAGAGTTATTGTAAGAATAGGACTTTATAGATTTTAAAGAGCCATATAAAAGGGAAGAAATCATTTACTCTTTGAGTAGATACTTGATTCCCAGCAGTCCTTCAGTTTCTAGTACTTGATTCTAACTTGAACCCTCATAGCCTGTGTCTAAAAAGGATGTGAATGTCGTGGAGCACTAAGCATAGTGTCTTTTATGTAGTAGGCTTTCAATCAGAGGCCGTAGGGAGGTGGGTAAGGAATAAAATTTTGCAATTAAAGCTAGGAAAGACTGAATTAAAATCCTCTCCCAGACACTCTATTGCTGAATGACAGGTGCAAGTCACAACCTCTTAGAGCCTCAGGTTCCCCATCTAGGAAGAGGCAATAATATTGCTTATACTATGTGCCTCAAAGGATTATGGATTTTTTTAAGTCTACTTTTATTCTGAACTTGACAAGCACCAAGTAAAATGGACATTTTCAGAATATACAATAGAATAGAAAATGAGGAGTGTACTTGAAGTTACAGTTTTCTACTATGTACTTTTGCTTTTCTTTTAAACTATATTATGCATTCATCCTGTAACTTTCAAAGTTATCCTGTTTCACCTCTTTATATATATATATATATATATATATATATATATATACATATATATGTATGTGTACATATATATATTCTTTTATATATACATTTATAAACAGGGTTTACAAGGTTAAATGATTTGCTGCTGGTCACACAGCTAGTAAATGTCTAACACTGGAATTGAACTCATGAATATGTGTCTTCCTCACGACAGGACTGGTGCTCTATCCACTGTGCCACCTAGCTTCCCCACTGTATATTTTTTAAAAGACAAACAAATCTTGATATTATATTTTCAAACATTTTGCCACATTCTCCACAACTTTTCTCTTCTGCAGGCAAACTGTCTCCACATTTTCCCAGCAGTCTTTCTATGCAATGATCTATCTTTCACTATCCTAGTCACTCTTTTTTTTGTCAATGTTCTCACCAAAATAAAGTACTTAGTCATGAACACGATACTCAAGGACAGATCTGACCAGGGCAGATTACAGAGTACAACTCAATGCTACTTTATCTTATCCTTTTCTTTGTTGTTGTTCAGTTGTTTCAGTTGTGTGACACTTCAGAATCCCATATGGAGTTTTCTTGACAAATGGAAAGGTTTTCCATTTCCTTCTCCAGTTTATTTTACAAATGAGGAAACTGAGGTAGATAGAGTTAAGTGACTTGCCCAGGGTCACATAGCTAGTAAGTGTCTGAGGACAGACTTGAACTCATCATCCTAACTCAAAGCCCAGTGCTCTATCCACTGTGCTACCTAAATGCCCCTGTTCTCCTCTCCCTTACTGTCAAATAGAAATAATTTATTTTTACCAGCATAAAATCTTGATTTGCACCAACATCCACACCAGGAAGCTGGGTAGCTGTATGTTTGCATGTATGTATACAGGTATACTTTATATTTATATACAATAAACTTTTTTAAAAAATTAAATACTTAGATATAATAAACATACTTTATGTTCAGCATTAGGCTTACATATATAGTGACATATATCACTTCATTTTATTTTATTCAGACAACATTTCTTGCATAAGTAAATATATTCCTTTCTTTCTATTCACAGGTCCATTATCTGAATTCAACCTCCCATCACCTCCCACTTAGACTATTGCATTAGTATTCCAGTTGGATTCCCTCCATTCAACATCTCCTTATCTCTAATCTGTCTTCCACAAAACTGCCAAAATAATCTCACTAAAGCACAAGTCTTACTGATTTTCCTACTTACCTGTTCAAGAATCTTTGGTAGTCCTTATTACTTTCAGAATAAAAGGCAAACTCCTTTGCTTGACATTTTAAATGCAACTTAATCTGCTTCCTACCTGTCTTTACAGATTAATGTCATTTTTCTCCCATTCATTCACCCTCCATTCTAACCAAATTGGTCAATCCTCCCAATTAATGACTCCACTTTTCCTCTATGCCTTTATTCAATATAATTAGAGGAGGGAGAGCATAATAATAACTAGGGGATCAGTTTCTAGTACGAAGCCTTGATACTTAAAGGAAACTTTGGATTTTTAAGAGACATCCTATGTCTTCAATATATTCCATAAGGGTGCTTCTTAGAATTCTTCATTTCCTTTAAGACTAAAGGCATCCTACTGGAAACTATTCGTGATCCCCTTAGTTATTAATACCTTCTCCTTCTTCTAATTATATTGTACTTATTTATCAGTTTAATTGTAGCTTTCTATAGTAAGTAGATTCTATTGAAAAACTGAACTATTTTAATTTTTTCATTTCAGTAGTTCAGTCTTTTTCAGTTGTGTCTAATTCTTTGTGATCCCTTTTGGTATATAGCTTTTAACTCTTATTTTCTCACTTTGTCTTCAAAGCTCTCCTGGGAGAATGTTACTGTCACATCTGCTCAGAAACCCTGCCAATAATGAATAAACCCATTTGTTCTGTGTTAAGTACATTTACCTCCATTTTATCTTCCTTGATGGAGCTATTGATTAAAAGCAAACTTTGAAGGATACATGTTCTAACGGCTTTTGATGAATGAAGTCCATTAGTTTTTTTTTTTTTATGGATTTGGATTCTTTAATTCATAACTATTTGTTTTATTATCATTTTACTTATCAAACTCATTCCCAGCTGTAGTCTCTCCGTTATATAAAATTGCAGTTACTCTAATCCTAGGAGGTGGGTCTTCATGCTAATTTCTGGAAATAATAGTTTCATTTACAAAAAATAATAACAATAATTCATAGTCTGAGAACTGTAGGTAGATTTGTTTTGTATTGTTTTTTCTACAAGTAATAAAAACACTTTAAATTTGGGATGAGAGGATAACAGAGAAGAGGGATCGAGATGTGATAAATCTGGCAAGGGGTCAAGAAGGGGAAAATATGGATCAGACAGAGAGGCATCATGGGGAGAGGACTTTGGGAATAGAATGTGGGACTGAGAGTTTCATATAGTGGATAGAGTACAACCAGAAAGGTCCACATATGAATCGTTGAATTGTTCCTCAGCTACTTATTTTGTGATCTTGGGCAAGTCCTTTCACTTCTCTGCATCAGTTTGCTTATCTATAAAATGAGAGATTGGACTTGATTATTTCTAACTCTAAATCAATTCTTCTATGATCTAGTGCCTGAGGGAAGAGATGTTGGCATATTAATCTCTCAGCAGAGTAACTGTGTCATTCTGTTAGGCCATCAGCAAATTAGCAACCTAGATGGAGGCTATATTTTTTCCCACCATAATTATTTTTCAGAGCAATCAATCACGGTCCCTATAACCCATGCCAGAACAGTAAGATGGCTATGTTGGAAAAGGGCCCACATTTTCCAATCATTTCTATTTCGTTGAAAACCAAAGGTAAAGGATTTTTGGAATGATTTGTAGATAAATTATTCATTTTTTTTTTGATCCATGACCTTATTGAAATAAGAGTTAGACCTGAAGGAACAAATCGAACATAGTATTTTAAGCAACATGTGGAGAAAATCTACCTAATCCTGGGTAGCACATTCTAGTAAAGACATTGAAAAGTTGGACAACATGTAGAGGAAAACGATGAATCTGAAAGAATTTAAGATTAGTCAATATAAAGCTTGGTTGAAGGATGTTGAAATAATTAGCCTGAAGAATACTGAGGAGGAAAATTTTAGCTCTCTTAATGGGCTTCATTTTTGTTTTGTTTGATCCCAGAGAGAGAAGTATTAGGAGCAATGGGTGAAGTTGCAATGAACCCAAATAAGATAGAGCCACATAGATTGAAAAGAGTTAGCCTTCATTGGAGGTCATCCGCAAAAGCTGGATCATCGCTTATTGGGGATCTTGTGGAAGAGATTATTTTCCAGGAAAGTTCAGAGACATAATTTCCAAAGTATCTTCTGGTTACATGAGTCTGTGAATTTAATCTAGTTTGTCTTATTTTAGACCTTAAAGGCTACATATTTCTATCCAAGCTCACATGAAGTCATAGATTCAAAGCTATCCAGATATTCCCACATGTTATCACATAAACCTCAGTTATTGATGCCTCTTCATTTTAGTTCAATAACCATTAAAAATATACATCCTATTTTATAGCTATTAAGATTTTTTGAATACTTAAAAAAGTATTTCATTTTCTGTTCAACCAAGTGTTTAATCCTCTGTACTGTGACAGCTTAGTCAATTATCTTCTCTTTGACACAGAATCTTATCAAATGGCTATTCAAAAGTATAACCAGGAATATATATTTCATTTTTTTTACCTACTACAGCTGCAAAAACCTTCAAGGTCCTTTTGGGTGAATGGTGCGAGACATTATTATATATTCATATTGGCTTCCTGATGAAATTAAATGATATGAAGTGTTCCATTAGCAAACTGAAAGGATATGTATCCTTTCAGTTATGTGTGTGCATCTCTCTCTCTCAGACACACGCACACACATACACATAGACACTACTCCTCAAAAGTAATAAAGTACTATAACATAAAAATAGTTATTGTACTACAGTATATATCCCCTAATTTTAAGTCTATTAACAAAAAATAAGACAAACTTTATGTTTATTCTAATTTTCTATCATATCTAGCACATAAATGGATTATCCCTAGATAAAGAATGATCAGGTAGAAAATTCCATATTCAAATATTTCAAAGGTAGTTACATATTGAATTGTCTCAGGACTGAAAGGATCTTGAGTAAAAGTGCCATAAATAAAGCATAATATATGCAATTTGAATCTTAAAACTGATAAATTAGGAAATGTTACAGTTTTGAGATTGATTCCCTAATGTTAAAGAATTTTCTGTCTTTGATCCTAGTCTCTTCAAATTTTATTAATGCCTTATGCAAAGATCTCATTCATCAAAGACAGAGAATTTCAGATCTAGAACTAAAGGGACCAGAGAGGTTAGCTAGTGTAATCACTTCCTTTTTTTGCAGATGGGGACACTGAGGATAAGGGGTTAAGCAACTTGTCCAAGGTTGCATAGGTTGTAAGCATGAGGGAAAGAGTTTGGACCCATATTTGGTTTCCAAAGCCATTGTTCTCTCCATTGTTTGCAAATAATATAAAGGAAGGAAGGATAACTTACTGAATCTGGATATTGAATAATGAAATGGCTAATGAATAAGCAATTATTAAGTACCTACCATAGTCCTTACTTTTCAGGCTCTATGCTAAGAGAAAGATATAAAACAGTTCCTGTTCTTGAAAAACTCATAGTGGAGATCAGTGGTTCCCAAACTTTTTTTGGCCTACCTCTCCCTTTCCAGAAAAAAAATATTACTTAGGGCCCTGGAATTTAATTTTTTGAAAAATTTTATAGCATTAATAGGAAATACAAATGCACCTGTGTCCATCACCGCTCCTCTAGATCTCTGCAGCACCCACCAGGGGTTGGTGGCACCCCACTTTGGGAATCTCTGGTATAGATGGAGGCAACTATATGTAAAATAAAGTATGTACAAGCAAGCTAAATACAGGCTAAATTGGAGTTAATAGAGGGAAAAGACAAAAGACTGACATTGAAGGTAATTGGAAAAGATTTCTCAAAGAAGCTCTTTCTGGCATTTGAAAAAAAAGCGTGGGTAGCCAATAGGCAGCAGTGAGGAAGAAGAGAATTCCAGACATTGCAGATAGTCAGTAAAAATGTCCAGAATAGGGCAATGGACTGTCTTATTGAGCAGCAGCAAGGGAGCTAGTGTCCACTGGATTATAGAGCATGTGAAGGAGAATAAGTGTAAGAAGATTCCAGTCTTAGCACAAGCTTTTATCAATATTTTCCCAAAATGTGGCATGCAGAATTGAAATCAATATCCCAGACTTGGTCTGATTAGAACATACTACAGATAAGTCATTTCCTTCCTTGGGGCAGCTAGGTGGGATAAGTAGGCAGCTCTGCACCTGAAGACAAAAACCGTATTCTCCTGACTCCAGAACAGGAGGGATGAAGACTGTGAAAGGTTTTAAATGCCAAATGGAAGATTTTATATTTAATCCTGCATATGACAGTGATCCAGTGAAGTTTATCGAATGGGAGAAGGGAGCTGACATAGTCAGGTCTGTGCTTTAGAAGGATTAATTTGAAAGCTGAGCATATCCTGGAATGAAGCAGGGGGACCTCTCAAAATCCTATTGAAATAGACTAGACACAAGGTGATAAGAGCTTACATCAGGGTGCTGGTGGCAGTGTCACATGGGAGGAGGGAACTGTGCCACCTTGATGCCCTATCAAATAAAAGACACCTCAATAAAATAAGGTAATATATGAGAGATGTGACAAAGTTGAAATGAACAGGACTGGTTATAGTTTAGATATTGTGAGAGGGGAATAAAAGAGAGGGAAGAGACAATTATGGCACCTAGGTTTCTAGCCAGAGTGACTGAGAGGATGGAGGTGCTTTGATAGTAATAGGAATATTTGGAGAAAGACAGTTTTGGGGGAAAGGTAATTGATTCAGTTTTGGAATGGTTGAGTTTCAGATGCCTATGAGGTTTCTAGTCTGAGATGGCTGTCTATATCAAATAATTTAGGTTTTGAGTTGTCTCAGTGATAACTGACATTTCATGATGCTATTTAGGATTTTCTTGGCAGAGAAAGAGTAGTTTGGCATTTCCTTCTCCTGCTCATTTTTCAGATGAGGAGACTGAGGCAAATAGGGTTAAATGATTTATCCATGGCAACATAGCTAGTAAGTGTCTGAGACCACATTAGAACTCAAGAAGATGAATCTTTCTGATTCTAAGCTATATCCACTATGCCACCTAGATGCTCTATAAAAGAATAGACACCCTAATATAATGAGGTAAAATTTATTTACTTAAAAAATTTTAAACTCTTCCTTCTGTCTTAGAAGCAGAAAAACAGTAAGGGCTAGGCAATTGTCACACAGCTAGGAAGTGGCTGAGGCCATATTTGAACCAAGGACTGCTTGTCTCTAGGCTTAGTTCTCTATCCACTGAGCAAAGTAAGTGCCTCTAAAATGTATTTTTGAAAAATGTAAATTGCTACATATGGGTTCAAAAACATCCATTGCAGAAGTGTGGAATGAGGAAGACAAAGTTAGCCAACAGCTCATGTTTTCAAAAAGATTTTGATATTGAAAACAATTGCAAGCTCAACACAATCTAGTGGTGTTCCATGGCAGCTAAAAAGAGCTAGTTTGATCTTCCCTGCACCAATAGGAATTTACTCTCTAGAATAACAATTTAGCTCGAATTTGTATAGTGCTTTAAGGTCTTCAAAACACTTTACAAATATCTTGTTTTATTCTCTCAACAACTCTGAAAGGTAGGTCTTATATTTATTCTCATTTTATAAATGATGCAACTGAGGATATCAAAGATTAAATGACTTGACTACAACTAGATATTATTATACAGCTAAAAAAGTAACTAAAGCTAGTCTTGAATTCGGGTCTTTTTATCTTCACATGTATTACTCTTTCTAATTATCCCATCTAGTTGCTCCAACAAAAGAAATGATTTTCTGTGCCATGTTCTAATCAAAACAAATCTGGAATATTGATTTCAATTTTGTATGGCCTATTTTACTAAAAGAATTGACCAAAAATATGTGCTAAAAAGAAAGGATGATAAGTAGACTTAAAACCATGCTATATAAAGATGGGGTGAAGCAAGGAATGATCAGCTGGAGAAGATTTTTTTTTGGTGTAGGAGGTGGGTGGATGATAGGTGTCTCAAAATATTTGGAAATCCATTATGTAGAGAAGAGACTAAACTTCTAGGTGGCAGGTGTCATCATCAGGAAAATGGTGAAAATACAAGAAAAGAAAATATCAGCTTGTAAGTTAATGTCATATTCATGATGCCACCAATATATTAACATTTTTCCACAGTCTTTTGGAAAATATTCTCCCCTAGTAGAAACATGCTTCTAAATTTATGATAGCATAAGAATTTACCTTCTAGAAATTTGTCTTGTAGCCCTCTTTTTTCTTGACCACGAATGTTTTCCTGTATTTTTTTTTGTGGGGTTTTGACCCCTTCTGTCTAACAATTTCATGAGAATCTCAGATAGGAGAATGCTGGAGTATATAGTATTAGTGCTGCACTCATTATCTATGTGACTTTAAGTAAGTCACTTAAAATTACCTAGGCCTTTACCTTCATTTCCTTATACTTACTGTGGGGATAATAAAATTTTAAAGCCCTTTTGCCACAGCTCTCTGCACAGGGATGCACGACATAAAACTGGAAATAATGATGTAAAATTTGTTTGGAAACCAAAAACAGTGCTATGGAGATATACACTATTTTCAAGGAGTAATATTTATAAAGTAATTTGCAAACTTTAAAGTAGCATACATAGTCTAGCTATTATTACTGTTGTTTTTTTCTAGAGAGTAATTTTCTATGAATGTAGAATAAGTTCACATTACCTCTTTTCAGCTGCCATCATGATATACCCTTGACTTGCATTGACTTTGCAATTCTCAAAAATTCCAAATATTTTTAATTGCATTTTACTAGGGATTTGATGTCAGGCCTGGAATCAGCAGGACTTGGGTCCAAATCAGGGTTTAGACTGCATGACCCTAAATATGTATATATTTATGTATGTATTTGCAAGTAAATTTTTTAACATTTATTTTTTTTAACATTTTGAGTTCAAAATACTGTTCCCCCCTTTCCCCACCCCTCAAGAAACAATGTATTGATTATAAATGTAAAGTAATGCAAAACGTCTTTTCATATTTACTACATTGTAAAAGAAAACACAAACTCATACACTGAACAAGAAAAATAAAGTAAAAAAGTATACTTCAATCTATACTCAGAATTCATTAGTTCTTTCTAGGTAGATAGGTAGATAGTATTTTTTATCAAGGCTCCTTTGGAAATGTGTTGGATCATTGTCTTAATCAGAGTAGCTAAGTGTTTCAAAGCCGAACATCCTTATGATACTGCTGTTTTTGCTCATGATGTTTTCTTAGATTATGCTCACTTTACTTTGTACTAGTTCATATATCTTCCCAGCTTTTTATGAAACTATCCTGCATATTTCTCATAGCACAATGCCACTCTGTCATAATCATATACCATTATTTGTTCAGCCATTCCCCAACTGATTGGCCTCCCTTTAATTTCCAATTCTTTGCCAACAGGGGGGAAAAAAGCTGCTATAAATGTTTTTGTGCAAATAAGTCCTTTCCCCTTCTCCTTGATCTCTTTGGGATATGAAGCTAGCAGTGGTATTATTACATGAAAGAATAAGCACAGTTTTATAGCCCTTTGGGAATAGTTCTAAATTGTTCTCCAGAATGGTTGGACCAGTTCACAACTTCATCATCAGTGCATCAGTGCCTAAATCTTTTTTTATTAAAATGTGAATTTTTAGCGACTTATGCTTTCCCATTCTTGAGCTTTCCTCATCCTATCTTCTTTTCTTTTTTCTACTCCTACTGTTCATTATCATTCACATTCAGAAATGATTAATAACAATGAAGACAATTCTAGGAGGGATATGTATGTTGACTTTATTTCCCTTGACTATTCCATGTAACCAATCAATTAGCCACATGACATGCATTTTTAAGGGCCTACTGTATGCCAGGTACTGGGGATATAAAGAAAAAACAAACAAACAAAACAATTTCTGCCCTTGAGGTTCTTCTAATCTAGTGATTCCCAAAGTGGATGCTACCACCCCCTGGTGGGTGCTGCAGTGATCCAGGAGGGCAGGGATGGCCACAGGTCCATTTATTTTTCCTATTAATTGCTACTAAAATTAAAAAAAATTAATTTCCAAGGGGCTAAGTAATATTTTTTTTTCTGGAAAGGGGGTAGTAGGCCAAAAAAGTTTGGGAACCACTGTTCTAATCTATCAGTGAAGAAAATGTTGCACCTAATGAAGTAGGGGCAAAATACAAAGTAAATGCAAGGCAATGTGTGTATGTGTTGGGGTGAGGGTGGGGATGGGCAGCAAGAAAGAGTTTGTATATAAGGTCATGCCATACCAGATATAAACAGTTAGTGCAAAGGTATACAGACGGAAGTTAGATTGTTATGTGTGGAGAAAAATAAAAAGAATAATTTATCTAGATTTTAGAGTACAGGAAGGAGAAAATGTATAATAAGTTTCAAAAGGTAGACTGGAAAATGCTGAAGAGAAAAGCTAATATTTAATGGTACAGGCAATAGGGAGCCAAGGGAGTTTATTGAATAGGGAAGTATTAAGACCTGCCTGAAGTTTAGGAAAATCAATTGGCAATGACATGGAGTGTGTGAGATAAGGTACGTACAGATTTTTTCTTTACTTTACTCCATACAAACAATCAAGCATTTTAAAAGCCTTCTATTTTTCAGGTCCTCTGCTAAGTGTTGGAGGTAAGAGATTCAGAGCTAAGGCTAAATATCTAAAGAAACAAGACATTACAAATTCTGCCTATTTTTTTACTCCCAGATTTTATTTTTCCCATTCTTCTGAAAAAGTTTTCTTTCTCACTTTTCTTGCTCTTGCCCTCCATGACTTTCATATTGACTTGTATAGATTCATCTACTACTTTGGTAAAGCACTGAACTTGAGATTAGGAAATCTAGGCTCAGTTCCTCCTCTTTGTAGCTTCAATGCTTAGCAGAGTGCCTGGCATTCAGTAGGTGTGTAAGAAATGCTTATATTGACTGACTCCTAGATTTTGGCCCAGGACAAATAACTTATTTTCTCATCACCATGTTTCCTTAGGTATAAAATGAGGGTGCTATTTACATGACCTTTCTCACAGGATTCTTGAGAAGGCATTTTGTCCATCTTTATATAATATAAAAACGAGTAGTTATTATTACCCTTCGATAGGAAATTAATATTTTCTGAATCTCTTGCTCTTCAATTCAGTGTTAAATAATTACTATGGAAAAAACAATTTTCTGAGTGCTACAAATGGGACAGGGCCACCAAGGCTTTGTCCCTCTGCAACAAAACTTTGAGGCTATTCATTCCATTTATATGTCAGCAGCAATGCAGAAACAACTGAGTATAGCACATTCTTAGTAAAAGTTATTCATTCAAATGCAAAATTACTGGATGATTCATTTCTTCCCTAAGGTGGCTATATTCCAGTTCAGTTCTTTCCTTTCCTAGTTTTGACTTGCTCTTATCCATCTCCCCAACTCCCACGATGGTCTCCCCAATACTGTCCTTTGGTACCTATAACCTTTATCCTGGCAGAGCTGGTATCTTTAGAATTTCTCCCTGTTCAAATGAATACATTTTTAAAAAAATATTGATAGGAAGGCACATTTAGGGCTTCCCTATGACTCAGAATTTAATCAGTCAGCAGGCACTTATGAATCGCCTGCTATATACTAAGCATTGTGCTTGACAGTGATGATATATAAAAAAAAATAGTTCCTTTAGTTAAAGAAGAAATAACATATGAATATATAAGTATATGCAACATAAATATATACAGATTACATACAAAATAAATTCAAAATAGTTTTGCTCAGAAGGTATTAAAGTTAAAGGCATCAGGAAAGGATTCATGTAGGCGGTCATAAGTGAGATCATCTTTAAAGAAAAACTAATGATTTTAGGAACCAGAGATGAAGAGAAAGTGCACCCCAACAGTGTGCAAATCAGCAAGGTTGGTATGTCCTTCTTGCTGGTTAGATATCTACTCTGAAGACAAGGATAACATAAGTTGTCCCTACATTCATGGAAAATATAAGATATTGTGTGAGAATAAAACTGTTAAATTAAAAATTAATTATAATAGATTAACTATATCGTACATTCAAATGAAATGAGTAGATGGGAGAAATGTGAAATCTGAGAAGAAAAATCACTTCTAAATAGAGGGAACAGGAGATGTGAACTCAAGATGGTATTAGAGGATGGGAGGATTTCAAAAGTACAGATGAAGGAAGCAGGAGAAGATTAGTGCATGTTATAAGAATGAGAAGATGGTGTGAGTAAAAGAAAAGAAGTGATAATATTTGGGTGAAACTTTGCTGGAACAGAGGATGTATATGGAAATAGAGTGTGATGAGGGTGAAGTACCAGGTTGATAGTTGTGGAATTTGAGATACTTTTTAGACAAAAGGGATGTAGATTTAAGTCTAATTCCTTAAACAAATTAGCTATGTGACTTTGGACAATTCACTTTACCTAAGTTGTTGCCCAAAATTCCATCATTGTTATAAGAGAACAACCCAGTTCATTTCCAAAGCTTCAGTGGGCTTTGGAATCTTATTGATATATTAAAATTTCAGACAATGGAGGACTTTATTCAGTCAAAAATGGGCTATATATAAGGAAGATTAAACTAGTAATAGCATAGATATAATAGAGGGAGATTGGAGGCAGTGTGGCTATTTGAGTAACTTTTGCATACTTAAGGTTGAGTTTTGAGTGGAAAGAACACTGAATTATATTCAATAGATAAAGATCTTAATTCCATCACTGCTATTTAGTATTTGTAGTGATTTAATCTTCCTCAGAGTTTTAATATCTTCATTGGCAAAATGAGGTGATTGAATTTGATAATCTCTAAGGTTTTATCCAACTCTAAATCCCATGACTCTATCAAGCTTTCATTGGGAAATGGGAAATGCTTAGCATAAAGCTAGAAATGGTAGTATTCAGTTCAGAAAAACTTGGAACTGGAGATGGAGATTTTGAGTTTATTCTCATTGATGTTTATGTGGAAGGAAAAAACTCTATAGTATTAGCATAGTAAAAGTGATTCAAAATGGATTTGGTGTGTTTATCTGGTAAATAGAAATAGCCTAGATATGAGGCAGGTTTTAAGGAAAGTGCCTGCAGGGTAAATCCCCATATAGCCCAGAGAAAAAGTGTCAGTATAGCAAGTAAAGTTTTTAGTCATTATGAAATTAGAGAACCTGAGAAAGGCTCAACCACAATTCTTATCATTATATTTTTCTGCACATTCATTAAGTAGGCAATTATATTGAGTGAGTTAATGAGGGAAAATATGGGACAGTGCATAGAGAGCTAAAGGGCATGAAAGGACATAATTCCCACTGGGACACATTTTCTAAACCCCTGACCTGGAAAGACATTTGAAGTAGTAGTAAGTATAACCTTTCTGAAACCAGATAGGGAAGGAAATGGAGCATTATAGTATATCATCAAAAGGGGAGAATATGAGAGAAGATAAAATGACTATTTGCAATGCAGGGAAAAGTTTTAAGCACAGCTAGCAAAAGTATAGGAAGAATATATCGAAAAATCAAGAAAGAATTAAATGTGGCCTCAAAGATCAGTAAAGATTGGAAATATTAATCTAGCATATAATTTTTTCCATAGACAGCTAACCTGTTTCCACCCATAACTCTTCTAAACAAGCTATTCATTATTTTGAGTGGATATTGTGCCTTTGTTTTTCCACTGACAAAAGAGTAAGCACACCTCTTTCTTTCAGCTCACAATTATAAAGGAACTAAGTACCCTTGTTCTGCCTTTTTGTTGTCTTCTACAAATTTTTGCTGAGATGCTAAACAACTTTTATTTCTGCCCCCTTTTTATTCTTTTTTATTCTGATATGGTGGGGGCAGAAATCTTGTGGGACACATTAGTAGTTGAAATCTCTGCATTTCAGGAGGGTGTTTTGTGTCCCCTCTGTGAATTGAGGCATTTACCCTGAATGCCTATGGAAATATGAAGTTCTAGTTCAGGAATCTAAAGTCTTACAGATTTACTTTGTCAGCCCCACAAACATGCATTAAGTCATATTCTGTGCAAGGCCCTTTATCAAATACTTAGTACAGTACTACTTTGGTTGAATACATTCTATTGGGACAGGATGGAGATATACTATGTTAATGTGAAAATAAAAATAATGTAGTTTGAAGATGGAGAAACTCTAACTCCAAATGGCTTCTTTTATGAGGTGAATTTTGTGAAGGAAGCCAAGAAGTAAAAGAGGCAGAGGTAGACAGGAAATGTAATCAAAGAGATCTAAGACAGTCTGCAAAACACAAAGAAATGGGAGATAGATGTCAAGAGTGAGGAACTAAGCCAATTTCCCTGATCATAGGAATAACAGAAGTTATGTTTGTGATTGTCAACTACCAATATTTTTCATTCTTTATGGATGAAATGTCTTACCTGTCTAATAAAGTTAAGCAAATCATATCTTTTAATAGTAACATTTCCCTCACATATTAATATCTCTCTATTATAACACCTACCATTATACCATCATACCACCTATCTTCCTATGATGCAGTGGTGATGTGACTGGGATTCAAATCTTTGTTCCCCTTTTGTTACTCATTTGACCTTGGATAAATTTAAATTCTCACCCTCAAATTCCTCATCTATAAAATGAGAGATTAACCTACGTATATAGGACCACCTCAGGGTTCAGAGGTAAATCTCAGGAAGTTTCTGAACTTGGAATAGTAACATTTTTAAGAATCATATTTCAATAACTGGTTTCCTTTGTAATCAATTCACTTTATTTTATTCATTTAAAATATTATTCTGAGAAGGGATCATGGACTTCATTAGGTTACCAAAGGTGATGACTATCTACAAAAGTGAAAGAAACTCTAAACTCTAAAGTAGCTTTCTGCTCTCAAACCCATGAAGCTATAGATATGGAGTAAGAGCTACATTCCTATTTCTCATTACTATTATAAAGGCCTTTATATGTCTGACTTTATTTGAGTCCAATAAGTCCTATGAGGTAGATAGGACAAGGGTATTTATTCCCATTTTATAGATAAAAAAAATAAACCATTAGGAAAAAAATAAACCATTCAAAGTCACACTGGAGAGGACAAATAAAGTAAAACTAGTAAGCAGGTGGAACACAAGAAGTATGTAAGTAGTTTGAGAAAGTACCAAGCTGCCCTGGATGAGTTCAGGTCACCAAGTCCCTCTATTCCAGAATATTGAAAGTAGTGGCAGATATAACTGATGTACTTTGTCAACGATCATATGAAGATTCTGAACAATGAGGAAAGTACCACAAAGCTGGAGTAAATCAATCAATTCATTCACAAGTATCTAATTAACTGTCACTTACTGTGTGCCAAGTGCTGCGCATAAAACTGGTTAATCTCTACTTGGAATTAGTTTATTAAAAAAAAAAAAGCAACAACACACAAGAAGAACATATATGGAGGCAGCTAGACATCTCAGTGGATAGCGTAGTCAGGTCAGGAGACAGAAAGGCCTGGGTTCAAATGTGGCCTCAGATACTTCCTAGCCATGTGACTGGGCAAATCACTTACCCTATATTGGCTACCCTATACCATGCTTCTGCTTTGCAGCTGGTCCTTAGTATTCATTCTAAGGTAAGTTGTTTTTTTTTAATTAAAGATAAAAGAAAAATGAAGTACATATATGCATTACCAAATAAAAATTAATATAATTAATACAAATAAATAAAAATAGTTGAATATAAGATGGTTTAAAAGAATGGTTACTGGCAATTGAGTGATCAGGAAAAGGTTTCTTGTAGTTGTTGCGTAAGCTTCATCTTGAAGAAAGAGAGGTATTTGAGGTAGATGTAAAGATAAAGACATAGCAGTAAACCAAAGGCACAGAGATGAGATGTGAGATGAAGATGAGAGAGAAAAGGACAACTTGATCCTTTTTTTTAATGAAAGGAAAGAATTCTGTAAGCCATTGAATTTGACTTGAGCATCTTACAGTCATGTAGTCCCCTCATAGTCATTTAGGGTTTTCTTTGCAAAGATCCTGGAGTGGTGTGCCGTTTCCTTCTCCAGTTCCATTTATATGTGAGGAACCTGGGACAAATAGGGTTTAATGACATATAGGCCCAAGTTATTTTCTGAAAATAAACGAATTATCAATAGATCAGGAAATGCTGTAGATCTGTTGTAACAAGATTTTAGCAAAGAATTTGATAAAATCTTTTATTTATTTTTGTAGGAAAAACAGAAAGAAGTGTGCTAAGTAGTATACAGTTTGGTAGATTCTAAATAAGCTAAATGCCTATACATGAATGACTTGATATCTTAGAAAATATGTAATCTGTGGTTGAACACCCCAAGGATCTGTGTTTTTTTCTGTGCAGTTGAACATTTTTTCTCTGTAACTTAAATAAAGGCATAGCCATCAATTAATCAACAAGCATTTTATTGAGCACCCATTACATGTTTGTTTCTCAAAATACAAATTTAAAAAATGAAATAATCTCTACTTCCAAGAATGATTATCAAATTTGCATATGACACAAAGCAAAGAGGGCTAATTAACATGTTGGATTACAGAATCAGTATCCAAAGGACCTTGGCAGGCTAAAGTGTTGAGCTGAATCTAATAAGATGAAATGTGACAAGGATAAATACAATTGTGTTCTAAAGTCAGCTTCCCAATTGCAAGAGGTTTGAGGTGGGAGTTTCAAAGGACTTCTGGCTAAAGATGAATCAGCAGGGTTATATGGTCATGAAAGAGATTAATATGAATTTAGACTGCTTGCAAGTAATAATGCCCAGGACTCTGAAGGGCAGAGCCTTTCTCTGCTCTGAATGGACAGATCATATGGAGAATATTATATGCAGTTCTAGCCAATACATTTTAAGAAGACTTTGATAAGGGAAGAGGGATCAGGTGGAATTAAGAATTAAGCATTTGTTATTATGTTCTGGGCATTATGCTAAGACCTTTTACAAGTATTACCTCATTTGATAAGCTGAAGAGTATTTAGAGAAAGGTGTCCAGAGTAATGAAGTTCCTTTAGATCATTGAATTTGAGAATCACTTGAAGAGACTAGAAATGTTTAGGTTTGAAGGAAAGATTTGAGGAAAGTTATTAAAACCATGTTCAAGTTTCCAAAAGGTGGTTATATGGAATAATGATTTTTTTTATTGTTTCCTGGGGGGAATCTAGTAGCAATGGGTGGAAGATGAAAAGAGAAAAAGACAGACTTAGATCTAATGTAAGAAAAGACTTCCTGATAATTAGATAATTAGATTAGACACAAAGTGGAATGGACTTTCTGGGACAGCCTTTGTCCAGAGGGCAAGGTTTATTTTGTTTTTGTAGGTTACTCTCCTTGGAAAGTCTTTTAAGTAAATGCTAATTGATCAATACTGTAGAGAGGATTCTTGCTCAGAATCTTGCTTTGGGTAACTAGGAGGCAGTGTGGAGCTTGGAGTTAGGAAGACCTGAATTCATAGACATTTTTTTAGCTTAGACATTTACTAGCTGTGTGACCTTGGACAAATCACTTAATTTATTTGCCTCAGTTTCTTCAAGTGTAAAATGATCTTGAGAAGAGAATAAGAAACCACTGCAATATCTTTGTCAAGAAAATCCCACAAAGAGTCTGACAGGACTGGGATAACTAAATAGCAACAAATGCTTTTGTTGGTTCTTTTCAATTCTGTATTTTACTGTAGTTCATTCATTTCATTTCATGCTGCAGAGATGCTGTAGTTCATTTTCATGATAGAATTTATGTCTATTGTGAATAAATGAACAAAGGATATGGATTGCAATTTAGTGAAAAAAGATCACTGAGTTTGGAATCAGAAAACACGAGTTAAAAAACTAGCTTAGGCACTAACTGATTGTGTTATTTAGCCTTTTAAGGCCTCAGTTTCCTCATGTGAAAATTAGGAGATGGGACTGGATCCTGGATGAAACATTTTGTGATTCTATTAAGTTACATGGGGATAAATTTCAACTTAATAGGAGAGCTACTAAGGTCCAAAATTAGAATGGCCTTACTTAGGTAGAAATTCCTGGCCTCTGACAGCATTCAGACCCAAACTGGCAAACTGGCAAGCTGTGACACTTTAGAAGGGATTACTTTATAAATGGGGTAGCAGGTTATTTCCTCTCTAAGTTCTCTTGAAACAAAAATTCTATGAGTCTCTAAAAGTGATTTGATCTCAGAAGAAAAGCTGCGAAAGCTATCCATTGGTCATCCTTAATTGCCCACTTTGAACCTTTTCTTCATCAAAAAGGAAGGAGCTTATTTTCTCCAATCCATCAGCTCTCTAGGAGAGGCAACTCCATTCCAACTTCTGAATAATGTGCACAGAGGTGTCAGGTAGATTAGTGTGTTCCTCTTCTCTGAAGTAGTGAGACCAGACAGTAATCAGTCTTAATTTACCAGCTGTGTCTTAGAGCCATTGATAATAGTAGCCTCATCTTTCAGTAGAGAAAATGAAGTTCCTGGCATTGATGATGTATGAAGAAAAGCTTATCTCTGAAAAGAGTTGTGAAAACAATTTAATCAGGCTTCTAAAACATATGTCATAAGCATATTTATGTGTGTTGATTTAATTAGTAGGACACAGTTTGCAATTTCAAGTTTATCAGTAGAATGGAAAGTGGAAGTAGTCAGCTACCCGCTATGTGGATTATTATTCAAATCCTCCATCCTTGCTAATGGGTTCCATAAAGACATCCTCTAACATTTGTGAAAATGATTTCTGTCTAAGTCCATTACCAAAGCTTTTTAAAATTTCAAATGGCTGAGGTTAGGAAACAACATTAAGAGAAAGTTATAGGTCTATATCTTTTATTTAAACCTTTCAAAAGGATATCAGAATGTGACAATAATGAGACTGTATCTATAAAAATTGGGTTAAGCTCATTTTACCAGGGAATTAGCAATATTTTAATGTCATTATTTGTGTTCAGCAGCTTTCATTTGCATTTATAAGTAGTGAGAAACATAATGTAATGTGTCTACCAGATTTGAGTCCATTTTGGGGGCAAGCTTGGGGACAGGGGAGGGAGAACCAATGCTATGCTAGTCTGGAGAAGTATATCTGAAGGCTTTTAATAAAAAATATCGATGTTTTATCAAAGGAAAGGAGAGTTTATGACTACAAGTTAGAGAAGTCCAGAAGAGGTGATATCCTTTGGCTATGGAGACAGGAGTGGTGGGAAAATTACTGGATTTAGTTGGATTCAAATTATAGCTTTTAGGCATGCTTTTTGTGTGACCTTGGTTGAATCTGAAATTCTTGGGACCTGTTTTCTCATAAATAAAATCAAGGGGATGGACAATACATACAGTTCTAGTCTAAGAAATTATGGATCTACGTTTTTGAAGAGAACTGAACTGTTTTTGCTGAGGGATAGTCTCATTTATTTATTTATTTATTTTTGACACAGGAGTGTAAGAATGACCTTGTAGAGTTATACAAGAAAATCATCTAGGGTGATGAATTTAGCTTTTTGAAAAAATGAAATCTGAGAGAATCTTCATCATTTGTGACCAAGAGTAAAGAAGCCAGAACTCATAAAGTTTTTAAGTAAAAATAATTAAAAAAAAAACATAGAGACAATGTACCAAATGAGTATTTAATGATTTAGAATGAAGGACTAAATTGGAATGCTAAGCAGGAATTTTGATCCTCAGCCAATACACCTTGGTCTTAGTTCTGTTTCTTCACAACAAATTTAAGAATTTTTATTTTTGCTTTAAGGCAGACACTGTTGTTTCTTCATAATAAACATGTGAAACAAAGTGTACAAGAATTTGCCTAGGAATATAAGTACTTAAGGAAAGGGACTACTTCATTTTTGGCTTGGTGTCCCCATTTCTTAGTACATTAGTACACAGTAGCCACTTAATAAATGATTTCTAAGAGACTGACTTTATAAGCAAGGACACTGATACTCAGAAAGTGTAAATGAATTGCCCATTATCACATCAGCAGTAAGAAATATAATTTCAATGGGGCAAATACTATTCTCCCTTTCTCCATGCAGATTATAAATAATCCCTTTTTGTCTCTTTAGCATATGATTTTATAATGTCATGCTAAAAGAAAAATAACTTTATAGTCAATCATATGGTGACCAACCTATTTGAACACAGATACATTAGTCCTTGGAAATGATACAACTTATTACTAGTTTATATTTAAAGCCCAGCCACCTTAGTAGAAACAGCTGGAGCCTCTGATCTACCAATATAATCCTTAAAAACTCATGGTAATCTTCACACTATTTAGAGACATTATAGTTACTCCTCATATGGAAAAATGATAACAAATTCAAACTTAAAATCAAGAAAAACGATAACTTAAATTAAAAAAATGATAACTTAAATTCAAATGGCAATAAGAAAGTGTAAATGATAAGATTTAACCTCATTTAAGCCTTTGAACTAAAATAATTGTGTACATTGACAAAGTTATTTTAAAAGATTGAGATGACATAAAAAACATATGGGGCATGGTCAAATCAAGAAAAAGAGAATCAATGGAATGAGCATATAATTACAAAGATCAGGGGAAAAAACCAAATCGGTGTACTCAGAATACATACAAAAGGAGAAATATCTAACATTAAAAGATACACAGATAAAATAGAAAATGTGAAGCTAGAAATGATGATCAAAACTAAGATCCGCTTCTTTATTTTTATTTTTTGCAAAGATTAACAAAGTTAATAAATTCTTCATTAATCTAAAAAAAGGGAAGAAATGGAATGAGGAAAACTTTTTTAATTAACAAGATAAATTCAGAGCTAACAGAGAAGTAAAAGATAATTTCAGAAATGACTAGAAATAATTTAATGGTAGAAAAAACAGAAATTCAAAATAAATAAATTATTATATATATGTATGCAATTATTAAGTAAACAAATAACAAAAAACATAGTCATAATCTACCCTTTCATGCACTTTTTGTTACATTGACTTTTCTTGGAATTAGATCAATTCTCAATCAGTTTTTTCTCCTTTTCCTTAGTTCTTTTAAGGTATAGTAAAACTTGATTAAGCAGATAATTTGGGAATGAGCTGACCTGTTTGTTTTTTTAAAATAGGATTTAATTTAAAAAAAAAAACCTAACAAATCAACTGTTGCTAAAACTCTTTTTAGAATCATATAATCTTAAAGTTAAAAGGGCCTTAGGAATCATCACATCTAATCCCTTCATTTTACATATAAAGTGTCAGAAAGGAAAACTGATTGCTTGATGCTATGCAACTAATTAAGAGTGGACTTCAGACTAGAACTCAGGTGTAACTGCTAGCATATTTGTAAGTTACTTTTCCTGCCTTAGAAAACATAATGTGGTGAAAAAAACATGAATTTTCTTCATTAACTTTGAGTACTGATAGATATTCCTTACTCTTGTCAATTATTAAAAAATGAATAAAAAGGGTTCTGCCTAAAAGATACCGTAATTCTTTTGTTTTGTTTTTTTCATGAGATTTCTGATAGTTGTTTTCTTGTGATTTTTCTTAGTCATGAAAGTAGACCATCTAAAATACTGTAGATAAAAAAATTTGGTTAATTAAAGAATTGAATTAGTACTAAATATATGGTAAATTGAGGTTTTACTAAATGCTGTATCTTTATTTGTTTAGGATAACTTGTCTCATGTGGACTACTTCATATCATAATCATTTAGAAAAAGTAATGTTATTTTTGTCTTTAAGTACAAAGAGGTGAACAAAGGCAGTGTGTTGAAATATTACTTCACATACTTAGAAGCCATGTGACCTCTGGCAAGTAACTTAACCTCCCATAGGTTCAGTTTCATATGTAAAAAAGAGGATTGTCTATCCATCCATCTATCTAATTAATTAATTAATTTAATAGGGCTCTTTTAAGGATTAAATGAATTAATTATAGACTGATAGATTTAGACTTGGAATCTTTGATCTTAGAGGTCATTGAGTCCAAACACCCTTCTTTTAAAAGATGAACAAAATGAGACCTATAGGGGTCAAATTACTTGCTCAATATTAGTTACATAGTTGGTAAATGTCTAAATTATTGTTCCTATCAATTTCTTCTTATTTTCAGACCAGCAAAACAGCTAGTGGAAGAGTAGACAGAACACTATTATCAGGAAAATCCAAGTTCAAATTCAGTCTCAGACACTTACTAGTTGTGTGATCCTGAATTTCCTGTAAAATGAGGATAATAATATCACCTCCCTCACAGTATCTTTTCATTTATACTATTTAGTTTTCCCCAATTACATGAAAACACAGTTTTTTACCATTTTTAAAAATTTCAAGTTACAAATTCTCTCCCTCTTTCCTTTTCTCCCTCTTTCACTTCCTCCCACTTGTCCTCTTTCCCTGACAGCAAGAAATCAGATATGGGGTTTGCATGTGAAATCATATAAAACATTTTTCCATATTTGTGATTTTGTGGAAGAAATCTCAAATAATAAAAAAGGAAGAAAGAAAGTGAAATATAGTGTTTCATTCTGATCTGCATTCAGACTCCATCAGTTCTTCCTCAGAGTGAGATAGTTTTTATTATGAGTCTTTGAGATTGTCTTATGTCACTGCATTACTGAGAATAACTAGATTATTCACAGTTCATCATCAAAAGAAATTGAGGTTATTATGTACAATATTCTTCTAGTTCTGCCAACTCTATTTTGCATCAGTTTTTTAAGGCTTTCCAGATTTTTCAGAAATCATCTTGCTTGTTAGTTTTTTTTTTAAATAATTTTTATTTTTTAGAAAAGTTATCATGGTTACATGATTCATGTTCTTACTTTCCCCAACCTCCTCTCCCCTCCCCCCATAGCTGATGCACATTTCCCCTGGTTTTTACATGTGTCCTTGATCAAGACTTATTTCCAAATTGTTGATAGTTACTTTGGTGTGGTAGACTACACCACCAATCATGTCTGCCTCAACCCATTTGTTAAAGCAGTTGCTTTTCTTCTGTGTTTCCTCTCCTGTAATTCTTCCTCTGAATGTGGGTAGGGTTCTTTTCCATAAATCCCTCAGAATTGTTATGGATCATTGCATTGCTGCTAGTATAGAAGTCCATTACATTCTATTTTACCACAGTGTATCAGTCTCTGTGTACAATGTTCTCCTGGATCTGCTCCTTTCACACTGCATCAATTCCTGGAGGTCTTTCCAGTTCACATGGAATTCCTCCAGTTTATTATTCCTTTTAGCCCAATAATATTTCATCACCTGCATATACCACAGTTTGTTCAGCCATTCCCCAACTGAAAGGCATACCTTTGTTTTCCATTTTTTTGCCACCACAAAAATTGCGGCTATAAATATTTTCATACAAATCTATTTATCTGTGATTTCTTTGGGGGTACAGGCCCAACAATGGTATGGCTGGATCAAAGGGCAGGCAATCTTTTATAGCCCTTTGAGCATAGTTCCAAATTGTCATCCAGAATAGTTGGATAAGTTCACAACTCCACCAGCAATACATTAATGTCCCAATTTGGCCACATCCCCTCCAACATTTATTACTCTCCCCTACTATCATTTTAGCCAATATGCCAGGTGTGAGGTGATACCTCAGCGTTTTTTTTTTGATTTGCAAAGTGTTAATGTCCCAATTTGGCCACATCCCCTGCAACATTCATTACTCTCCCCTACTATCATTTTAGCCAATATGCCAGGTGTGAGGTGATATCTCAGCGTTGTTTTGATTTGCATTTCTCTAATTATTAGAGATTTAGAGCACTTTCTCATGTGCTTACTGATAGTTTTGATTTCTTTATCTGAAAATTGCCTATTCATGTCCCTTGCCCATTTATCAATTAGGGAATGGATTAATTTTTTTATACAATTGATTTAACTGCTTGTATATTTGAATAATTAGACCCCTGTCAGAGCTTTTTGTTATAAAGATTTTTTCCCAATTTGTTGTTTCCCTTCTGATTTTGGTTACATTGTTTTTGTTTGTACAAAAGCTTTTTAATTTAGTATAATCAATCATCTCATTCACATTCAGTGTTATAATTATCAGTTGTGTATTCCCCAACATTTTGGTATTCTCTCTTAGTTCTACCTCTTCTTCTTAGGCTATTTCCTTTTAAAACAGTGATTTGTTTTAAACCAGTAGCCCTTGTCCCCTCCCTTGATTTACTACCCTTTCTACCCCCTCCCTTGTTATTCCCCTCTTTTTATTTTTAAGGCCTAATGAATTCCCTCTCCCTTCTCCTCCCCTCCCTTTTTTGATCTCCCCACTCCTCTGCTCCCCTTGGTTTATCCCTTCTGACTTTCTCAGTAGGGTTAGATAGAGTTCTATATCTCAATGGATATAGCTACTCTTCCCTCTCAGGGTTAATTCCACTGAGAGTAAGGTGATTAAATATTACCTCTTAATGCTCTCTTCCTCTCTTTCTTATAATAGTACTCATCCCCTCCCCTTCCCATACCCACTTTGTATGTAATAGAATATCCTATTTTTCTTATTTATTCAAGTTTCTCTTGGTGTCCTCTACTATTCACCCCCCTCTTTCCCACCCACCCCCTTATCATCTTAGACCATTTAGTACTCCAACCTCTCCCTGTGAATAATTCTTCTAATTACTATAATAGTGGATACTATAATAGTGAATAGAGTTCACTACAGAGAATTACACATAACATTTCTCCATATAGGAATACAAATAATTAGATCTTATTGAAGCCCTTAAAGGGGCAAATTTAAAAATAAGAGTTTTCTTTCTTTCTCCTCTGTTTCTTATTTACCTTTTCATGTTTCTCTTGGTTTTTGTGGTTTGATATTGAACTTTCTATTTAATCCTGGTCTTTTCTGTGCAAATATTTGGAAATCTTCTATCTTGTTGAATGCCCATACTTTCCCCTGGAAGTATATAGTCAGTTTTGATGGGTAGGTGATCCTTGGTTGTAGACCCAGTTCTCTTGCCTTTCTGAATATCATATTCCAAGCCTTGCGGTCCTGTAGTGTGGAGGCTGCCAGATCCTGTGTGATCCTGATTGTTGCTCCTTGATATCTGAATTGTCTCTTTCTGGCTTCTTGTAAAATTTTTTCTTTTACTTGGAAGCTCTTGAATTTGGCTATTATATTCCTGGGAGTTGTCTTTTTAGGGTTTAGTGTAGAGGGTGACCTATGGATCCTTTCAATGTCTATATTGCCCTCTTGTTGGAGAACTTCAGGGCAATTTTGCTGAATAATTTCCTTTAGTATGGAGTCCAAATTTCTATTAATTTCTGGTTTTTCAGGAAGACCAATGATTCTCAAATTATCTCTTCTAGAACTGTTTTCTTGATCTGTCAATTTCTCAATGAGATATTTCATGTTTCCTTCTATTTTATCAGTCTTTTGACTTTGCTTTATTTGTTCTTGTTGTCTTGAGAGATCATTGGCTTCTATTTGCCCAATTCTAACCTTTAGAGACTGGTTTTCGACTATAATCTTTTGGTTTTCCTTTTGAATCTGGTCTGTTGGGTTCTTCAAGTCTTCCAGATGGTCATTTCTGGTCTTCAATATGCTTATCAATTCATTTGATTTCTAAGCCTCACTTTCTAATTGCAAAATTCTGCCTTTTAAACTGTTATTTTCTTGCCAGATCCCTTCCATCTTTCTCATAATCTCATATTTGAACTCTTCAAGAGCTTGTGACCAGTTTTCATTTGTTTGGAAGGTTTGGATATGATTACTTTTTTGTTGTCCTCTACTGTTTGCTCTGTTGTCTGAATTTTTTCTGTGTAAAAGTTGTCGAATGTTAAAGATTTCTTCTTGATCTTTTTCTTCTGGGGTTCTTGTCTCTGGCTTGCCATTGTTAGCCCAGCACCCTCTCAGCTTTATCCTCATGCCCAGGGTCTGTCTGTGCTCTTTGGGCTCCTGAGGTCTCAGGTCTAGTTGTTATCAGGTTAAGCCTCCTGGTGTTCCCCTTGCTTGTTCCTCTGCCCAAAGCTCCTTTAACAGTCTCAGGGCGCTGCTTCCATAGTTGTGCACCCCTCTGCACTGGGTCCCCACCCAAGGTCCAAGCCTTCACTCAGGATCCATGTCTGCAGCTGCAACTGTGCCTGCTCAGGGTCTGTGTTCAAAATCTGCATGTTCTTTAGCCTCTTGGGGTCTTAAGTCTTGCTGGTCTCAGGAACAGGCCCTAGTGGTCCCAGGTAGCCATCAAGGACTTAATGGATTTCTTAAACTTGCTCTAGGTTTTGTGCGCTGGCTTTGGCCCTTCAATGCTGCACCCTGTTGTGGGGTCCCTTCGTTCGTCTGGATTTGTTTTTATGTCCCCTTGAGGAGTTCTATATGTTTCAATTAGGAGAGGTTAAGCAGCTGCTTTTTACTCTGTTGCCATCTTAACTTGGAAGCCTTGCTTATTAGTTCTTATAGCTCAATAGTGTTCCATCACAACCATATACCACAACTTGTTCAGCCATTCCCCAATGGATGGACAACCTCTGAATATCCAGTTCTTGGCTACCACAAAAAAGAGCAGCAATAACTGTTTTTGTACAGAGTTCCTTTTCCCTTTTTAAAAATATCTTTGGGATAAAAACCTAATAATGGTATCTGGATCAAAGGATATGCACAGTTTTTGTCCTTTTGAAATAATTTTAAATTGCCCTACAGAATGGTTATATCAGGTCAAACAACACCAACAGTGTAATTATGTCCCAATTTTATCATATCCTCTTCAATATTTATCACTTTTCTTTTCTGTTATATCAGCCTATCTGATATTTTATTTGTGTCCACAGTTTATTGCGAGTAAAAAGTGAGGTAGTATTTATATAACACATATTCTTTTCAGTGTTTGGCACATAGTAGGAGCTATATAAATGATTATTTTCTTTTTTCCTTATCTAATATTTTCTTCATTATTCTCTCAGAAGTGTGGCAAATCTTACAGCTCTGTATAAAAGTCAGACACATTATTATTAAATAAGTCAATGAATCTAACACCATCTTCTCAAGATCACATTTTGTAGCACAGTAAAGAATATTCATGTGGCTGCACCTGGATGCTTTGTCATCTGTTTCCAGAGTAGATTTGAGAAATAGAAGTACCAGAGTCTAAAAAGGGGATCTTTGAGCTCACTGTGACTACTGTTTGCCTTGCTTTACTTATCTTCTTTCACTTGAATGAGTCTGTAATTGTTCTAAATTACCTTGTACATTACTGTGATATATCCTGCTCTAAAAACAGCTTAATAAAACCGCCTGGCATTACAATATAGATCAGCTTTAAGTAGTGGTGTACTTCATTTTCCCAGTTCCATTGCCTGATGAAGATGGACCTTCCTCATTTCTGATCTTTCAAGGACAATAGTGAGAATATTTTTTTAAACAGGAAATCAGTGACTTAGATGTGATTTTAGATAGGAACAAAGGTTCCTTTAATCTGTGATTTCATTGTTGTAGGGAATTCTTTGATGAGGTAACTCCTTGTTCAGTCATTTTTCAGTCATTTCTGACTTTTCATGATCCCATTTAGGGTTTTCTTGACAGAAATACTGTAATGGTTTGCCATTTCCTTCTCTAGTTCATTTTACAGATGAGGTCACAGCTATTAAGTGTCTGGGGCCAGATCTGAACTCACAAAGATGAGTCTTCCTAATTCCAAATTCAGTTCTCTTTGTTGTGTACCATCTACCTGTCCCAAACTCCTCCTACCATTCAATTTTATGATCTTAGAGACTTGGTGGTTAAAAAGCCATTATGGTAGATATGAGACTTAAACCCAGATCTTCCAGATTCTAAATTTAGCTCTGCCCCATCACATCTAGAGATAATTTTATTCCTTCTTAAAATGGTTAAATGATGACCATTATCTTCAAGTGTTTTATGAGTGATAAACAAAAGTATCATATCTTAGTGGATATCTGAGCCTAGTGACATTATCTTGTTTTAAAAATGGAAGTACCCTTCAACTAAATCTATTTTCTCTTTGGGGAGTATCTCCTCTCACCAGGATTTCTCAGTGAATTTTTATGGTAATTTCATTTGTTCTTTGAGTAGTTCTTGCATCAGCCTTAGCTTCTTCTCAGCCCACTGACACAGCTCCCGATTAATCTCAGAGTGTGTCATGAATCAGTGGGATGAGAGTTAATGGGAGGTAGAAAAAAAAGTAATAATAAACCAACCCAACAAGGAATGTTTCCTGCCAATGGAAATGTGACTGTTCAGAGCTAGTTTATGTGTAGGTGATTATATTGGCTTAGGAAGCAGGCTATAACTTAAAACTGGGCAATTCATATCTAGATCCTGTATAAGTTTGCATTTATATCAATGTATACATTTAGTGTACATGTTTATTTTTCTAGAAAGCTTTGCAATATCAAGGAGAACAGTGACTTGGGTTACTTTTACAAACTACTATTCCTCTCCATCAAGGATGGCATCATCAAAGTCTAACTCTATTGAAGATGCCATTTGTACTAGATATAAAATTGCCAAGATATTCTGCAAATCCCTTGAATGCTTCTCCTCTTTCACATGTGGCCAACTGGAAATAAAATTGTCAACATATTCTGCAAATCCCTTGAATGCTTCTCCTCCTTTGCATGTGGCCAACCATTATCCCCCATGTGAGCCATACTAAGTGAAATACACACACACACACACACACACACACACACACACACACACAGATACAGCAATGTGATGGGAGATAGCATGTTGTAGCAAAATATTGCATTTGAATCCAGAGAACCTGGATTCAAAATCCCTGCTCTGACACAACCAACATGCCATCTTACCTATAAAGGCCTAAATTTTTTCATCTTTAAAATGAGGAGGGTGGACTAGATGATCTCTAAAATCCCCTTATTCTCTAAAATCCCATGCTAAGATGACACAAATTTAGAAAGCTATTTTTATATGTTCACACTTTCATTCTTTACACTCCTACTCTCTTCTGTATATTCTCCTATTCTATACCTCATCCCAAAACAAATACTTCCTTTTGTTGTTCTGGCCCCAAGTGTGCTCACTTATTTCCCTCCTAGCTCATATGTACCTGCCAAATTCTCTCTTGCCAAGGGATCATCCAGAAGGATACTTCTTGGCGTGCCCTTATTCACTATGGTATCTGACAACCCTGAAGCCAAGGTGCCAGTCAATGATGGCATGGAGTGCCCACCAGCAGCTGTGTTGTCATTTAGCAACCTTAGGAAATACATTCTGAAAATCCATAATAAAACTTTTGAAAAATCTCCTGCTGCAGAGGGATATTTAAGGTAGCAAGTCTGAAACACAGTGTGGGCAGGTTGCTAAGCAACAACCAGTTTCTACAAAATCTAGCACTTCACTTGTTAAAATAAATGGCGAGGCACATATCATCTAACTATAGGACTCCTTGGCTGAATAAACGGGTTCCCTTGTTGGCTGACCTAGAACCCAGTGGGGTCTAAACTTATTTAATACTAGCTCATAATAGACAATAAATGCAAAATTCTGAATTTTACAAGGTTGTACAGATTATGTGTCATGAGCCATATGGCCTAATAAAGAGTCTTGCTGAGAACGTTCAAGGAATGAATGAATATAAATCACTATTAAGCATTTTTTATGTGCTAATCACTATCCTAAGTCCAGTAGATACAAATACACAATTAAGACAGACCCTGTCCTTTAAACAGATTACAAATGGAAGGGGAAAAATAAATAGGAAAATCAAGGATGCATAATACCTAGTGACTTCTTTCTAAGTTTTGAGCCAATGTTAAGCCCTGAGTATTAAAAAAAAAATCCATTTGATCTCACTATCATTATCAAACGTGAGTTGATAAAGTAATGTCCAAGCTCAAAAAATTATCTGAATTCTACTTGCGAGTTACAAAATTAATCATATTACAGCACATTCTAGTGGAAAGAATATTGGATTTGGAGTCATAAGGTATTCAATGAAGTTTTAATTTTTCAAGCTTTGGGAACTTGGACAATTTACCTGACTTTCATAGATTCTTCATGAAATGGCAAACTAAGGATGTCTAAAACTGGAATGGACTGCTTATGGTAGACTGTGAGTTATCTGCCAGGAGAGGATGGACAGTTATATGTTAGAATGTGGTAAATGGTATTTTTGTTTAGGTATGTGTTAGACTCACTGTTCTTTATGCTCCTTTCCAAAATGCAATTATTGTCCCTGCAGTATAGATGTGAGACACAAATAGAGACAAAGAGAATAGGAAGAAGAAAGGGAAATAGAAGGAGGAATGAGGTATTACCAGAGGAAATGAGGAGGTGTTGGATATGGCTCAAAGAGAAACTCACAATAATATAGGTGTTAGGAAAAATTGGCAAATGCTGTTGGTGCTCAGTTGTTTTTTGTTGTTGTTGTTGTTGTTTTGTTTGTTTTTTGTACTTGAATGAAGCTTCCAATTCCATACAAAATAATAGTAATAAAGAGTGGAAATTTAGCACTTTGCTTGGAAGTTGCTTCACATGCGTTAGTTCATACATTTTGTTGTAGAAGCCATGAAGTATATAGATTTTGTTTTTGTCATTGAATCATTTTCAGTCATGTCCGACTCTTTATGGTCTCATTTGGAGCTTTTTTGCTAGAAATAATATGGTGGTTTCCTATATTCTTCTCCAGTTCACTTTATAGGTGGGGAAACAAAGGCCAACAGGTTTAAGTGACTTGCCCATGGTCATGTAGCTAGAAAGTGTCTGAAGCTAAATTCAAACTCAGGTCTTCATGACTCCAGGTCCAGCTCTATAAACACTGCACCACCTAGATGTGCCATCATTCATTCATCGTAATAACTCTGTGAAGTAAGTGCTATTATTCCTACTTTTTCAAATGAGAAAACTAAAACTCCATAACCTAGTCCCTTCCTACCTTTCTAGTCTTCTTACATCTCAATGATAACTATGAACACTTAACTCTGGGTATTTTCTCTGACTCTTTGACCTCCCTGATTGCTCTCCCTCCTTATCTCTACCTACTTACTTGCCTGTCTCCTTGCATGTCCCACCTAAAATTTTGTCTTTCATTGGGCAGTCTTTCCCCATTCCAGTGTCCTCCCTCTCTTAATTACTTCCTATTCATCCTATATATAATTTTTTGAACATATCCACTTGCTTGTTGTCTCCTTATTAGATTGTGAACTCCTTGAGGCCAATGAAAGTATTTGACCCTTTTTGGGTCCTTAGCATTTAGCATAGTGTCTAATACACGATAGGCATTTAATAATTATTTATTGAATAAGTATTGACTGACTAAGGATCAGAGATTTGCCTTGAGTCATACAACTTAGTAAATCCTGGGTGAAAATCAAACTTGTGTCTTCCTGACTTTTAGCTCAGTATTCAGCACTCCTGTGTTCAGTCTAGTGTGTCTTTGTCCATGTGATGGTGGAAGATACATCTGAGAATTCCTCAGAGAGTTGCTCATCTAAACAGGCAATCCAGAGCTTCACCCAGTACTCCACTGTCAGCAGGAAAGCTAATGGAATTCATGGATTAATGTAGAGTTTAAAAGCAAACTCAGATCTTTGGTCTTACAGGGCTGTTTCCTCCCTTTGTAACCCTGACTATCACATTGCTACTCCTTTCCATGATTACTATACTTAAAATAGTTTAAGGCTATTTTTAAAGTGGAAGGAAGTTCTGTTTCTTTGAATGTGAAGGATTGGGCCTTTGAGACCTGAATTGGCAGGTTAGCATCTAGAGGAAAAAAAAAAATGTTAGTAAATAACTTCACTCTGTGTTATAGTCAAATAGACCTTCCCTTTATCGGGAAACAGGCAAGTTCTCTGGGGAGGGAAGGCATATTCATAATCATCTTGAACCAGGATTGCTAAATTAAGCCCAGATACTGCCTCTTTAGATTCAGCTTAAGTTGAGTGACTTAGTACATTCCTATTTTTTTTCCTGGTGTTCAGCCCAGAAGAAAGGAAAAAAAGCTTTTTTGGAGATTATTATAGAATCATAGATTTGAGAGAAAATGTGAAGATCATCTTAGAAATCCACTTACATTAAAATAATTTAGTCTCCCAAGTAGAGAAAATGATTTGCATAATATCATACAGCTAATTAGTTGAAGAGTCTAGACCAGAACCCAAGATTAAAATCTAGGTATTATTATATTTTGGGGTAGTTTGATTGCAATAACATTGAATAGATAAATTAATTTAGGTAGAATCGTCATTCTTATATTGACTCAGCCTATCCATGAGCAATTAACATTTTTTCAATCATTTAGATCTGACTATATTTGTGTGAAAAGTGTTTGTACTTTTGATCATACACAGTTTCTGCATTTGTCTCAGCAGGTGAACACCAAGATATTTTACATTGTCTACAGTTATTTTAAATATGATTTCTCTTACTCTCTCTTGCTCTTGGACTTTATTTATAGTTTAGAGCAGTGACGGGCAAACTTTTTAAAGAGGGGGCCAAAGGAAAGGAAATGTTCATCTATCAGTCTGTTTCTAAGGCAACTCTTTCAAAGTTTCATTGTACTGTATCCTACTCATTGTATTCATCAGATTAGGAATAATGTCATGCAGCCAGATAGAACATTTCAGGGGGCCTGCATCTGGCCCTCTGGCCATAGTTTGCCCGTCACTGGTTTAGAGAAAAGCTAATGATTTTGAGGGCTTATTTTATATCCTGAAACTTTGCTAAAATTGTTAGTTGCTTTGACAAATTTTAAGGCTTTTGGTTTCGTTCTCTAGAATTCTCAATGTATATCTACATAACATTTGCAAAGAGTGATAGTTTTATTTCCTCATTGTCTAATCTAATTCCTCCAATTTCTCCTCTTATTGCTATAGTTAGTATTTCAGTACAATATTGAATAGTAGTGGTAATAATGGCTCTTTCTATCTTTTTTCTTTTTTGTCCACCTTCTTCATTCACCCTTTTAATAGTTTTCTTTCATCTGTCCCTCAGTCCCTCTTTTCTTATCTTCTTTTTAAAATATTTAATAGATGCTTGCTTATTGATTGATTGGAGGAAAAACATATTTTAAAGCATTTAAAAATTTATGATTCAAAAGGGAGATTAGACTTGTTCACCTCAACTGGGAACGACCATAGTATGAGATCTAGAAAGAATAATAATAGAATAAAAATCATTTGCCATTTGCAAATTACTTTGCACCCAATATCCCATTTCAACCTCCCCACAACTTTATGAGATCAGAACTACAAGTATCTTTTATCTGCCAAATGAAGATAGAAGAAATAATGAATTTATTTCTGGTAACTCCATATTATGGGTGCCATCTGAACCCAAGCCTTTCTGTTACCAAATCAAGCATTTTATCCTCTATGAAGGTGACACTTTATTTATTTTGAAAAAAAACATCACAAGTTTTAAAGCTATAATGAAGCCAAATGTTTTATTTCTATTCAATTTTATTACTTTAACTAAATTACATAATCATTTAGTCATTCTATAAACATTAATTAAGTACAACCTATATAAGAACATAATATCAGGTGTTGGGGAAGATAAAATCAGTGCATATAATATGCAATATTGCATGATTAATCTATTGGGTTAAAATAAAGTGTTATGTGAGATCTCTTAGAGGAGGAGAGACAGTAGAAGACTCATAGCCTGGAAGCTATGGATGAAATACCCCAGCTGATTTTTCTTTGTTCCTACACTTCAATTAGGTCTGATGATAGATTGTTTAAGGATAGATGGTATGATCAAGGGGTTTAATTCTGTAGCCTAATAAAGAAAAACCTTTCTAATTCAAACCTACCCTAGAATTTGACCTGAGACAAACATTGCAAAGATCAAAACTGATTTTTAAAGAAACTGATAATACGTAGAGTAAAATGGGAATGAAGTAGCCTTGTTTGGACTCATAGCATTCACTTAAGTCCCATCATCATTGTGTACATGTTCGCATACATACTGAGAAATGTGTTAAAAGTTTTGTATTTTCTGACCTCGTATATGATATTCTTTGACCTTGAGGCTAAAAGAGTGCACAAAAATGAGAAATAAATTATCTCAACAAGGTCAGGTTCCTTCCCTTGATCTCTATTCTCTTTCCCTTAATCATGTTACAATTTTTTTTTCACACATACCCGACTCCTTTCAGCAACAAGAAAATCCAAATCAATGGTTCCAAGTTTAATGATGTGACAGTATGTTTCATGTTCTAAGTTTAAAGTTTAATTCAGTTTATGTTTTATATATAACACTGTATAATTAACCATTATGAACTGTAAAATGAAATTTTCTTAACTTTAGTACATTGTAAGGTAAGTCAAAATAAAATTTTGTATGTGTGTGTATGTGTGTGTGTGTATGTGCACTGTATATCTTAGCGTGTGTAAACTAAACTGGGAGAATGATCAAAAGCTATTTAAAAATATTCTTCATTTGGACCTCTTGAATGTTTTCATCAGAAACAGGGAATTCTAAACTTTGCTTTTTTTAAGTTGTTGTTAACTATTTTTTTCTCTTCTTTTTAAGACACCTGTCAAGTTTTTAAATTACTTATATAATTGATTGATAGAATCATCCCTTATTCCCCTAGATAAGTGTGTAAACATTGAAAATTCATAAATAAATTAGCATAAACATTTGGTATGGTAGAAAGAACAGGCCAGATTAGGAGTCAAAGAATTTGGGTTTGAATATGAGCATAACTTATGTGACCTCAAGCAAGTCACTTTACTTTCTCTGGGTCCTAGCTTTTTAATCTACAAAATAAGATACATACATAGATACTACATAAGATACTACATAATCTTTCAGGATTTTCCAGCTATACATCAGCACTCCTAACATTTCTATGCCATTTCTTCAAAACATCACTTCCACCACTTATATTCAATTCATTTAAGATCCCTAGTGACTTATACTTGCTTCACTAGCAAGATATTATAAATGTTCTTATTAAGCAAATTAAATATCATTTTAGATTGTGAAAAATCAGTGTTTTTGTTTTGTAATATGCTATGGCATGCTTATACTAAGTACCTTTTGTGTATGTAAAATCATGTGTAGACACCATTTCTTTGAACAATCCTTTGTCTAAAAGTGACATAGTTTGTTCTTATATAGTGATTATCCCATTTGTTCCTAAATGCAGAGTATTGTCTATATTTACAACCACCTCCAGTAAGAAAATGTTGCCCTTCAGCAACTACAAAAACATAGAGATATCATCAGAGAGAGGTTAGAAAGCCATTGAAATCCCTTAAAGTGTCTATTCAAAATTTTACTCACATCAGCAGCTGTAAAGTATATTTTCTTGTGTATTAATCACTTTAGGGATCACTTTAGTGGCAGCCTGTGAGCTCTGTAAAGTGGAGTCCTTACTTTCACTTTGGCATGTGTAGAAGGTTGGGCCTGACAGAAGGAACTGAAACAGAATAAAATCAAAGGAAACTTACATGGACTGACCCTGTTTAAAGGTATAGGACTTCTGATGTGGAACGTTTTTCTTTTGTTCTAATAAGATGAGAACAACTCTCTTATTAAAATGAACAGAGTCCAAGGAATAAATTTAAAAGTTTACCTATTTATCATATTTTAAATGACATCTAGATGCAACTGAATCTTAAATATGCAGGGGTCTTAAATGTGGTTTATAAAGTAAATAAACCCCAATAATAACAATAATAATTCATATGTATGTCATATTTTCCAGGAGCTTTATAATAACAACCCTGTGAGACAAGTAGTACATATATTATTATCACTGGTTTATTGATGAGATAAAAGGCAACATGGAATAGTCAAAAGGATGCTGGAGTTGGAGTAAAGACAACTCAGGCTTAAATACCATCTATAATACCTAAGTTGATGAGTTTTTTGGACCATTATCATCTAGGTAAGACCCATGACTTCTTAGTGTTCAGGGCAATTCTCAAAGAGTATAATTTGTGGTGAAGTTATCAACTTCTACCACTAGAGAGACATTTTTATCCTCATTAAATTATAGGTCCAGGCTCTATCCCTAACCTTATCCCCATCTCCATCCTTGTTCCCATCCCATCCCCATCCATATCTGTATCCTCCACCTATCTTCTTCCCCATCCCTATTCATATTCCTGCTCCATTCCATTAAAATATAGATCTGTTACAACTTTCAATGGTGGAGGCAGTTGGTAAACCAATGCTGATAAAAGTTCAAGTTCTTTATATAAGTACATATAAATGAGGAAACTGAAGCTTAGTAAAGTTAAGTTCCAGCTCGATATATCAGTCAACTCAAACTCTTAAATCCTGACTCTAATTCCATTGCTACTTCTAATAAACCGCTTTATTTCCTACATTTATACTATAGTTAGTCTTTTTTCAAGATGCCTTTAGTCTTCTCTTTACCTATGTGTAGATATGTAAAAGGCCTTTTCAAGTACCTAACGAATGGAGTTATTTTTTATTTAAAATTCTAGAATGCTGCTTTCAATTTATAAAATTCACTTTAAGTTTCTTTAAGACTTCAGTTATTATTCTATTGCCTGATATTAAAAGAGTATAATAGAACATTATAAATAAAAAGTTTCAAATATGTTGAATCAGATTACAAATGTTTTAGATGTATATTTGTGTATTTATGCACATACATATACATGTATAATTCATAAGATCATATTGTCAGGCTAATATCATGTTACAGCTCATTATTCCAACCTGTCTTACACTTGCCATAAAAAAATCAATTTAATACGTGTATAACCCAGTTGAATTGCTTGTCATCACTGGAAGGAGGGTGGGAAGAACAGTGCAAGAGAACATGAATCATGTAACCATGAAAAATACTTTAAATGAATAAATAAAATGTAAATAATAATGATAATGATAATAATGATAAATCAATTGACAATTTTTAGTATCTATATGCCAGGCACATATGCTGTGCTATAAGCATTACTTAAAGTTATTTAGGAATAAATTTAGATAATTTGTGAGAAGAATGTATAGCATTTTATCAATACTGTACTTTATTTGTTTTTTCAAATCAAATTATTTTCTGTCAAGAATTTGTGTGAGAAAAGCTTTTATACTCAATAAACTTTTATCCAGAGTTTATCTAAGTAAGAAAAGAGGGAAGAAATATAGGTAGGGATTTAAATACATGCTTATTCTTCAATTGTGTTATGCACACTTTAACTGAACTATTTTTTGATGTGATATCAGATATTTTTAAGTGCTTCTGAAAATTCCCAACGAAAAGTGACATCTTGCTATGCATTTATTAGTCCTTGTTTTAAATCGCTGTTGGAAAAGCTGGGCCAATTAGATAAGTGATCATAGTTTTAGAGATGGAAGAAATTGTAGAGGTCACAAAGTGCAATCTTTATTTTTTGGAAGAAGAAACTGAGGCACACAAAGAAGAAATGACTTACTTAAAGTCCCAGAAGCAGCAAGTGATAGAGAGATAATTAAACTTCACATTCTCTAACTCTGAATCCAGTGACCTTATCTTTTTGGATAATCATCCAAAAGCTTGATTCTTCCATGGTGAGGGTAGGCAGGCAGCAAGTAGGAAGGGGATAAGGAGGTGAGAATTACGAGATTCTTTTGGCATGTTATTGCTTTCCTAATACTTCACAGGAACATTTCACTATATGCTTTTATAGATTTATGGAGCTTGCTGGGGGTAGGGAAGATGGGTGGGATTTTTCTCTGAATTTGTATAGTGATTTTCAAGCTTTTAAGAACATTTCTGAGTTTACTCATAAATCCAGGCTGACACCAGATGGGAACTCTTTATGCTTCTGACAAAGTTTACTGCCTAACAGATCCCTTGTCATACAATTTCCTTCAGTTTTTAATGTTAGTAAAAATCAGAACACAAAAATGGAGTACTGTACATTATGGATCCAGTGCTTTTCCCCACAATCTTCTCATCTTGTGTTTCTTGATGTCTCCATAGAGTAGTTTTAATTCTGTCAGGAGAACATTTTAGGACCACATTTTTTTTTTAAAATTGTAGCATAGTGTGGAGAGGTACTGCTTTCCTTCCAGTTAGGTCATTATTTCTGTTTTTTTTTTTTAGGAATCTGTGGACAAATTCTTAGCCTCTAATAGCAGTGGTTACTCACATTCTGGAACTACTAGTTTTTACTTAAATTTGTGTACTTTAATAAGTCTCACCTATAGCCCAGCAAGGATTATAAAGTCAGCATGATGCAAATTAAAAACACCCAAGCAATGTTTTTTTTCAGAGTATCTTAGTCATAGAGCCTGTGGAGTAAGTGGTAAATGTCTAATTTCTTTATATCTAAAAGATAAACATTAAAAAATAAAATTAGCAATTGCAGAAATAAGTAAAGCCTATGACAATGATCTAAGGATTTCATTGGTCAATAATTAAAATTTGGATACTCCAAATTTACCTCTTCCTACCTCAAATGAAATGACTTCTAAATTCAGAGTGAAAAATGTTCAAGTTTTCATAATGTGATCCATGAGGCAATTTTTAAGTATCTACTAAGTGCAAGGCCCTATCCTTTATTCTGGATATGCAAAACCAGTACCCCAAACAAATAGCTTACATTTTGGTGGGGAAATATAACCTATGTACAGGTAAGAAATATAAGATGATCTGAAGAATGAAAGGATACTAACAACCAGGAGGAATAAGAAAAGGCTTCCCTTAAGAAATAGGGTATGACACGAATCTGGAAGGAAACTAAGAATTAATTAGTCCATTTTCTTATAAAAAGCAAGAGAAAAGGAGGGTCATGGAACTAGAACTAGAAAGGACTTTTGAGGACTTTGAGTCCAATTGCCTCTCTTTAAATATGAGGAGAACGAGGCCCTGGGATATTGACTTGACCATAGTTACATAGCTAGTAGGTATCAGAAGTGGTCTTTGAACCAGGGTCTTCTCAATGTGGACAGCTAGATGACCAAATGGAGAAGGGCCTTGAGTCAGGAATATCTGAGTTCAAATGCAGCCTCAAATACTTACTGGTTAGGTAATCCTGAGCAAGTCACTTAACCCTGTTTGCTTCAGTTTTCTCCTCTATAAAATGAACTGGAAAAGGAAATGGCCAACTACTTCAGTTTCTTTGCCAAGAAAACTCCAAATGGGGTCATGAAGAGTTAAACATGCCTGAAAAAATTAAATAACTTATTATTATTGTCAAGTGCTTTTCTATGATTCCAAGTCACTAAAAGGAAGAAAAAAATAGGTCATAATTTTAGACCTGGAAGAGACATTAGAGGTTATTTAGTGGAGTCCCCTTATTTTATAAATTTTATAAGCAAATTAAATCTTATTGCTCTCCTTTGTCTCATCTAACCTCAATAATCAAAGATTTAATACTTCACGAATGATGAATTTTAAAATATTAGCACAGCACAGATGAAATAGTGTTGTATCTTGAACCAGAAGATGTAGAATGGAATCTTTATTCTTCCACTCACTAGCTGTGTTATCATGTTATTTCAGTTTCTGACCCTCATGTTGTTGTACTAAATGAACTTTCAAATGCTTATCAACTCGGGATTTATGATTATGTTAACATGGAACAACACAGTCCTTGTTTTAGAAGGAATCTTTACTCATGAGTCTCAGAATCACAGAACTGGCTCTGAGAGGGACTCAGAGCCCATCTGTTCCATAGATCCATACACCAAAAGAAACATCACTATAACATTGTCCTGTTATGTGATTGTCAAGCCTCTGCTTGAAGACCTTCAAGGAAGACCATCCTATACACTTTTGAAGCAGCTCATTGTTTTTGTACAAATGGATTTGTTAGGACACTTCTCATATCAAGAATAAATTAGTCTCTTTACAACTCGTACCCACTGCTTGTGTTCTGGTCCCTGTGCCAAAACAATACTAATTTAATCCCTCTTCTATATGGAAAATACTTGAAAGCCTCTATCACTCCCTTCCATACCGCTATGAAATTGGCCAGTTTCTTTAAACTATCCTCATATTATGTTATCTCCAGATTTTTTTTCCCATACTGATTCCCTCCTCTGGAGTCTTCAGTTTTTAAGGGTCCTTCTTAAACTATGGTTTCAATAAATGAACACAAATGTTTAGATGAGGTCTGACAAGGGCAGAGTACAAGGAGACTTTCACATTATTATGCCTCTATTCTTCTCTAAAATATCTTTGACAAGTAGACTAGTCAAATTAAGAGGCATCCAATCTTTCTTAAATACTTCCACTAATGGTGTCATGCTTTTCCAAGGTAACATATTGTTATTGGATGTCTTCGATTTCTATTGAGGTCTTCTCTACATCTAGCTTCCTTTAACTTTGCTCATAGATTGTTATTTTCCCCCACTAAAGCTCATAGGAGTTGTCTTATTTTTCTTCTACATGATCATCCTTCACGTAGTTGGAGACAGTGATCATTTCAGAGCAATTGGCTGGTGAAAATGGATTTAATACTTGTCTTAGAGTCGGAAAGTTCTGAATTCAGATCCCATTTCAAATACCTACTTGCTATGTGATTTTGGGCAAATCACTTAACCATTCTTTGGCTCAGTTTTATCTTCTGTAAAATGGAAATAACAGCAACTACTTCACAGGCTTGTTGTGAAGATCGAAATGAGAAAATATAGGATTTATTTTGCAACTCGTAAATGGTATATTATTAGCTATAAACTATAGCTATGGTTATTAATTATAGTTATATAAATTAGCTACAATTATTCTTGTTGCTATCATGACCCCTTTAAGGATCTCTTTTTCAAGGCTAATGCTCTTCATTATTTCTTCAGAATTTCTTCAGCATTTATCATATGTTTCTAATGCCCTTGTCCTATTAACCTCCTTGGATATACTTCAATTGGTCATGGTCCCTCTGAATGCCTGAGTCAGAGTTGAGCATACTCCTCCTAATGTGCTCTTCCTTACTACTGCAGAGCCTGACAGAAATATTCCTTCCTGTCCCCACATAACTTGCTTAGGGCCCAAAACTCCAATTAATTCCTCAAAATTGCATTAGATTTATAGCAGTCACATGATACAGTGGGGCCTAAATAAAGATATGACATAAGGTAAATTGACTGACAAATTGTGGAATGTTTCCTACCTCAATATTTAGATTTATTCATCTAGGTACAAACAGCTTTGAAGAAGCATAAACCCTGATGGCATTGGCTTCAGTTCATAAAAATACGATTTCTGACTAGATTAGCGTTAGGATTTCAATTATGTTGTCAACTCTTAAGAGTTTGTGCTGATGACTGGAACTGTGCTACAGATGACCAAGAGAGCAAATAAAAATTATTCATCTTCAGGTTTGAAGGAATTTTTATATTTCCCTTTGAATCTTGTTGTATTGGACTATTACAGTCAAATTTTAATGGCCATTCCAAATGGTAAAAAAAGTGAAAGACCACCTAGGGAGAAATGGAAAACTGTCCAAACATTAATTCTTGCTAAACCCTCCTCTGAATACAATGTATACAGGATAAAGTTGATAATTCTATAAGAATATGATGGAGCTCCCCTTCTGTATACATATATAAAAATACATGTACACACTTCTGTGCCATCTTTTCTCTTTCCTAATCCATTGCTCTAAAGGAAGAAGGTAATAAATCCTTAAATGTGTTTGCCCTTAGTTTAATTTAAAATGTATTCCCTGATAGTTCAGTCAGGCTTGAGGGGAGGCTTTGGTTCCGGAACAATTAAGAAACTACAAGGCAGGTAAGATAGCTGAAAGAGCTCTGGTTTTAGTTCAAGTCTCAGCTTTGCAACTCATTATCAGTGTGACCCTTCTATTAAGTCACTTTCTCTTTCTGTTTCACTTTCTTCCTCTGCAAAATTTGGCATTTGGAAGGGATGATTCCTCAAGTCCCTAGTAGCTCTGTTTTATAGGCAGCTATTAGGTGTATGTGGAGGAAATTAATAGGAGATAAGAAATTTCATCAGGGATGACAGCTTGAAGCTTGGAATGAAGAGTTCATTTAGGGAAAAGCTGGAGTTGACTCCATTAGCGTTCACATTCCTTGTATGAGAAGGGCATTCCAAAACCCAAAGGCATTGATTTTTAGTTGTTATAAAAGCAAGTGATGGCTAGCATTTATATAGTGCTTTATGGTTGACAAAACAGTTTAAATCCATTATATCTCACAAGAACTTCACAACAGCTTCATAAGAGAGGTAGAGCAGGTATTATTATGCCAATTTTAGACTCAGGGAAACTGAGCAAAATGGAAGAAAATGATTTTTACCAAGTCTCATAGCTAGGAAGTAGCAATTCTGAAATTCAAACCCAAATTGTCTCACTACAAGTTGAATGCTTTCTCAAATTACACCCCATCTGACTTTGTTAATCACAATATTGGTTGAGAATATGCTTTTCCTTTAAGGTGTGAGGCAAATTTGAATCATGTCTGTCTATCTCTGGACCATTGACCAAAGGACCCAGTGGGTTTGGAGGAATCAATTATTCCAACTTAAATATTTTTTATTAAGAACAAAATATTATATATTCAGGTCAGCAGCTTTTAAAATCAAGAATTACAATTACTTTAATTAAAATACAAGAATTACAATAATTTAAAAACACCTGTAATGCAAATTTTTATATCATCCTTATCTGTGTATGTGTCATATTCCCCAACTGTATTTTAAGTTCCCTCAGGGCATAGAATTTTTGCTTATTTCTATTTGGTATTGCCTACAGTCAATAAAATTTTAATAAATATTTATTAAATGTTTACTATGTTTCAAACATTAAGCCTGTGCTAAGCTCTATCATACAAAGAAAAGTAAAAAGCAAGTCCCTGCCTTCAAGGAGCATATAATCTAACAAGACAACACAAAAAAGAATTGGGAACAGAGAATGGAGAGTAAAGAGTATTTGGCATGGGGTAAGAGTAGACGTATGATGAAATCCAGAGGATTACAGCCAGGAGGGAAATGATGATTTGAATGCCATAGGTGTATTCTCCAAATGAAGGTTCTAGAAGGAGTTCCCTGCTATCTGCCCTCTTCCCTTTTCTATCATAAGGAGGGAGGTTGCTAAGGGGCAAGAGGTCTTGAGAGGGTGTGAGTTTCTTTCTTTTGGGGTGGGGGGATGAATGTGGTCCATTTTAAACAATTTGCTCAAATTTTTACAATATGCTTTATACTTAGTTTAAATTTAAAATCCAAAATATTTTTGTAAACATTTTCATTACCAGTGCTGTCCAATTTATAGGCCTCAATAAAGCTAATGTGAGAAATAATAGAAGGAACTTTTCTACTTATAATTTTTGAAAAATAAATAGTAAATTTTATGACAGTATACATGTTGTAACTTGTAAATAGAATAGTTCTGGATAAAGAATAAAAGTGAGACATTTTCCAAAGAACACAGATATAACTGGCTTTCACCAAAAGAAAATCCAAAAATAAAAATTCATCTGAAACTTCTAACTTTTTTTCCAGAAATACTAATGCTATAATTGGCAAAAGTAGGTATTTTCCTTTTCATTAGAAGTTTTGCAAATAGAGTGATGAGGGAAGCTGGACAAATGCCATGATTTGAAGTGTATCAGTAGAAGTCCAAGGACAGCTTCCAAACATGATGTTGTGATCAAAGTACATAGCCTTTTTACTTAAAATATGGAAGATTCTTGAATTAATATTTCTTGAAGGAGCTCCACCATAATTGAAAAATATGAAAAAACAAAACACAAAATGAATTTTAACAAACTTTTTATTAAAATGTTATAAATTACAAATATTTTTTATTAATGAGCCTACCCAACTTGTATTTTGTTTTAAAGTAATAACTTTCTATCATATAAATAAAAAATTTTATCTTATAAAAAATGCATTATCACAATAATACTTCTTTGCAAGTTTAAAAATCTTATTTAAATCATAAAGTATTAAAAAAAGAATAAAACAATCAGTACCATCTATTCAAGAAGTCCATCATCTTCTTAAAATGTTGCTTAGTAAGTTGTAGAGAAAGACATTTGGAAGCAACATGCAATTGAAAAGAAGCTACTTGTGGTTTTACCATTTTACATTATTGATATAATTCCCCCTTAACATACAGGAATTTAAACACTATTATGTTGGTCTGAGGTACCATCATCCATTCTATGCAGCTGCAATTTGCATATTTCCAAATTCCTCTTCCTCTTCATGTGTTCTTTAAGCTGCCTGTAGTACCAGACTGAACAGATAACAATCTTTCCAGTTGCAGTGGTGACATCATCTGTATTGTTAATTTTGCTCGATAAATGGCTTTATGTTCCTGAAGCGGATGTGCAAATCCTGCATTAGGATTAATGCAGAACCGTCTTTTTCTAACATGAGTAAATGCCTCCCTATATTTCACTCCAAATGTTTCCATAATGTATGCAATAACTAAGGCTGCCTTTCTGGAAATTCCTGCATTTCCACAGACAAGAACTTTTCCTCCTGTTTGTAAACTTCCATCAATAAATTCTTTGGTCATGGGGAAAAAAGGTATTTTCAACTGGATTATTTACAATATAAAACGTAAATCATTGCTGAAAGTTTGGTTTAAAAAAGTTTTCTTCAAAGTTTTGTCTTATGCATATTACATGGGTTATTCCATTTTTCTGTAGAATAGGTAGCTTGCTTTTCATAGCTGAAGAATATGTGCCCCAAACCAAATCACTTAAGATTTCCTGCATCTCTCACCTCATGGGATAGGTCCAATCCTCAGCATCTTCTTTGCACTGTGGTAGGGTGGGAAACTCTAACCTCACATCCTTCATTGCCCCAGCCAGCTGGTTGGTGTGGTCTAAAGGGTCAGCTGGGGGTCTGGACCATAGCCATCAGGCAGATTGTGGGACTGCAAGCAGTGACTGTAGGTGACAAGAGAACTTGGGATAGGAGGGACGAAGGTCACTCATTCCCAATGACTCCAGTGGCACCAACCACAAGGCAGCTGAGCGTTGGGTGGCTTGTCCTCCGCTGCCATGCTGTTCCTCACCCCTACCCCGCCCCTTCAGCCTCTCACACTCCTAAGCAGCATGGTTCTAAGAGGGGCGAGTTTCAAAGTTGGTGTGATCTTGCAGGAAGATGGGTTTCTACAGATATCAATGAAGTCCAGAGCTTCTTCTATTCAAAGTAGACACAATAAATAATTTTTAAAACTATTAAAATTTAAAACAACAAATAACTTACCTCTGTTTATTTGTTCCTATCAGTCAAGTAAGAGACAGGAAAAGCATTAAGAAATGATGCATGTATGGGTGTGTGTGTGTGAACTAGGTTTGTGTTTTGGATGCTAGACCTACAGCATTCAGTGTAGTGTTCATGGATGACCAGAACTACTTTTCTTGCCCTAGTTTCTTCATAGACGGCTCTGACGTAAGTGTTTGATAAACTGTTCTCAATACAGCCTGCTGTTGTTCACTTGGGCTATAGGCATTAAAAAAAAAGTAATAATCTATTATCACTCCCCTTTGAATTACCAATTATCTCTCCAGCAACTTAGAAACAGACCTTCCTGCCCAAGAAAACATGTTTTCTGCTTTTATTTTTCAACTTGACAACTTTTTGACCTAAAAAAACTTTATAAACCCCAAAATATGTTTTTCTGATCAAATTCTAAATTTTGAATGTATGCAGGAATAATGTGTATTTTGTTGAATGTAGCTTGGAAATTTAAAGATTATTTTTATTTATATATAAACATATATTATTTATGGACAAAAAGTGGTTTTAAAATTCAACTATTTTAACTACTTTTATGTATTTTAGTCCTTAAGTCTACTTCCATTCACAGTACCTGAAAATTTTGCTTGGTACCAACATTTATTTTATCTTTCTGAATTTATTTCTCTTCTCCTCAACCCATCTATAAGGCATTATTAATAATAGTTATGTGATTGGTTTTCCGTATTGTTTGTTATATCTTCAGATTCATTTGGGATAATCATTATAGTCCACAATGGAAAAGTTAGGAGGAAAAATTCTATCTGAACTATTAGGCAGTAGCCTGATATACTATTATGTTATAGGGTATATGCCAAAGTTTGGATCCATGTTAAGCAATGGAAGAATGCAAACTGATGTTCAGGGTAATTGGCAGTCAGAAGACCAAATTTATAGTTCTAAATCTGCCTCAAAAATCCTTAATAAACATGGACAGTTCACTTTTCCTCTCTGATATTCTATTTGCCAATATATAAATTGAACTAATGGTATAGATGCTTCAGTTAACAAAATCTTAGAGTTGGAAGGGACCTCAGATGCTGTCTTATCTTATCCATAAGTAGATATGAATCCTTTTTATACTATTTTCATCCACTGATTATTGAGCCTTTGCTTAATGATCTCCCTGCAGGTGGAATAGGGTGGAATGGCAAGGGAAATCTGTTTTATAATTATTTCCATTTTATATATGTTTAATCATTGGAATTTTTTTTTCTTTCATCACTATTAAGTATGTCTCTTTGTAACTTCTATCCATTTCTTCCAGTTTTGCTCTCTCAAGTCAAGCAGAGTAAATCTGTTCTCTCTTTCTTAGATAGCCCTTCAAATCCATACATGTTCCTAAATGCCGTTGAGAGCTTTTTATGTCTTAGGTAAAAATCTCCAGTTCTTTCATTTGGTCTAATGGTATGTGTTCAAAGGTCCTTTCTTTTACTTTACTATGATGGGATTCCCATCCCTGCCTCAAAAGTGCAAGTTTTCTCTCTGTGCCCTTTATTGCTCCTCTCCCTGCCCTTATTTCTTCAGATAACCCACAGGGAAATATCATTGAGCCCTTTTTAAAAGCAGGCGAGTACCTCCTCCCATTCCCTAACTCCACTTCAGGACAGAATAAGAGAAGCAACAGCAAATAAGGTTTTCTAGACCATTCTATGCCTCTGCCAATGAAAGATTAATGATGACAGCATCCTCTTTTCAGATCAGTCTTAAATTAAGTTTCTCATATCCTGTGGACCTAAGAGCAAGATACTAAAAGTTTCCAATTAGGCAATGACAAATCATGTATCTATCTGCATAAATTTTCCTTGTGTTTTCATTTGGAAGAAAGTACCCTGTAGACTTTAAGACTGTTCAGAAATGAGTTGTTATTGCCAGATTTTTTTCTACTTCTTGCTAAAATTGTGGTGTAGAGTATGCCAGAAGCAAGGTCATTAATAGTAGTTGAGAGAGCTTTTGTTAAGTGACTCTGGGACCCTTCCTGTGAAAAGTCTACTATATAAATGGAAGCTAGAGTTATGTTCTCATTTAGCCTACAAGGACCAGGGGAGTTGTGGAATGTATTCTTAATTGGGTAATGTGTATAGAGGGCTTTTAGGATGGAAAGGGCTCTTCAGACAACATCTCCATTATTGTGTTCAGTTCTGGGTACCACATTTTTGAACAGGACATTGATAAGCTGTGTCATGTTCAAAATAAAGTGATGATGAAGAAAGGGAATTGAAGACCATACCATATAAGCATCTGTTTAAAAAAAACTGGGGATATTTAACCTGGAGAAGAGGAAACTCAGGGAAAGTGTGATGATATCTGGTTCTGAGGCTGTAATGTAAGGTTTAGATTTATTTTACTTAGCCTTCCAGACAGAATCAGCATTGGATGGGCATTATAGGGAAGTAGTTTGTACTCATCCCCTAAGGAAGAGCTTTCTTTTTTGAAGCATTTATTAATATTTATTTTTTGACAAGTTAACATGGTTACATAATTCATGCTCTTACTTTCCCCTTCACCCCCCCACCCCCGGCTACCCCCTTCCCCCCATGGCAGATGTGTATTTCCACTGGTTTTAACATGTGTCAGATCAAGACCTATTTCCAAATTGTTGATAGTTGCAATTGTGTGGTAGTTTCGAGTCTACATCCCCAATCATGTCTGCCTCAACCCATGTGTTCAAGCAGTTGTTTTTCTTCTGTTTCCACTCCTATAGTTCTTCCTCTGAATTTGGGTAGCGTTCTTTACCATAAATCCCTCAGAATTGTCCTGGGTCATTGCATTGCTGCTGGTACAGATAGAATGTTTACCCTGGAGTCAAGATGTGCTGAGTTCAAATCAGGCACCAGACAATTAATAATTCTATGACTCTGGGCAAGTTACTTAGCCTCTGTTTTTCAACTGTAAAATGAAGTTAATAATAGCAACCACCTCTCAAGGTTGCCGTGAGAATCAAATTACAATAATCGTAAAATTCTTATCATAGTGCCTATCACACAGTAGCACAATATTAAACGTTAGCTATTATTATTGGAATTTGTCTCAAATGAAGCTTGACTCAGTCCCTGCTAGCTAGTTTGTTCATATGTACGAATATAGGGTAAATAACCTGGTTGTTAACAATTGGATGTAGGATCCAGTTCATGGAAGTGAAAGAACAAATCCAACTTCCCTCAAAGAGCCCCAACTTATGATTTTAGTTTTAGAAGCATTGTGCCCTCTCTCTAATCAAGCTAATCAGCAATAATTAAGACACTGTATGAAATAGACGGAGTACTGGTTTTTGAATCAGGAAAATCTGGGTTCAGTTCCTTCCTCAAATAAAGACTAGGTATATAATGTGTCAATTCACTTAAAATTTTTCTGCCTCAATTTCTTTATCTATAAAATAAAGGTAATAATGTCCATAGAATTTCACAAAGTTGTCGTGAGATTTAAATGGAATCATTACATAAAGATCTCTGCAACCCTAAAAGCATAGTAGAAGAATTCCTGGTCTCCAGATTTACTTGATCAGACTTGGATAAGGAAACCTCCCAATGGAAACTCTCTATTCAACTCTCTTTTATGTATTATTTCCCCATATTAGAATGTAAACTCTTCTAGGGCAAGGACTGCTTTTTAACTTCTTTTTTTATCCCCAGTGGTTAGCCTTGTGAGCAGCTAGATCTCAATAGGTATGAATAATAACTCCCTTGATGGGGTTACATTATTCAAATTTGTTCTGCATATTTATGCTGACTTAGAACTAATTGTTTTATTAATTGTAATTATAACTTTGAATAGCACAAATTAGGATATAGGCAACCATTTCTTATGATTCATTATGTGCCTTAATCTGGAAATACCTGCATAGTAAGGATTTAATAAATGTTTATAAATTTGAAAAATACCAACTAAAACTATCAGATACATTTTGAAGTTCTTATTTTCTATCTTAGGATCAATACTGCATATTGATACCAAGGCAGAAGAGTGATAAGGACTAGGTAATTGGGTTTAAGTGATGTACCAAGGATCACATAACTAGGAAGTATCTAACACTAGATTTGAACCCAGAACTTCTCTAGGCCTGGCTCTCAATCTACTGAGCCAACTATCTGCTCCCCCCAATAAATTTTTATATACTACTATGTTTCTATAGGTATGGCACAGTATTTGATGACTATGCCTTGAGCTACTTATTTTTTTTTATCTTTTTTTGTTTCATTTTTTAGAAAAAATTTCCATGGTTACAGGATTCATGTTCTTACTTTCCCCTTAACCCAACCAAAACCTCCCACCACAGCCAAAGCACATTTCCACTGGTTTTAATATGTTTTATCTGTCAAGACCTATTTCCATATTATTGATAGTTGCATTGGTGTGGTCATTTATGGTCTACATCCCCAATCATGTCTGCATCAACCCATGTGTTCAAGCAGTTGTTTGTCTTCGGTGTTTCCACTCCTATAGTTCTTCCTCTGGATGTGGGTAGTGTTCTTTTCCATAAATTCCTCAGAATTGTCCTGGGTCATTGTATTGATGTTAGTACAGAAGTCCATTTCATTCGATTTTACCACAGTGTATCAGTCTCTGTGTACAATGTTCTTTTGGATCTGCTCCTTTCACTCTGCATCAGTTCCTGGAGGTCTTTCCAGTTCACGTGGAATTCCTCCAGTTTATTATTCCATTGAGCATAGTAGTATTCCATCACCAGCATATACCACAATTTGTTCAGCCATTCCCCAATTGAAGAGCATATTCTCGTTTTCAACTTTTTTGCCACCCCAAAAAGAGAGGCAATAAATATTTTTGTACAAGTCTTTCTATTTATGATCTCTTTGGGGGACAAACCCAGGGATGCTATGGCTGTATCAAAGGACAGGCAGTTTTTTAGAGTTTTTTGGGCACAGTTCCAAATTGCCATTCAGAATGGTTGGATCAGTTCACAACTCCACCAGCAGTGCATTAATGTCCCTATTTTGCCACATCCCCTCCAACATTCACTACTCTGCCCTGCTATCATTTTAGCCAATCTGCTAGGAGCAAGTTGTTTTGATTTGCATTTCTCTGATTATTAGAGATTTAGAACACTTTCTCATGTGCTTATTGATAGTGTTGATTTCTTTATCTGAAAATTACCTATTCAGGCCCCTTGCCCATTTATCAATTAGGGAATGGCTTGATTTTTCATACAATTGATTTATCTCTTTGTATATTTGAGTAATTAGACCCCTGTCTGAGTTTTTTGTTATAAAGATTTTTTCCCAATTTGTTGTTTCCTTTCTGATTTTGGTTGCATTGTTTTTGTTTGTACAAAACCTTTTTAATTTAATATAATCAAAATTATTTATTTTACATTTTGTAATTTTTTCTAACTCTTGCTTAGTTTTAAAATCTTTCCTTTCCCAGAGATCTGACAAGTATACTATTCTGTATTCACTTAATTTATTTACAGTTTCCTTCTTTATATTCAAGTCATTCATCCATTCTGAATTTGTCTTGGTTTGGGTGTGAGATGTTGATCTAAACCTAATCTCTTCCATATTGTTTTCAAATTTTCCCAGCAGTTTTTATCAAATAGTGGATTTTTGTCCCAAAAGTTGGGCTCTTTGCATTTATCATACACTGTCTTGCTGACATCACTTACCCCAAGTCTATTCCACTGATCCTCCCTTCTGTCTCTTAGCCAGTACCATATTGTTTTGATGACTGCTGCTTTATAGTATAATTTAATATCTGTTACTGCTTGGCCACCTTCCTTCACTTTTTTTTTCATTATTTCCCTTGATATTCTGCTTTGGCTGCATCCTATAAGTTTGGTAAGAAGTCTCATCATTGTCATTGTCTTCAATGAAATTATTGTTTCTATGATTTGTTATTACACTAAATTATTTTGGAGAATCATATTATTTAATTTCCAATTAGTTTTTGTTTGACTCTCCATATATTCTTACTAATAACTATTTTTATTGCATTATGATCTGATAAGGTTGCATTAATTATTTCTGCTTTTTTGAATTTGTTTGCCATGTTTCTATGCCCTATTACATGGTCTATCTTTGTGAATGGTCCATGTGCTGCTGAAAAGAAGGTGTATTCCTTTTTGTCTCTTTATTTTTCTCCATATATCTATTAACTCTAATTTTCTAGGGTTTCATTCACTTCTCTTATCTCTTTCTTATTTATTTTTTGGTTTGATCTATCTAGATCTGATAGGGGAAGGTTGAAGTCCCCCACTATTATAGTTTCGCTATCTATTTGATCCTTGAGCTCCACTTGCTTCTCCTTTAGAAATTTGGAAGCTATACTGTCTGGTGCATACATGTCGAGTACTGATATTTCTTCATTGTTTATACTGCTTTTTATTAGGATGTAGTTAACTCCCCTATCTCTTTTAAACATATCTATTTTTACTTTGGCTCTGTCAGAGATCATGATGGCAACCCCTGCTTTCTTTTTCTCATTTGAAGCCCAATAGATTTTGCTCCATCCTTTCATTTTTACTCTATGTATGTCTGCCTATCTCATGTGTGTTTCTTGTAAACAACATATGGTAGGATTTTTGTTTCTAATCCACTCTGCTATTTGCTTCCGTTTTATGGGAAAGTTCATCCCATTCACATTGAGTTATCATTATCAACTGTGTATTCCCAGACATTTTGATTCTCTCTCAATGTCCTGTCCTTTCTTCTTTCACTATTTCCTTCTATACCAGTGTTTTGTTTTTAATCAGTTCCTCTAACCCCCTCCCTTGTTGTACTTCCCTTTCTCCCCTCTCCCTTCTTATCCCCCTCTTATTCTTCTTTAGGATCTTTTAAAGCTACCCCCCTCCCCACCCTCTCCCTTTCTAATGTTACTTCCCTCCCCACCAGTCCTTTTGTTACTCTTCTACTTCTCTAGAGGGCAAGAATCAATTGTCTGCCCCAATGGATCTGAATATTTTCCCTCTTTAAGTTGATTTTAATGCACTTAAGTATTAAATATTTCCTCTCTCCAACCTCTTTACCCTTATAGTGTATTGGTATTCTTCCCTGTTGGCCCCATGTGCTTCTTTATGGAATATAAATTTACTCCATTTTGTTTGTTTTCCCATTTTTCTTAATATTACCTTCTTTCCCCCACTCTAGTTTTGTATATATTTATACATACATACATATACATATATACATGTGTATATATACATATCGCTTGACATTTCATCCTATGCAGTTTGTCACTGTTCTCTCTATGTAAACTTCTTCTAGTTACCCTGTTGGTAATAATAATTTTCAATATTTGCCAATATCTTCTTTTCTTCTTGGGATACAAATTGATTGAACTTATTGGGTCCCTTAAAGAAAAGATTTTTTTCCCTTTCCCCCATTCTCTTAATTACCTTATAGTGATTCTCTTGAGTTTTGTGATTGGGCAGCAAATTCTCTGTTTAAGTCTGTTTTTTTCTTTATGAATGCTTGGAAGTCCTCAATTTTATTGAATGACCATACTTTCCCCTGCAATAATAGAGTCAGTTTTGCTGGATAGTTGATTCTTGGTTGTAGACCCAGTTCTCTTGCTTTCCAGAATATTATGTTCCATGCCTTCCAGTCCTTCAATTAGATGCAGCCAGATCCTGTGTTGTCCTAGCTGTGGTTCCCTGATACCTGAATGACTTCTTTTTAGCAGCTCGTAATATTTTTTCCTTGGTCTGCTACTTTTAGAATTTGGCTATAATATTCCTGGAAGTTGTCAGTTGTGGATTAAATGTAGGAGGTGATCTGTAGATTCTTTCAATTTCCACTTTTCCCTCTTTTTCGAGAATTTCAGGGCAATTGTCTCAGATAATTTCTTGTAAGATGTTGTCTAAACATTTTCTTTTATCATGATGTTCTGGTAAACCAATAATTCTTAAATTCCTCTTCTAGCTCTGTTCTCCAGAGCTTTGGTTGAATCAATGAAGTGTTTAATATTCTCCTCAAATTTTTCATTTTTCAAATTCTGTTTTATATATTCTTGCTGCCTTGTGAAGTCATTTGCTTCTAGTTGAGTTGTGTTTTTTTTTTTTAACGATTGAATTTCATCCCTGGCTTTTTGGTCATCTTTCTCCTTCTGGTCTGATTTTCTTTGTAGATCATCTTTTGCCTTCTTTGCTTTATTTTCAAGCTGGCCAATTCTGGCTTTTAAGACTTTATTTTCTTGTTTTAGTTCATGTATTTTCTTTTCCAAATTGTCTTCAGACTCTCTTATCTCTCTTGATTGCTTTTGGAGAACCTGAAATTCTTGAGTTAGTTGAATTTTGAGATCTTCCAAAGCCTGTGTCCAATTTGGTTGGACTTCTTCTTCTTCCTCTTCTTCTATTTCTATTTCATTTACTCTCTTTTCACTTCCTTGAAAGAAGCTTTCAATTGTCATTTCTTTTCTCTTTTTCTGTTGTTTACTCATATTTTTTCCCTTTTCTGGTCTGCTAGTTTGAGCAGATGTATTTAATGATATTTGATGAAAGATCTTCCCTCATCTGGCAATGAAGGTTTGTAGTTACTTTCTCTGCCCTCTGAAGACTTCTTGTCTGTCCAATTGATGGTATTTAGCCTGTATTGATTGGATTAGTCTGTACTGCTTAGTATGCCCTGAAGCTAAAACCTCGAGATGAGAAAAAAAAAAGTTGGGGGCCAAGAAGGAGCGTTTTCACTGAGCTGAGCTGTCCAGCAGTAGAGTCCCCCTGCACTGCTGTCCTTATGTTTGAGCTGGTCTTCTTTCCTATCTTTTGTTCTCTATCTCCCTGTGAGGAAGCCAAGTGGTCTGTGGTCTGAGGTTTGGCTCTCTCTAAGCTGCCATCTTCTGGGTGTTTTTGCTGTGTTTCTCTGGTTTTGTCCTCCAGTCACCTCTCTAGTGCCTGTGTTCAAATCCCTGAGTCCACAGCCAGCAAGGCCTTTTCTCAGGCCAGTGCTCCTGCCCACCCTGAGATTTCAGGGGCCACTGGAGACTCCACACAGCACATGGGGGAGGGGAACTGGGATTCCCCTTCTATACCCTCAGACCCGACAGTTCAAGAATTCAAACCTTTTTCTTGGTGAACCTCTTTAGCTGTGCAGTAGTATGATTCCCCCCTGCTCTGTCCCGTTGTTAGATTTGTTCCTCTTTGTTCTCAAAGCTCATTGTTTTCTATCTTGGTGTGTAAGGGTGTGGATGGCTCCATCTAAGCAGCCATCTTCCCAGAATTCCTTGAGCTACCTATTTTTGCAGACTGAAAAGAGCATAGATAGTTGAATTTACTATGAATGCAGAATGGTTTGAACTCATAGACCAAAGATGTTCCAGACCATTTCTTCAGTGTCTGCTCTGGTTCCTCCAGTTACTATTTAGTCATTTATTTTTCAAAATTATTTTTTTAATTCCTCAGAATATAAGAATCATTCATTGTGGTATGTTTAAAAATATGTAGTGAATGTATGCTTAAAAAACTCAGAAATTTCTGATCAAGCATCATGTTTCATCTTTGCAGCTCTCAGCTTCCCTCACAAGATTAGGGAAACCATTATTTTACTTACCTGATCACCTCCTTCTTTGCTTTGTCAAAAATCCCATAACCCCCCAAAAATTATCTGAATGGAAAAATTCTCAAGTTAGGAAACCAAAGATAAACATTTTTTTAAAATAAAAATCAATTTTCCTGATGTTCCATATCTTCTCTCTGTTTTTCCATTTTTTATTGTAAAATGAACAAACTAGAACCTTCAACCTTGGTGAAGTGCTGTTAAGGACAATCTGGCTATGATTGCCACATTTAAGAGTCCAGTAGAGGCAGCTAGGTGGTTCAATGGATAGTGTTACAGGAATGGAGAGAAGTTCAAATGTGTCCCCAAACATATCTTAGCTGTATGACCCTGGCCAAATCGATTAACCTCATTTGCTTAGCTTTTCTTTCTTGGAACCAATACTTTGTAAAAATTCTAAAGCAGAAGGTAAGGGTTTTTTTTAAAGAATTAAATATATAGCAAAACCTTACTATAGCACGAGTGACAAGGACATGCAACAATTCTATGTAAACTCTTGGTAGGCTTCATATCTAAAGATCTGCCCCCTTCTGTTTTGTTGCTGTTATATCCACAGGCATTGAGCAATGAGGAGTGGAAAAGGAATTATATGGGTAGACTGAATTTTGGGCAGTTAGGTAATAACACAGTATCACAAACAATAGAAATATAAGGTACATTGGACAACATTTAGTTTAATCTCTTCATTTTACAAAAGAGGATGCAGAAGTGATTTGTCCAACTTCACAGAACCTCTAAGTAATGGAGTTGGAATTCAAAGCCAGGTCTTATGATTTGAAATCCACTTCCTTTTCCATTACATAGTCTTTTTCCTTTCTGCAGTTTATGTCTTACTCCTTAGATAGGATAAATCCTTCTATGTTGTGACTCCTACAGCTACCAGGAAAGCAGAGATTAACAAGTGCCACACCCCCAATGGGAGTTCCTTAGCCACCTGACTGCTTCTGGCTCAAAAATACAACAGATCAGATAACCTGGAATTCAGGGTGCATCATTCTGCCACACACATAGCAGCTCAATTAACTTTCCAACTGTTACAATTAAAATATGCAAGACACTGGTTTGGGGTAAAAAAAACAATTTATTGATTAGGTAAACCCCAAAGATCCTTCAACTGATCTATAAATCCAGTTTGAGAGCTTATTATTCAGTCCCTCCAAATATATCCCAGGATACCTCTGATTGGTGAATACTTAGTGAGCAGGTTGCTCATTTATTTTGTATTTTTATTTTTATAAATTTATATGTTGTCTACACTCCCATTAGAAAGTAGGTTCTGTGGGGGCAATTTTTCTTTTTATTCCCATCACCTAACATAGAATGACACACATTGTTTTTCAGTCATTTCAGTCATGTCCAACTCTTTGTAACCTCTTTAGTGCTTTTCGTGGCAAAGAAACTATAATGGCTTGTCATTTTCTTCTCTAGCTAATTTTACAAAGGAGGAAACTGAGGCAAACAGAGTTATGTGATTTGTCTAGGGACATACATCTAGTAAATGTCTGAGGCCAACTTTGAACACAGGCAGATGAATCTTTCTGACTTGGGCCCAATGTTCTATCCATTGTGCCACCTAGATGCCTATAGGCTTTTACTAAATATTTGTTGATTAATTGGAAGAAAATCTCAGTGGAGAATGGGGAACAACTCAGCACTCCTAGAATTCTCTTCCTTCTAAACACATCTGAATAGACATGGTTTCCAACAAAGCTTAATAGAAATCATAGTAAATTAGAGAGCATTTAATAGTTTTTCCATACTTTATTTCACTTGACTTTTTTATATTCATTCAATGACACATCTTTAATGAGACCATTTGTCATATAGAGAAGCAAATTATCTGATTAAAGTAGAAAGGGAAGTGAGATACAAAAGAAATGTAGGGCGTGATATTATTTTGCTGCTGATTCAGAGTATTTGTGGAAAAACACTAGAGTTGTCAAGTGACTTGCTCAAGGTCACTTAGTGAATAGTGGAAAACCCTGGAACTAAAAACCTAAATGCCCTCATTCAGTCCAGCATACTTTCCATTATAATGAGTCCATCTTCTTTCACCTTTCTCTTTTACTTTGTGATTTTGGTCTTAGGTGAAGATTCTTGCAGACTGGCAGAAAACCCATGGAAAATTTCCCTGAGTTTTCACAGGTTTTAAGTTCTACAATTTGCTTTATCTTTATAACATTATTAGTAACTCACTTAACATCATGCATTCATTTAACTTCTAGCCATTTTTTCAAAGCCATTGTATGGAGTTAGGTAATCATACTCTTTTTTTTTCTCCTGGACAAAGAAACATAACTAAATTTAAACAGTCTCTGAGCTTTTTTTTATTTTGAAAGGGAATAAACATTCAAGAAAACATAATCATTCTTGCTTCTTCTTCAACAGGCACATCCAATTCAGCCCTTATATATCATCAAACACTTATGATTCTAAACAATTAATCATGTAACCTTTACACCGTGGGGAGCTCCAAAAGGAAAAGGGAGAAACAGAATTGACTTACCCAACTCAAATATATACTATACAACAGATCAATATATAATGATTTTTTAAAACTGTTCTATATACTCATCCCCAAGGCATTCAATCTAATCACTGTAGTTTTATTGTACAAAGCAGTAGTGGACTATTGCAACTGAAAATGATCATAGAAGCCAAAGTGGGAGAGATATGCAAGCAAATGAAATTCTAATATATGAGGAAGTTAGATATGTAGCGTCGTTGTTATTGAGTTGTTTTAATCATATTCAACTCTTCATGACCCTGTTTGGGGTTTTCTTGGCAAAGAGACTGGAGTAGCTTATCATTTCCTTTTCCAACTTGTTTTACAGATGAGGAATTGAAGCATACAGGGTTAAGTGATTTGCCCAGTTCAGGCTAGTAAATGTCTGAGGCTGATTTGAACTCAGGAAGATGAAGCTTCCTAACTTCAGACCTAGCACTCTATCTACTAGGTGCCTTGGATATGTAGGGTGAGGATTAGAATTAAGCCACAATAATTAATTATATACAGGTAAGATGAAAAAATCCATTAGCATTGGAAAAATGGAAAATAATAGTCAAGTCATTGCCATACTAGCTGACTAAATAAGATGCCTTAAATATAATCCAGGGTAATAAAATTACTATAAAAAGGGAATAGCAAAGAGGTTAAGGATTTATAAAGTATCTATTATGTCCCAGGCACTGTGCTAAGCAGTTTACAAAAATTGTTTCTTTTGATCCTCACAGCAATCCTGAGACCTAAGTACCAATATCATCCTTGTTTTATAGTTGAGGAAACTGAGTCAAAAAGAAGTAAAAAAGGTGACTTGTCTAGGGTAATATAGCCAAAAATATTTTGAGACTCGATTTGAATTAAGATCTTTCTTACTCGAGATTCAGTACTCTGTCCACTTTGCCCACTTTTATATTTAATAAATCTCACTCTTCAAAGGTCTCTTCTTTTTCTCAAATGATATTTTCTTTAGGCATATCTACTCATTTTTTAAATAACTCTACTTATAATGTGAAAGGTTAGAGAACCATACTCGTTATTTTCCAAAAAATATCAACCAAACACTCAACAACATTTATCAAATAAATATTATATGTCTGGTACTTTAGGCAAAAGGTATATAATTACCAAAGTGAGACATACCTTGCCCTTGAGGAGCTTATATTATGTTTTGGGGAAAGCAGAGAGGAAACAGCCTGTTCATAAATAAATATTGTGTGTTGAATTTGTACAAAATAGATGATTTGGATGTGACAAGTCCTTCCAACCAAATCAGAAAAGGATTCTTAAAAGAATATTCATTTCAACTACTCATTTTCTGAGGATCTGAATTTAGTTCTTCCTGACTTCAGACCCAGCATTTTATCCACTAAAGCTACAATGATAACAACTGACAGTATTATCGAATAGATAAAGTATTGACCTCAAATTTTGAAGGTCTGCTGACACATAGTGATCATGTCACCCTGGCCAAGTCACTTAAACACTCAGTGCCCCAGGGAATGGCTTAAGATTATAAATTTCATAGCAAATGTTGATTTGCATTAGTAGATATCATTTCCTCACCCAGAATACCTAGTACCAATGAATTCGCAGGTTTTAAACCCTCTAATATCTATTCTTCCTCCTACAAACAAACAAAAAAAAGTTCTTATTTTCTATTGAGCTCATTTTGTCTTCTCTAAGGAGTGAAGGCAAAGTTTGTTTTCAGATTTAAAAGTCTGATTCTATGTATCCTTTTGGAGAGTTTAGAGTTCAATTGGACTCTAGTATATAAACCATATTTTCCTTGAATATAGTCTTAATTTATCCTATAATAGAATATTAATGAAATTGATTCCTTTTAGGAAAGTAAACTTAGTCACTGATATTTTTATTTCCTTTGTTTAGAATAGGTGTTTCAGATGCAAATAAAAGTAGTGCTCCCGTAAGGTCACATATTAGGATTTTTGTTGTATTCGTTTTGGCATTTATCCCAAATTTTGAACCTTGTTGTTAAAAGGAGCATTTACTTTCAAACACCTGTGCCCTAGGTCATAAATAAAAATCACTTACTAACAACCACCACTGAGCCCAAAAAATGACATTTTCCACATATTTGCAATCCTTTCACTCTGGAAATAGCATAAAATTGAGCTAGACCAAGCGTTTCATGAAGCAGACTGGCTTCATGAATCTTTGTTGCTCTGCTTTCCAACTAGCCTTGATGAGAATCCTCAACCTAAAATAGTAGGAATGAATTATAAAAGTTGTAGAAATGACAACTGAATTGCCTGTAAAGTTTTAAAATGTTTTGAAGAAGAAGAAGAGTATAATTCAAGGCTTTAGGTTGAGCTAAAATACTACTCAGAGAATTGAGAACATTTTTCTAAAATCATCAAAGATATCTAGATATTTTTGTTTTGAAAAAAAAAAGTCATTAACAAGGAAGTTGGTCTCCCAGGCTGGAAGACCTGTATTCAAGTCTTGCCAATAATATAATAAATATAATATTACATAACATTATAATATGATATGGTATGATATGATATGATATGATATGATATGATATGGTATGGTATGGTATGATATGATACAATACAATACAATATAACAATAGGCAATTCACTTAATATCTTTTATAATTCTAGGCATATCTGAGAGGCATCTAAATGGCAGAGTGGTTAGTGAACAAGGTTTGGAATCAAGAAAACCCAAGTTCAAATCCTTCTGATGACCTTAGACAAATTGCTAGCCTCTCTGACTCAGTTTTCTCATCTCTAAAATGTTGATAATTTTTGTACCTCTTTCACAGGGTTGTAAAGATAAAATGAGAATTTATAGCATATATACATATAGTAGGTACTTCATCTTTTTAAAATTCATTTTCATTTTTTCTATTAACAAGAATTATTTTTAACCCCTCAATATGCATAAACATCTATCGCCTCCATCACTGAAAAATAAAAATAAAAACAAAACCCTTGAAAAAATATATAGTCAAGCAAAACAAACACACATAGAGCCTTAATACAAAAGGCATATGCCATATTTTGGACCTCAAGTCCATCAGGTTTCTATCAGAAGAAAGGTAGCATATTTAGTCTTTTTCAAAAGCCAAAGATCCCTACTTCTGTTCTTTTATAATGTTTAGTGATGTGACTTTTATACTATTAATACCTTATTGGAGTTCATTGTGACATATGATGTAAGTTTATGGTTTAAGTCTAATTTCTGCCCAAATGCTTTCTACTTTTCTTTGTATTTAAAAGTCTCTCTCTCTCTCTCTCTCTCTCTCTCTCTCTCTCTCTCTCTCTCTCTCTCTCTCTCTCTCTCNCACTCAGTTGTCAAATTTGTCATCTTTGAGTGCCAATGGGACTATGGCATATTTCCATTCAATAAATTCAAATGACTAGTCCTCTCAGGATCAAATATGAAATCCTCTGTATTGACTTCCAAAGCCTTTTACCACCCAGGCCCTTTCTACCTTTCCCATTTTCTTATGTCTTATTCCTTCTAAATACTCAGCAATACAGGGACACTACCTTCCTTACTGTTTCTAATACATGATACTCCATCATGCTTAGAGTGTTTTCCCTCTTCACCTCCACTTTCTGGCTTTCTTGGCTTCTTTCAAGTCTCAGCCAAAGACCCACCTTTTGAAAAAAAGTCTTTCCTATTTCTCCTTAATCTTTCTATCTTCCTTCCAAGATTATTCCCCATATATATATATATATATGTATATATATATTTTAATTTTCAGATTACAAGTCAATATAATTTCTTAATATTTGTTTCTTGTATTTTGAAGTCTGTGTTTTTTTTCCTCTTACTCCCACCCTTGTCCCCTCCACAGGAAAGTAAGTAATATGGTAAAGGTCACACATCTATTATTAGATAATATTTATTTCCATGTTCGTCATGTTGTGAAAGAAGACATATAATATTTACCATAGAGAAAAATTCATGGCAGAAATGAAATAAAGAATGGTATGTTTGAATTTGCACTTGTGCTCGATTGTTCCTTCTATGTGGTGGATATCCTTTTTTTTTTTTTTTTTTTTTTGCTATGAGTCTCTTGGAGTTGTTCTAGATCATTGCCTTGTTAATAAGAGTTAAGTCATTCACAGTTGATCATTACAATTATTGTTATTTCTGTGCACAGCATTCTACTGGGTCTGTTCACTTCTCTTTGCATCACTTTACATAAAAGTCAAGGCTTTTTGCGATCATCTTGTATGTCATTTCTTATGGCACAAAATATACCTTGGCTTACTCAGCCATCACCCAATTGATGGACATCCTTTCAATTTCCAGTTCTTTGGTAACACAAAAAGAGCTGCTCTAAATATTTTTGTACAAGTTCTTTCTTCCATTTTTAATAGACCTAGTAGTGGTATCATTGGGTCAAAGGATAGGCACAGTTTTGTGACCCTATGGACATGGTTCAAGATTGCTTTCCAGACTGTTTATATCAATTCACAGCTCCAACAGCAGGGTGTTAGTGTCCCAATTTTTCCACATTCCCTCCAGCATTTATCATTTTCCTTTTTTGTCATAGTAGCCAGAACAGTGTCTAAGCTTCTTATATTACAAGGATGAATACTGTATCTGAGAGAGGGAAGTGATTCACCTTTGGTTCAATAGTTAGTAACTGGCAAAATTGAAAAAGCAGTCTCTAGAATTCTGGGAAAATTCATATGTAATAGTGTTTGTAGTGTTTTTTAAACCATTAAAATGCTAACATACTTTGTAAATTCTTTCCATTTATTCATTGTAAGTTTCTTACCTAAATATATGAATATGGAAGCTTTTTTCCATTTATGAATTAAGTACAATGTTGTTTAAAAGCATAGTTCCTAGCTGTTTAAATATAGACCCTAATCTAATTTATCTTGTTTCATACAACCCCCTCTGAATTGCATTTTCATAGGGCATTGTGATTAGAAGTCACTGTACTTCAAAACTTGATAATTGTTCCCTTTTTACTCTCTGTTCAGATTTTTTTTTCTAGTCTCAATCTCAAAGTTAGGGAGAAAAAAAACCTTTCAAAGTATCTGGGGACCTTACCTCAGTGGTGCAATTCCAGTTGTCTTTTATCAACCAAAATGACATTCTACAGTATTTATGGTCTCCTTCCTCACTTGGTTTTCTTGATAAAACTTTATTTTTTCTTCTCTATCATACTAAAACAAAGTCAAGGGGGGAGTAATGTTGGTGTTGACAGTAAATCAGGTTTGATTTTGGTTTGGTTTAGTTTTCATTGTTATAGCGTTACATTTCCAAGGAGCTCCAGGCAAGACACAGACATACAAGAGTTATATATCGATCCATCCTTCTGGTTTTCCTGCATGATGTATAAGCTTTATTCTTCTGTTTGTATGGATAGCATTTAAATCAAACAAAGATGTAGAGAGAGTATCTGATATGTGGTAGGGTAAGAAGAAAAGAATGAAGGTTAAAGAGAAGGAAAACAATGTGAATTTAAGAGCACGGTGATTTTTTTCTCAGAGGATGAGATTGATGTTTTTAAATCAAATTTAAATCAACATTTTAAAAAATTGATATTTTTAAATTTAAGTGTTCTTAAATTTATAAATTTGAATAATAATGCTAATTTGTGGCTTTCAAAGTCCATATGTGGCCTACAGGTATCTATTTCTATTTGAGTTTGACTCTTCTAGTATAGAAGATATCTAGAGTTGTTTATAAATCTTTCCAAAAACATGGAGCTGCTATATGGTCCATAAATCACTCCAAGGAACTTTTTACATCCCAACATTACTATCACAAAGCCACTCCAGATAGAAGAAGGAGATTTAATTCTATGATCCTCTGTACAAAATTCTGATGATATCAAAGTTAGCAAAGCATAAGTCCTATACATATGATTTTATTGCTACAAGAAATGTGAGCAAACACCTTCTACCAGTGTCTGTTGGCACATCTCGGTAACTTCTAGTGTTGACGTGTAGCCTTGAACATGAGAGGCTTAAGTGATTTATTCAGGGTCACAAAGCTAGTATTTGTCAAGGGTGAGATTTGAACATAGGTCTACCTTATAACTTAGAGGCCAATGCCATATATAACCAAAATTCTCCTGAATTTTTTTTCTTGTTTCCTCCTTGTCTGGCAATAAGTTATTGTAAATAAATAAACATAAAAGCTATTGAAGAGAGATAACATTGTACAGTAAATAGAATTTGTCTTGGAGTCAGGAAAATTTGGTTTCAAGTCTGGCCTCTTGACACACATTTAACTATATGAGCCGGAAAAAAAATCACTTAACCTCTTAGTAGCTAGCCAATTCTCTAACACTTTCAGTTGAAGAGAAAGTGTTTAGGAAGTCCCATACTTAGTGAACAATTGTGCTGCTAAAATCATTTGTTGTTGCTGTTCAGTCATTCTTCAATCATATCTGACCCTTTGTGACCCTAGATGGGGTTCTCTTGGCAAGGATACCAAAGTGGTTTGCCATTTCGTTCTATTTTACACCTTTTACAGGTGGGGAAATTGAGGCAAATGGGGTTAAGTGACTTGACCAGGGACACACAACTAATAAAAAACTGAGGCTAGACTTGAACTCAAGTTTTCCTGACTTTAGAACTAACTTTCTATCCATTGTATTACCTATATGTCACACTAAAATCATGAATCTTGTTTAAAAGTAAAAAAAATACTTTTGAAGGGAAAGAGGTAAGATCAAAGAATTCAGAGCTAGACCAGACTCTCTCCTTCATATAATGTTCAGGGTTAATTAAAAAATAAAGAGCAGAAGTATATGAATTAAGATAAAGTTGATTGTTTTGAATTCATAAAGGTAAAGTAGATTAAGTCCTTAGAGAATTGTTATGAATAGAAAGCAATTAGGAATCGAATACTAGTCAGGAGTTTTTGTTTAGGAATTTGGTAAGAGCTATTTATCCAGAATATCATCTTTATGTTTTCTATGTTCCAGTTAACTTGCTTTTTTCATATTTAATCAATCAAATTTAACTGTCTATTGTGGATTTGAATTCACTTTTGTAATAGATATTAAGAGACATTGTCTTTTAAACTTAGAAGAGAATGTAACCAATTTTAACATGCTGAAGATATTTAGTGGGTAGATTTTAGAAGAAGAAATAATATATTTCTCAAAATCTCACAATCCCTACATTTATTTTTGTTTATTTACCAAATGTCACATACTTATTTATTTTCTATCTTCATCTTCTCAGAATATTGTTATTTAGATAAATGGTTTTAATCATAAGCTCTACTGATAAATTAAATTTATCAAAGAACCAAATTGCTGATCTTTTGGCCCATTTTTTAATATGCTGTCAGTTTTTTACCTCATCGCCATATTTACAATATGGCATAAATTTGTTTGCTATCTTATGTTTATAAATCCATACTGATCATATACAATATTAATAGCATCATTTCATTATAGTAATAACTACTCATTTTGTAGACCATAAGTTTAGATCTGGGAATGACATTAGCCATAATCTTTTCATTTTACACATGATGAAACTGAGGCCCAAAGAGGTTGTGACTACTCAGATTAAACAGTAAATAGCAGAACCAGGATTCCTATGCCAAACGTCCATCATGCACCTCTTCTTAGAAGCAGGTAGTCATGTCCAAAGAGTTTAAAGGACTCACCAAAGTTGACCTAAATCATTAGAAATCAGGAACTAAAATCTAAATCTCCCAACTCACATTTCAGTATTATTTGTGCTGGTTTGTCCTGCTCTGTTGTATTCACCTATTTCCTTTGGGTATTTTAGATATAAGATTCAACAAATATTTATTATGCACCTATTAAGGAAATAACACTCAACTTTTGGAATATGAAGAAAGAATGATGACAAAATCCAATGTCCCTTTAAAAGCTTCAATTTTTTATAGAATGTCAAAAACACAAAAGATATAATTTAAAATAAAATATAAAAAATTTTAAGGGCAAACAGAGTGCTCTCTACCACTATTCTAACAATAAGCTCCCTTAGAGAAGGGATAGTTTTTTTTTTTATATATATATATTTGTATACCTAGTGTTTTGCACAGTGCCTGGCATGGAAGAAGAGTTAACAAATATTTTTAATTCATTCAATTAACCATTCATCCAAAGATGGATTGTCAAATTCCTCTCAGTTGGTGGGTTGAGAGGAGGCTCTATAGAAAAGTAGGAGCCTAAATTTCTGGTTTAAGGAAGAGGATTTCAAGAGGTGAAAGTAAGTAGAAGGGATACATTACAGGCATTTAGCACTGGAGAATTAGACAAGTAATGGTAGTGAGGTGTCCAAGGTTGGAATGAGTTTGTCAAGATTAGAATGTGATAAATATGGCAAGAAAGGTTAATGACAAATTATAGGTGGTAAACAATGGCATCTTATTTATGGTATTATGACCGAATGATAAAGGTTCCAGTAGACGTGATTGTCTATAGTAAAATTCAATTTTCTTTTTCAGGCAATTATATTTATTCCTTTAATAAAAACAAAGTCCTCATATTATTGACACATAATAATGTAGCTCTGACTCTGGATAAGACAAAGCCAATGAAGCATAGAGTTTCTACCAAGATGGAATGATGTCAATTGTAATAAAAATGTAAAAGTGTCCTTTCTGACCAATGACCAGCCAAATTAAACATACCTGTAAGAGTAACACCACAATGTAAGTAGGCTGAACAGTAGATGATAAATTCTTTGGCCATGGCAACCCATCAAATAAAGAAAATTATAAAATGGATCGCAGTCCTGCGATAATAATGTAGTGCAAAGTAGAGAGCAGAGGACGCTGAGAACCACACAGCTTTTGGACCATCCGTAAATATTGATTCAACTTTTGATAATCTAAATGTGAAAGATGTGCTCAATGATGAATGAATTCACATGCTACTGGAGGAACTGAACCACATCAATATTGACATTCTCACTATAAATGAAACCAGAAGAAATAAAGAAGCTGCAGTTAAATGAAAGGGCAGTTCACTGCTTCTCCTTGAGAGATGAACAAAACAGTTCATAGAATTGTAGATTTAGAGCTGAAAGGGACCTTGGAGGCCACCTAGTTTAAGGCTTTCATTTTGTATTTAAGGATACTGAAGGCCTGAGAAGTTAAATTACTTACTTAAGGCCATCCATGCAGTAAGTGACAGGCAGTATTTGAAACCTAATGTCTTACACCAAAACCAGTGCTCTCTGCATTTGTACTATGCTATCTTTCTAGTGGCAGCTCTAGTTTTATCATGTACCTAAACACAACAAAAAACATCACTTCAAGAGATGCAGTTTAAGGAAAATGATCACTATCTGTATAATGGAAACTTATGTAATGAAACAATCAACATATATTTGTACCAGTCACCCAATGCCAAAAATAAAGAATCATTCTCTGTCCTCAAAGAGATTATGTACATATAGAATATATATTTATACATAACTACATTATGAATAAATATATACAATATAAAACATACATAAATAAGTACAGAATATATATAAAAATACATACGGCAATTTGGCAAAGAAAAGGCACCAGGAGCTGGGAGGATAGTGAGAAAAAGCTTAATGGCAAAAAGATTTTAAGGGAGAGAGAGATGAGAAGGAAATGCATTCTAGGGAATTGTAGAGCCACTGCAAATGCAGAGAGGAAATTGTGTTAATGTGTGGGTGAATAATTTGGATAGCATCAACTTCTAAGAGGAGGTTGCTACAATATTTGTTGGAGAGGTTGAACTACAGAAATTCTACCAAGAGCATAATAAAACCCTCTAAACAAAGTAAACTTTATAATCAGTTAAGATGAGAAATAAAAAGAGGCCAAAAGGCTTACAGGTTACCCAAATATTTTCTTCCTGAGTGTTCTGGGTTCTTTTTTTCTAGAAAAAAAATATTTTAGAAGTCACTAAGAAAGCACTTAACAACATCACAATAAATAAACAAATGAATAAGTAAATAAATAATTAGATAGCTGAATAAATAAGTAAATGAATTGACTTGTCAGAGAAGATAACTAAGTAAGCTAATTTTAGAATATAACAGATTCCAAAAGAAATAGATTTTCCAGCATTCCTATAATGATCCATTAACATTGACAGTAAAATTAGAAATAACATATCTGATGGTCTGATATTAAATGTGTTTTATGAAAAAGTAGAAATGACCACCAAAGAGTTGAGGTCAGGAAAAGGCAATAGAGCAGACAAAGTACTCATTACTATGGAGTTAAGAAGGCTGTAGTTCAAATTCCACCTAGAGTACTTATTAGGTATTGGCTCACTGGCAAGCCTCTTAATGACTTGGAGACTGAGATTGGTCACCTTTCTTTTTTTTTAAATTTAAACATTTATTAATATTCATTTTAACATGGTTACCTGATTCATGCTCCTACTTTCCCCTTCACCCCCCGCACTCTCCCCACCCATGATCGATGCACATTTACACTGGTTTTGTCATGTGTCCTTGATCAAGACCTATTTCCAAATTGCTGATAGTTGCATTGGTGTGGTAGTTTCGAGACTACATCCTCAATCATGTCCACCCCGACCCATGCGTTCAAGCAGTTGTTTTTCTTATATGTTTCCTCTCCTGCAGTCCTTCCTCTGAATGTGGGCAGCATCTTTACCATAAATCCCTCAGAATTGTCCTGGGTCATTGTATTGCTGCTGGTAAAGAAGTCCATTACATTCGATTTTACCACAGTATATCAGTCTCTGTGTACAATGTTCTTCTGGCTCTGCTCCTTTCGCTCTGCATCAGATCCCGGAGGTCTCTCCAGTTCACCTGGAACTCCTCCAGTTTATTATTCCTTTTAGCACAATAGTATTCCATCACCCGCATATACCACAATTTGTTCAGCCATTCCCCAATTGAAGGGTATACCCTTGCTTTCCAGTTTTTTGCCACCACAAAAAATACAGCTATAAATATTTTTGTGGAAGTCTGTTTATCTATGATCTCTTTGGGGTACAATCCCAGAAATGGTATGGCTGGATCAAAGGACAGGCATTCTTTTATCGCTCTTTGGGCATAGTTCCAAATTGCCATCCAGAATGGTTGGATCAGTTCACAACTCCACCTGCAATGCATTAATGTCCCAATTTTGCCACATCCCCTCCAACATTCATTACTCTCCCCTTCTTTCATTTTAGCCAATCTGCTAGGTGTGAGGTGATACCTCAGAGTTGTTTTGATTTGCATTTCTCTAATTATTAGAGATTTGGAACACTTTCTCATGTGCTTATGGATACTTTTGATTTCTTTACCTGAAAATTGCCTATTCATGTCTCTTGCCCATTTATCAATTGGGGAATGGCTTGATTTTTTATACAATTGCTTTAACTCCTTGTATATTTGAGTAATTAGACCCCTGTCAGAGTTTTTCGTTATAAAGATTTTTTCCCAATTTGTTGTTTCCCTTCTGATTTTGACTACATTGTTTTTGTTTGTACAAAAGCTTTTTAGTTTAATATAATCAAAACCATTTAATTTACATTTTGTAATTTTCTCTAACTCTTGCTTGGTTTTAAAGTCTTTCCTTTCCCACAGATCTGACAAGTATATTATTCTGTGTTCACTTAACTCATTTATAGTTTCCCTCTTTATATTCAAGTTGTTCACCCATTCTGAATTTATCTTGGTGTAGGGTGTGAGATGTTGATCTAGACCTAATCTCTCCCATATTATTTTCCAAATTTCCCAGCGGTTTTTGTCAAATAGTGGATTCCTGTCCCAAAAGTTGGGCTCTTTGGGTTTATCATGCACTGTCTTGCTGATGTCATTTACCCCAAGTCTATTCCACTGATCCTCCTCTCTGTCTCTTAGCCAGTACCATATTGTTTTGATGACTGCTGCTTTATAGTATAGTTTAATATCTGGTACTGCTAGGCCCCCTCCTTCACATTTTTTTCATTATTTCCCTTGATATTCTTGATCTTTTGTTATTCCAAATGAAAATTGTTATAGTTTTTTCTAATTCAGTAAAGAAGTTTTTTGGTAGCTTGATAGGTATGGCGCTAAATAGGTAAATTAATTTGGGTAGAATTGTCATTTTTATTATGTTAGCTCATCCTACCCATGAGCAATCAATGGTTTTCCAATTGTTTAGATCCAGTTTTATTTGTTTGGAAAGTGTTTTGTAGTTGTTTTCGTATAATTGCTGTGTTTGTTTTGGTAGATAGATTCCTAAGTATTTTATATTGTCTAGGGTGATTTTGAATGGTGTTTCTCTTTCTACTTCTTGCTGCTCTAATGTGTTGGAGATGTATAGAAATGGTGATGATTTATGTGCATTTATTTTGTATCCTGCAACTTTGATAAAGTTGTTGATTATTTCTACAAGCTTCTTAGTTGATTCTCTAGGATTTTTTAAGTAGACCATCATATCATCTGCAAAGAGTGATAGCTTAGTCTCCTCCTTGCCTATTTTGATACCTTCAATTTCTTTTTCTTCTCTAATTGCAACTGCTAGTGTTTCTAGTACTATGTTGAATAATAGAGGTGATAATGGGCATCCTTGTTTTACTCCTGATCTTATTGGGAAGGCTTCTAATTTATCCCCATTTCATATGATGTTTGTTGATGGTTTTAGGTATATACTGTTTATTATTTTTAGGAAAGGTCCTTCTATTCCTATACTTTTCAGTGTTTTCAATAGGAATGGATGCTGTATTTTGTCAAAGGCTTTTTCAGCATCTATTGAGATAATCATGTGATTTTTGTTTGTTACACTGTTGATATGGTCAATTATGTGGATGGTTTTCCTAATGTTGAACCAACCTTGCATTCCTGGTATAAATCCCACCTGATCATGTTGGATGACCTTTTCAATGAAGATAAAAGAATGCCTTTGGTATTTACTTTGTCTATTGTTCTAAATTCAAACTAGGTGATATATTTAAGATATTCTACAATCTTGAAAGTAATAAGTGCCACATATCTCCATCATAATTAATTTTATACAAAATCAATTTATACTGGAAACAAATTTTTTTTAATATCTCAGAGATTTTTGGTGAAGAAAATCACAAAACAAAATTAACATCAGAACAATCAAACAGAAACTCCTTCCAGTACCTTGCTTACCTTTATTAAATCAACCATATGAGAAAAGATAAGGAAATAAAATGAGTCTATATAATAGACTTCAAGATGACAGTTATATAGACATGCAGTATACAAAATCTTACTTTTCTTGTTTAAGTATTTTAAAGGGTAGAACAAAAACATACTTGAGATCTGTTTTCCAAAGAGATATATACTACTCATTTGTCAACATTTTATAAGATTCTTAGAAGTATAGAACTACAAAGACTGCCCTATCAGTATCCAAAGTATCTCACCCTAGCTCATCACATCTAAGCGATCCATATAGTAAAAGCAAATATCCAAAGGAATTTTGTCCCAGTTTAATAGACCATGGATGAGGAACACAATAATTTAATCTACTACTTCATATACTTTGGACCAGTAATGAAGATCAACAGTGAACTGGGCCCAGAATAAAATCGAAATAAGGAAGCAATGCTTGCAAGTGATCCTAAGCTGCACTATAACAGAAACATGAATCTTTTTAAATGGCATCCTTTGAAGGATATTATAGGTGGTGTATATAGGCCTATATAATCTCGAAATGATCTAAAATTATCAGTTAGCCAGAGGGCTATGGAGAAATGCATGGCCAGTATAATAAATTAGGCTTTATCTTATTGCCAATTATGTCTTGTATCCAAGAAATAGATGCAGAGGTGCCATGAAATAAAGATATGGGCAAAAAAGGAGGTGTTATCTACATTTTAAGAGCAAGGGAAAAGAGAGATGGATAACTCTAGTGGTATACTTGTACCCCTAAAATATTAAAACATGAATATGGGGCTTTTAGTAGCTGTGATACATTCTTTATAAAGGATTTGTAGAAACACATGGATGGGGTCACAAAGAAAGACAAGATGTGAATAGGCTATTATTTAAACCCATTTGAGAAAGTAATGTTGATGAGACCATAGGCTCATCAAAATGATGTTCATTTGTAAAATTGTCAGAATGAATAAGGAAAGAATATGTAAAAAAGAAAAAAGAATCCATTTTTTAAAAAAAAGAGTTATACTTAATGCTAAAAAGATGGATATATATATATTTGATTCTATTAGTATGATTTTCCATTAATGACTAAATGGAACATATGCAAAGATGTGGGTACTTCAAAACAGTAATAAACAATGATGAGATTCAAAAGAACATATTGTATAATTATATTAGAATTCTTGACATTATTAGTATAGTGAGTTTTAGTATAGAAACTTTTCAAGAAGTTTCTATTTGGCCTTGATTATTTTAAAAAGAAAAAAAATCAATTTAGGTTCTATTTTTAAAGGTTAATGAGTGTTTTCAAAATATGAACCTTTTGGTTTGATACAAGAAAGCCAGAAAATGAAATACATTCCCAGGGACTTATTGTTCTACTTCTTCCTTTTAATACTGAGGCAAGAATGCAAATCACAACTTGTCACATGCAAGAACTTAAACTTATTGAATAGTTCTTATAGTCTGTTAAGAAATGAATGTAGAACTAATCATTTTATTTGATCTTTAAGTAATTAAAGTAGTATAGGTTTGCTATACTGAAGCAAAAAAAAATGCATTGCCTCCCAAAATGATGAGCCACAATTGTGATAGAAGTGTCCTCAGGAGAAAATACATTGATAGATGTTCCAATAAGAGAGAGAGGTGGCCAGCCATGAAGGCGGTCATAAATAACACAATATTTCTTTCCTGTCACCTACACAACCTCCTGGTAAATGACTTCAATATCTTCTGTGCAAATCCAAGACATATTTTTCCTGTTTCTTCTTCATGATTACCTGATATAAGTTAACATTTCAGGTGGACATAAATATCACAGGATAATCAAGGTTGAAGGTGAAGAGAGAAGTTTTATGAGTGCAGTTCATTGAAACACATCATAGGAGACTACATTCTTTCATACTGCTTGAAGAAAAAGTCATTCTCTTAACAGGTTGTTTTGAACTAGTGATTGGTCATGAATCTATAAAAGTTTCTCATTCTCTATGTAAAAATTTTATTATTATTTTATTGTTATAAGTGAAACCTAGAGTATTTTCACATAAATAATTCTCAATAAACTATAAGCCTTTTATAAACATTCCTATTGTAATCACACTAAAACACCTGTGTGGTAGTTAGGTATTGTGCCCTTGTTCAGATGCAAATACAGAGCAAGGGCTGAATAAGATTTAAGTTTCTTCTCATATTTTGAATCTCTTCCAATAAGCCTTTTGCTAGATACAGAATTAGTCACATCATGTGTTATTAGAAATTTCTAAACAGTCAATATGATTCCTTGCCTGCCTAAAATATTCCTGTTCACTACATTTTTTAAAAGCAAAGCAGAATATGTATTTCTTTCAGAGACAGTATTAGAAAAGGTCTCTGAGGTTATCTTATCCAATTTGTACTTAAACAGAAATCAACTCAAAAACATTTCCCATATGAGCTTAACTAGCCATTGTTTGAAGACCTTACGTCTTCAAAAATGACCCTTGATAAACTTTTCACATTTAAGTAAGCTCTGGTTAAGATCATGTTGAATAAATTATATGGTTCATCCTAGTAAGCCAAATAATTCAATATATTTAACCACATGTGCATAAACATTCTATCTCAGACTAATAAGAAGGACAGTTTTAACTAGGAAAAGTCATGATCATAGCATATTAAAATGGAAATAAATGTTACTTAAACCAAGCAAGCCAATTCAATATTTTAAAGCATCTATTTTAAATAAATGATTAAGGTTTCAGTGCTCTAGGCAACTCTCTAAGACTATAAGTTAATCAGTCAGAATGTATTAACCATCTACAATGAGCAAGGCATTGCAATAGTTTCTGGGGAAACAAACATTCAAAGAAAATAGTTTTTGCCCTTAGGGGGTTTATATTCTATTGGAATTGGTTGATTAAGTGATTTTGATAGACTAGTCTCAATCAATTTAATTAAATGAGATTAATTGATGGACTTTAAATTATAGATAATTTGCTAATCTGAAGCAAGAAAAGTACTTTCAGTACAAGGAATTCCATATACTGATGAAATTTCAGGTTCCAGACCAAGAAAAAAACAACAGATATATACAAATTTATCCACAGAAGTCTTTTTTTGATGCCCCAGGATAGATGAGAGGTAGCCTTTGTTCTTGAAGATTCTTGGAATAGAGTATAAAAGATGGCAAGTCCTATAAAGAGGCTACAGTTAATGGGACTGGTCAACTAAGAACCAGTCTAGGTAAATTTAGAGAGAGATTCATTATTGGATAATAAATTTTCAGAGATGAAACTTCTGGAAGAAATTTTGCTAAGTTGTGAAGGTGGTAATATGCATCAATTAATATCTCAATTAGCAAAATCATGGTTCATTGAAAAACTGCCTCTAAGAAACATATAGCCTTAGAGTAGGTCAAAATAAAAATTCAATTCAATTCCTAATCTCATTAAAATGTAATAAGTGTAGGGGGCAGCTGGGTAGCTCAGTGGATTGAGAGCCAGGCCTAGAGACTGGAGGTCCTAGTTTCAAATCTGGCCTCAGACACTTCCCAGCTGTGTGACCTTGGGCAAGTCACTTGACCCCCATTGCCTACCCTTACCACTCCTCTGCCTTGGAGCCAATACACAGTACTGACTCCAAGAAGGAAGGTAAGGGTTTAAAAAAAATGTAATAAGTGTATAGGAAATGTTCTGCTCAGTGAGGAATAAATAACAGAGTGGCCATTGCAGATTTAGGATGAGATTACTTAATCAAATAATTATTGTATAGAGCAGTGATTTCCAAAGTGGGCGCTACTGCCCCCTGGTGGGTGCTGCAGCGATCCAGAAAGCAGTGATGGCCACAGGTGCATTTATCTTTCCTATTAATTGCTATTAAAACTTAAAAAATTAATTTCCAGGGGGCTAAGTAATATTTTTTTCTGGAAAGGGGGCAGTAGGCCAAAAAAGTTTGGGTACCACTGGTATAGAGCAAGGCTTTATGAAAGTTGTGTTAATAAAAAATTCACTAATATTTATTGGAGCAAATATTAGAAAACTTCTAGGACAATGTCATATATACCCTCTATTTTACCCTGCACACGTGGTCACCTAGATTTTTATTGAAAACCTCCAGGGTCAGGAAATTTACTATCCCTCTAGCCAAAGTGCACAATTTCCAAACATGCCCAGCTGTCAGCCAATAGACATTTATTAAGTGCCTTCTATAAACGAAGTACTTTGTGATAAAAAAAAAAAAAAGAGACAAAGTTTTATCCCTGCTCTCAAGGAGCTCAGTCTTGTGAATGGCTGAAACCACAAATTAATTTATTCGTTGGTAGACACCTGAGAAGGAAAGTTAGAAACCTAGGGAAAATGGGTGGAGACAGAGAGAGAGAGGGAATACAACAAAAGAAGAAAGACTAAGAGACAAAAGAATTGTAACAACAGAGTAGGCCTTACAGTGAGTAGGATCTAAATGGGATAGACCTTTGGTGGAATAGAGCTTTCTCTTGTTAGGCCATACTAATTTTTATTGGGGTTACAAAAAAGAAGGGGAGAAGAGATAAAGATCTTCTGATAAGTTAGGTAATCATCACAAGATACAAACTGAGGAATCCTTAGACTACAGATGCAGTTAACTCCCAAAATCAAGAGTACATATGGCCTAAGTTGTATAAGCTTGTTTGATTCATATGTTAATTGATTATTATTGGCAAAACAGGTAGTCTGAGATAACTGGCCAGTCTTCTGAAGTGTAGCCTCAGGGAAGGGCTAGGAATTTGACATGGTTGAGGTTCAATTTAACTCAAGATTACAGAAACCAATAATAAGAGTCAGCTTTTTGAGTACTCCTAAAATAATATCAAGATTAATAAGCCTGCACTCCTACAGCGCACTATATAATGGAGAAGACAAAAAACAACAGCAGCAACAACAACAAAAAAGCATGTGCAAACAAGTTATATATAAGATAATTAAAAGAGAAGATAGTAGAACAAACAGGGTTAGGAAGAGATTAGGAAGGTCTTCCTTTAGAAGATGAGATTTTAGTTCAGATTTAATGCCAGGAAAACCATTAAGCAGAGATGAAGAAGGAAAGCATTCTATTCATGGGGGATGGCCAGACAAAATGTCAAGAGCCAAGAAGTAGACTATTTCTTGTTAGTGTGGAAAGCAATGAGGTCAGTATTATCAAATTGAAGAATGCTGGAAAGGTGAAGGGAAAGGCTGATGTATAAAATCTTTTGAACATAAAATAGGATTTTGGATTTGTTCCTTAAGATGATGGGCAGTCACTAAAATTATTAAGTAGGGAGGTGACATGTTCAGGACTGTGCTTTAAGGAAATCACTTTGATGGCTGAATTAGAGCTGCACTGGAATGGGGAAAGAATTAAGGCAAGCATCTCCTCCATTAGACTTTTCCAATAGTTCAAGTATGAGATGATGAAGACCTGAACTAAAGTTGTGGCATTGTCAAAAGAGAGAAAGGGATTTCTTCAAAAGATTTTGCAAGGGTGAAATTCAGATACCTTGGCAGTTGATTACATATGGAAGGGGTCAAGGATGAGAGCTAGGATGTAATTCAGAGGCACTGGGAGGATTGTGTTGCCCTCAACAATAATAGGGAAGTTAGTAGAGGGGGGAGGTTTAGGAGGAAGATAATGACTTCATTTTTGACATATTGAGTTTGTTAGACAACCAGATTTAAATCTGAGATATCTGCAAGGCAGTTAGAGATGCAAAATTGGAGATCAATAATGAAGTTAGGACACAATGTATGTAAGTGGATATGAAAAAGATCAGAATATAAATAGTAACTAAATCTGTGGGGGTTGATAAGATCATGGTATAAAGGAAGAAGAGAAGGGATCCTAGGAAAGAACCCTATGGTTAATAACATATGATGAAAGCGTGTGACCTGGCAAAAGAGACTTTGAAAAGGAGTGTTCTGGTAGTTAGGAGGAGAATTAAGAGAGACTGGTATTCAGAAAACCTAGAAAGAAAAGTCTATCATGGAGAAGAAGGTGATCAACAGTGTCAAAGGCTGCAAAGAGGTCAAGAAGAATGAGGATTTGGCAATCAACAGATCATTGGTAATTTTGGAGGAAAAAAAAAACATAGTGTTAGTGAAATGATGAGGAAAAAAGACAGGATTGTAAGAGGAGAGAAAGTGGAAGTACCTATTGTAGATAGACTTTTGGAGGAGTTTAACCACAAATGACAGAAATACCTTTTCAATCCCCAATAATGACACTGGGCGAAGAAGGATCAAGTGAGGGCTTTTTGATTATGTGGGCAACATGGTCTAATTTGTAGGCAATAGGGAAAGAGCCAGTACACAAGAAAAGACTGAGCATAAGTGAGAGATTGGGGATAACAGAGGAGGTGATCTATTGGAGGAGATGGAATGGGATAGGATTACTTGCACAAGTAGAGTGTTGACTTCAGTAAGGAATAAGGTTACCTTTTCATGTGAGAGAGGTATAAAGGAGGAAATAGTAGTAGAAGACAACTGAAAAATATGAGGTAGAAAGAGGAGAAAGATAAAATACGAAGCTACATTCTTATCTGAAAGAAAGGGAGGAGGGAAAATGATGTAAAATTTGAAGAGGGATGTTTGCTATATATTGAGTGGAAATCCACCTGCTTTCAGTTGACCAATCTAAAGTGCATAAATGACTTTTCTAAAGCTCTACTAATTAATATAGTTCCTGATCCTCTCACTAACCCTATTGCCCTTATCACTATCCCTTTTCAAATGGGTTCCACAGAATTACATATAATATCCTAGAGGTGGGATTACTAACATAGGGAGATTTCCTGTGTTTGGAACAATATTTTTCCATTAATTCAGGCCCAGGTCATGTTGGTTTTGATTTCTAATCCATGCTATTGCTTCATACTTACTATATAGTCTCCTTGATGTCCAGGTCTTTCTCACATGAACTGCTTTGAATTCAACCCCATCTTGCAAATTGTATAGTTAATTTTTTTAATCAAAGTATTATTGGACTTTACATTTATTAAATATTTTGGGATGTATGAAGATGCATTATTAATCTCATTTCCCTGCTTTTAAGAATCTCATAATAAGCTCAGGAAAAAAAATATAAACATATTTTATACAGCAGAATTTTTTTAAAAAATTGCTGAATGAATGATACAAAATGCCATAAATAGCATAATTTGTGGAAACAGAGGTAATTTAAGAGTTAATGAATGGAGATAATCCTATGGGATGGGGCAAAGTCTTAAAGGGGAGATTGGACTTGGTTCTTGAAATGTCATCAAGGTTTTGGATTGGCCAAAATACTGAAATAGCACATATGATTTGAGATGTAGACTAGTTTAGATGAAGAATAACATTGGGAAGCATGAATAGTTGAAGATAAAACTGGAAAAATAAGTGAAAACCAGATTGTAGAAGTCTTTAAATTACAATCTAAAGTTTGGACTTCATCCTCATGTAAAGTAGGGAGACTGAAAAAAAAATTTGAGTGTATTAGTGACAGTTTCAGTGCAATATACTAGTTTGATTAATTTGTAATTACTTCAACTGCTATATCTAGGCCTTGTGACCTATATGACAGTGGAGCTTTTATTTGGAAAAAAATGTGGAAATGAAAGAAGCGATATGACTGCTGTCCAAGGTAAAGGAGCTAATGACAGATGACAGAGAAAATAAGAATGTTATAGGAAGAGTACTGCCAGTCATGACTCAGCACATGAATTTGGATCATAGTCGCAGAATTGGAAGAAGTATAGGTTGGAAAAGAATTAGGAAGGAAGAGTAGGTAGGAATAAGTGACTGACTGTAGGAAAAAAAAGAGCATAATAGAAGAGGGAGGTGTTAAAGATAAATTGTGATTTCCACTTACTATCTGCTTGATTTTGGACAATTTACTTCACCTCTCTTGGTTTCAATTTATTCATTTGTAAATTGAGGGAGTTAGACAAAATGACCTTTAAGGTCTTTCCAGCTCTAACTCTATGAACCTGTGATTCCAATCAATAGGGAAAAGAAGAAAACAAATATGAATTAAGCACTTACTTTATGTGCCATTGTATTAAGCACTTTAGAACTATTATCTTACTTTATACTTGCAACAATCATGGTTGGTAGGTGCTATTTTGATCTCCATTTTACAATTGAGGAAACTAAGGCAGTCACTTGCCCAGGGTTACAGAACAAGTTGAACTCAAATCTTCCTGACATCTGGCCCAGGGTCATATCCATAAAAAGTAGAATAATTAATATTAAAGAGTAAACAAGAATGTGTTTTGATAGACATGTTATTTATAATATTCACTTTTGAAGTCTTTCATCTGTTGTTTTTTGTTGTTTTGCTTTAAATTTGTTCTATAATTTTATTTATATTGTTAAAACAGATTTGAAGCACCTCAAAAGAAAGGATTTGCTAAGTAAAAGTAAATTTTATGCATTTGCTCTCCAAATCTAACATGTTTGTATTTGCTAAACTTCAATTCATGAGTTTTAATTTCAGGTTGTAGATAGAGCTCTTTACAGATCTTTTGCATAGAAATAATGCAAATAAGGTTGACTATCATCAAAGCAAAATAAAACTGTTGATGTTTTGACAATCAACTCAGCCTACTGAAGTATTGGGAACTGTGTAAAATTTACAATGATCACTAATCACTGATCCTTTTTACTGAACATTCAAACCTCCTACCAGAACCATGATGAAGTTTGAAAGGAGAAATTTTAAAATAATGAAATACCCCACAAATAATAGGACTTTGGCAAAAACAGGATACAACTTGTCATTCTCAAGAATGTAATTTGTTCCCAATCATATTTACATACATGCTAGATACATAATGCCTTATTAATAGAAACTTGATTTGGAACTTGTCTAACCAATTGCAATGATATCAAATGATACAGGTGAGCTTTTTTATGTAGTATCTTTTGGTGATAAAACACTAGGTTGGGTTGACCTTGGTTTTGAAATAGTTCACCACTTCTTCTGTAGTTTTAGAATTAAACAACAATGTTACTTCAAACGCATAAATCATTCTGAAGTGCTGTAAAAATGCAAGGGTCTTTTCTTCCTTTTTAACTTCCATTTAGTGTTTTTTATGATGATGATCTGATATTTATTTAGAACTTTAAGCTTTACAGAGCCTTTTGCATTTGTTACATAATTTCCACCTCTTAACCTATGTGGTAGGTACTAGAAGAAGCATTATACTTTAGTGAGGAGATTAATATGCTGAACTTGTACTCACCTAAGAAAAAATTTGACTGAGCAATGTAAAGGATGCCATAATTGTAAAGAGGAATAGGTTCCAGGAATAATGAATTCCTATTATGGTTTTAGAACTGAAAAGTGTCAAGAGAAGAGACACCTGGATTGTCTCCCTCCTTTATTCCCTCCCCCATCCCAAGACTGACAATAAATTCAATCTGAGTTATACATGTATTATCATGTGAAACATATTTCCATATTATTCATTTTTGTGAGTGAATATTTTTTTCTTGTTTATACATGGTTTATTCTTTGATTTAATTGATTAACTTAATGCAGAGTCCAGGTAAGCTTCACTCCTACATAAATGAAGAAAATAAGTCCAGGAAAAAAGAAGGCTTTCTTTTTACCCCAAAAGGACAAATAGTGGCACTCAAGCCAAGGATTTAGGTCTTTTGCGTCTCACTCATTACTCTGCATAGTATGCTATTAGGTTAGGCCACCCAGCAAAAATCTTAAGATGGATAGTTAGATCAACATGTTGAGGATGTTGTGGATAATGATGTTGATTATGATGTTGATGTAGTTGTTGTTGATGAGGATGTTGAGGTTGATGATGAAGCTGATGATGCTGATGTTGTTGATGATGCTGATGTTGTTGATAATGGCAATGTTGATGATGATGGTGACTGAATTTGGAGTTGGAAATTTCCCTTCCATTTAAACCTTTCTGATCCTTCCCACTGTAATGATTAAAATTTTCTTGGAGCTGTCTCCAACCTCTTTCAACCTTCCATTGTATTGTTCTTTCCCCCCTTCCCCCATGAGCTTCTTTATGAAATATAAAATTACCCCATTTTATTTATTTTCCAATTTCTCTTAGTATTATCCTCTTTTTCCCCTAGTGTATATGTGTATATATATATATATATATATATATATATATATATATGTGTGTGTGTGTGTGTGTGTGTGTGTGTGTGTGTGTGTGTGTGTGTGTTTATCTGGCATTTCATCCTATACAGTTTGTCACTGTTCCCTTTAAGTATACTTCTAGCTACCTTGATAATAATAACAATTTTTAAGAGTTACCAATATCATGTTTTCTTATAGGAATACAAAACATTTGAACTTAGCTGATCTCTTTAAAAAGTTTTTTTTTTTTTTTTCCCTTTTTTAATTCCCTTTTGGTGATTCTCTTGAATTCTGTGTTTGGGCATCAACTTTTCTGTTTAACTCAGGTCTTTTCTTTATGAATGCTTGGAAGTCTTCTATTTTATTAAATGACCCTGCAAGAATATAGTCAGTTTTGCAGGGTAGTTGATTCTTGGTTGTAGACCCAGTTTCCTTGCTTTTTAGAATATCATATTCCATGCCTTCAGTGTGTATGCAGCCAGGTTCTGTATAATCTTAACTGTGGATCCATGAAAGCTAAATGATTTCTTCTTAGCAATTTGTAGTATCTTTTCCTTGGTCTGGTAGTTCTTGAATTACATTCTTGAATATAACTTTCCTGGATGTTGTCAACTGAGAATTAAATGCAGGAGGTGATCTGTGGATTCTTTCAATCTCCGCTTTTCCCTCTTGTTCAAGAATGTCAGGGTAGTTTTCTTGGATAATTTCATGTAGAATGATATCCAGGCTTTTTCTTTTGCCATGAATTTCTGGTAATCCAATAATTCTTAAATTGTCTCTTCTGGATCTGTTTTCTAGGGCTGAAGTTTTATCAATGAGATGTTTCATATTTTTCTCAATTTTTTTAAAAAATAAAACCCTTACCTTCCATCTTGGAGTCAATACTCTGTATTGGCTCTAAGGCAGAAGAGTGGTAAGGGTAGGCAATGGGGGTCAAATGACTTGCCCAGGGTCACACAGTTGGGAAGTTTCTGAGGCCATATTTGAACCTAGGACCTCCCGTCTCTAGGCCTGGCTCTCAATCCACTGAGCTACCTAGCTGCCCCCTTTTATCAATTTTTTTCATTCTTTTTATTTTTTTATAGACTCTTATTGCCTTGTGAAGTCATTTGCTTCTAGTTGTTGGATTCTAATTTTTAAAGAATGAATTTCATCCCTGTCTTTTTAGTCATCCTTCTCCTTCTGGTCTCTTTTTCTTTGTAGATTATTTTCTTTGTAGATCATTTTTTACTTTATTTGCCTTGTTTTGAATCTGGTAAATTCTGGCTTTCAAGACACTATTTTCTTGCTTTAGTTCATGTGCCTCTATTTCCAGGTGACTTATTTTGCTTTATAAGTTCTTTTCCCAATTGTCTTTAGCCTCTCTTAATTGTTTTTTGAGTTCTTCCAAAGCCTGAGTCCAATTAACTGGAATTTCTACATTTTTTCTTGGTGTTCTTGGGTCCTCCTTTGTTCCATTTGCTCTTTATTCATTACCTGGATAGAAGCTGTCAATTGTAATTTCTTTTTTTTCTTTTTCTGTTGTTTACTCATATTTTTTCCTTCTTTGCCCTCTGTCATTGGCTGTAATCTTGCCATTCTGATTATTTGATGTATCTATAGGTTTTCACTTCTGTTTAGTCTTGAATATGACACGATAAGTTTAAGGAACAACATGGAAACCTGATAAGAGCTCCATTTTTATTGTTATAATTCTCTACTCCCGGTAGACAGAGGGTATGTATGCACATCCTGCTTATGAGGCATTCTGCCTATGCAACCCTAGACCACTTACTTAAGGGCCCTGAGCTTCAGTTTTATTATCTACAAAGTAAAGAGGTTACATTAAGTGAACTTCAAGGAACCTTCTAATTCATACTAGTTCTATGGTTGCATGATTTTTATCACTATCATTGTAGTTCTCTCATTAACAGTATAGTTTTACAACACAATGGATTTATACAATTTAACTTTTTTTCAGGGAGAGGAAAAGCAGCCTAAATTTGGGTTAATATGGTATTTTCTCCAATGTCTTAAACAGAAATAGCTTTGAAAAAGATATAATCTTGCTACTGAAAAAAAATCAGTAACATTATTCATTTACAAATTATAGTGCATATATAAATCAAAGGTTATTAATTCAGGCCATCAATGAAAGTGACAGAAATGGGTTTTCAGAAAAACCCAGGCATATATGTGGGCATCATATCGAACAGATGCATGAAGACATATATACAGTGTGAGTTTTTGAATATCTTTAATGAAACAGATTTCATAATCTGAATTGCAACAGCCATATAGTAACTGATGTAAAAATAGTGATGGGAACAAGCAACATTTGCTACTTATAGAGTGTGTTTCCTCCTCATGAAATTTCAAAGCTGCTCACAATAGGATCTGTGACTCATCTTAGAAACAATCTTGAGAGAAGTCAGGATATGTTCCTTCCCTTTTTGGCAAGCAATTGGGCAATAATTCAGTAGGATGGTATCTGACAAATTGGCATCTGGAGAGATATTTTACCCTTCTTCCATGCTAAAGAAAATCTTTTACTTTATTTGTCATTGGTATCACCACTTTCCAGATTCAGTAGACATTTTATTACATGCCTACTAAGTGCAAGGCACTGTGTTTGCTAGATGTTCTGAATACAAAAATGAAAAATGCCAATCCTTGCACCCAAAAGATTGCCACACAGAGAGAGTAATATGATTTAAGCTAGGATGTAATGAGGGCAAAAGAGAAATTTTGAAAAAAGAAAGATCATGTTTAACTGTGGTTCCACAATCAGGAAAAGTTTTGTGGTCAAGTAGAACCTGAGATAAGTATGAGAAATATTATGAAAGGTAGAAATGAAATTTGGAGGATGACCTAGGTTAATAAATGGATGCAGAGAGTGGTAGGTGTACCTGGGAGAATAGTTTGAACATTACATATGCAACATATATTGTCCAAAATAGAGAAGTAAGAAATAAAATGGTGGCTTCTCCATATCTAAAAAGAGAAGTGATACTCAAGAAAATCCAGCATGGCTTTATCCAAAACTGGTCATGTCTGACTAACCTCATTTCCTTCTGTTTTATTTTTGGTCAGAGGAGTGCTGTCATTATATTTTACTAGATTTAGTAAAGCATTTGACACATTCAGGTTATTCTTATGGACAAAATAAGAGATCTGAGCAAGAAGAGAGTGCAATTAGAAGGTTTTAGATCTGAAACAATGACTGGACCAAATCAGTGGCTTAGTGTCCCATAGAGACGTCTCTAATAAAGTACCACAGAGCTCTGTTATTGATTCTATGTTGTTAAATATTTTTATCAATGGCTTCAATTAAGACATAGATGGCATATTTGTTAAATTTCATAAAACCAAGAAATGGGTGGACCAGATAATAGAGCAAATGAAAGAATAGGAATATAAAATTGATAGACCAGAAAGATAGACCAAATCTAATATGATGAAAATATAAAGAGAAAAATATAAAATCCAAAATGTAGCTAAAACCTTAGTTTCATAAATACAAGATGAGTGAGACAGGTCTAAATAATAGTTCTTGTAGGGGTTAGGATGGGTGGATTTGATGAATTGCAGATTCTTTTAAAAACTAATGTAATCTAATCTCTATCAAAGCAGAACATTTTTCATTGAAATGAGATGATTCTATAATATTTTCCCCCATAAGGCACAGGGATTCATTGTCATTTTTTGAACATTTGAATGACATGGTCAAACTGGGTATTAAGAGGAATATTTTTGCCACATGTGACTGGGAAAAAGTAGAAGTATGGATTAGTTATTTTTTATTTTACCCTTAACTTCTGTGTATTGGCTCCTAGGTGGAAGAGTGGGCAATGGAGGTCAAGTGACTTGACCAGGGTTACACAGCTAGGAAGTGTCTGAGGCCAGATTTGAACCTAGGATCTCCCATCTCTAGGCCTGGCTCTCTATCCACCGAGCTACCCAGCTGCCCCCTGAGTAGTTATTTTTTTAAGGGAAACCTCTGACTTTATTGGTGTAGAACAGCAATGTCAAACTCAAATAGAAATGGGTCCATACCCACCAAATCTCGCATTGATATTTTATTATTGTTGAGGCATTTCAATTGTGTCCTACTCTTTGTGACCATATTTGGGGTTTTCCTGACAAAGATATTAGTTTACTATTTCCTTTTTCAGTTTATTTTACAGATGAGCAACCAAACAAAGAAGGATTAATATGACTTTCTTAGGGTCATGCAGCTAGTAAATGTCTGAGCCCAGATTGAATCCATGCAGATGATTTTTCCGGATTCCAAACGCAGAGCTGTAGCTGGCCCCTGCCACCTAGCTGACCTCTCATACTGATTTATATTATGTATATTGTATTATAATTTTATTAAATATCTTCAATTAGGTTTTAATTTGGTTCAGGCCCCACTTGGGAGTTTTGGTTGACCTCCACTTTTTCAGCCTTGACATAGGAATTCTCTGTGTGGAAGCTAAATGCAGATCAGCAACTTCCTTACAACATTTTTTCCATATTATTCTGAGGGCACTAAAAAGTTAAGTAGCATACGCAGTTATATTACCGGTATGTGAAAGAGATAGGGCTTGAACCCAGGAGTTCATGACTCAAAGGCTAATCCTTTTCCCATGCTTCAAGTGAGGAAGATATTGTAACAGTACAGGTGGGTTAAAAGCTGAAAGTAGAATAATGACAGTGAGTGGAATGGTAGCAACACATTTGAGAGTTGTAGTGGCAGAATTGACATAACTTGGCAATTGATTGAATGAAAGGATTGAGGAAGAAAATAGGCCAAGATGCTGAGAGATAATGAACCTAGTTAACTAGGAGAATGGTGGTGTCATCAACAGAAATGAAAGATCTGTGTGAAAGACTGAGCAACTATCACCTCAGCTTCCTAAAATTTGAAAAAAAGATTTAAAAAATAATAATCATCTCTGCCTAGAAATGACACCTAACATCCTCTATGACTAATAAATGAAATGAAAATGAGGTGGTTTCTAATTTTAAAATATTTTCTCAAAGTTCAAATTAAGTTCACCTAACCATTCACACATTTACCATCATGAATTCCATGTCTTTTGTTCAAGGAATCAGCCTTGAATAAAGAACCATTTTTAAATGCCTCTTGTGTGCTTAGTCCTAGGCTTAGGCACTGGTTGTGGGGCTGGGGTTGGGGGAGTGGGTTGGAGGGTGTATACAAATATGGATAAAACATAATCTTGCCATCAAGAAGCTAACACACTGGTAATAATAATGTTTTATGGGGCAGCTGGGTAGCTCAGTGGATTGAGAGCCAGACCTAGAGACGGGAGGTCCTAGGTTCAAATCCAGCCTCAAACACTTCCCAGCTGTGTGACCCTGGGCAAGTCACTTGACCCTCATTGCCCACCCTTACCACTCTAACACCTAGGAGCCAATACACAGAAGTTAAAGGTTTAAAAAAATAATGTCTTATGTTTGTAGAAGAGGGTCAGCATGGTGTAACAGATATAAAGATGGACTGAAAGCCAAGCAAGTGGAGGGCTTAAAATCTCACCTCTGACTGTGTGACCCTGGGAAAGTCATTTGACTTCTCATTTTCCTAGGTCATTCACTAAGACTGTAAGTTGCAGATGTTACAAACCTGCATTGGAAGGAATTTTCTCGCATGCAAGTCCCCTATAGAAATGTAATCCCAAGTCTGTCCTATCCTCATGTGCTTACATTTAATAGTGTTTTACAGTTTGCAAAGCGTTACAGTATCCCATAAAACACCCTTGCCTAATGTTGCCCACAGGCAACCTTATTTTGTGAAAGTATCATTAATGCATATCATACTCAAACATCATTTGCTTTATAATGTCATAAAACATAATATAATGTTATTCAATCAATAGCCCGAGATGCAGGTGGGAGAGTAGGTGATGATGTGAACTAAGATCATAAGCCTTGTGAGACACTAACTCTCCTAAACTGCAGCAGACTTTCTAATGGCACTATTTATAATTATTTTTGTGGCACTGATTATCCCTTAAAATGTTTTGTCCAATGTAAAGGAGGCACAATGGTGCAAATGCTGTTATAAATTTGGAATTAGAGGACTTGGGTGCTTGACTCATTTATGAACCATGTGATCTTTGGCAAATCATTTGCCCTTCTTTGGTCTCTATTTCCTCAACTGTAAAATGAGGGGGTTGGATTAGGTGACCTCAGATCTATTCCTTCTCCAAATCTTTAAATCTACAACATTTGTATACAACAAATTAAAGACAGGAGATAGGGGATGTCTATATTTTATTTTATTTTATTAGATTCTTAACAAAACTCTGTGTAGTAGATAGTGTAGATAATATCAGGAAAGTGAGGGGCAGCTGGGTAGCTCAGTGGGTTGAGAGTCAGGCATAGAGACAGGAGGTCCTAGGTTCAAATCTGGCCTCAGACACTTCCCAGCTGTGTGACCTTGGACAAGTCACTTGACCCCCATTGCCCACCCTTACCAATCTTCCACCAAGGAGCCAATACACAGAAGTTAAGGATTTTTTTAAAAAAGTGAGGCTTGACCAAGTTAAATGACAACTCATGTTTATATGGTTAGTTATAAGGTCAAGCTTAAAACCCATGTCTTTGGTCTGATTCAATCCTGTTTTCATACAAGTATAAAAAAATATTTTTATTCCATATAATAACATTCTAGATTTGGAAATAAAAGAGACTGTGGAGATTTAGTCTTTAAAATAAACTAGACTTAACAAATAAGATATTTACCCATATGGGAACAAATACTACATTTAGAAAAAATTGAGAAAATAAAAGAAAATCCAAAAATGCACACAGGAGATATGTATTAAAAAAGAGAAAATTTTAAGATATCTGAGTATTTAGCCACATAATTACTTTATTAAAATTAATTTACCTCTAGTAATTCAAATTTGTATAATTTGGGGGGGGCTTAAACTAAACTTTATATTACTAAGAAAAATTTGCTTAGAACTTAATAATTTTAAAATTAAATTGTGGGGGCCAACTAGGTGCCTCAGAGGATTGAATTCAAATATGACCTTAGATACTTAGGACCTGTCTATCCTGAGCAAGTAACTTAGACTCCATTGCCTAGCCTATATCAGTTCTTCTGCCTTGGAACCAATACATAGTACTGATTATAAGATGGAAGGTTAGGGATATTTTTTTAAAAATCTATTATGGAGAAAAGTACTAAAAAGAATGTAAAAAGATTATAAGTTTAAGTATAACTATAAAAAATGTAACCACTATAGAAATGCATATTTCTATATGGAAAGTTGACCTCATGAATAAGGTAATGCAGTGTGGTGGAAAACTTGCTAAATTTGGAATTCCAAGACCTAGGTTTAAATACTGCTCTGCCACTTACTACAAACGTGACATACTGATCACTTAATCTCTCTTTGCCTCAGTTCCTCATGCATAAAATGAAAGGGTTGGTTAGATAGCCTCTAACATCTTTTCTAACTCTAATTCCATAATCCTTTGACTTCAAACAAATCCAATTCAATTCCACAAATATTAATTTAGTTCCTCCTATGTACTAGGCATTGGACCAGGCTTCTAGGATTTTAAAAAAAAACAGGGAAAAAACTAAGTTTCTGCCCTAACGGTGTTTACATTGCTCTCTTTTTCACTGAGTAGATTTCTGAGGAACATAGAAAAGCAATTTTATGTAAACCTAGTTTGAGTTATCTTGTATTGTATTATTTTGTTGGAGCCATCATTTACCTGAGTGTAAGTATGCTTTCCATTAATTCAGATAAAAATTTCTTTACTCATTCCCATCCTTTTCTATTATTGTTCAAAAACTACTCTAATAGTCTGAAGTGTCACTGAAGCTTGATGCAGTCATCCACAGTAATTCTTATTCATGTTCTCCTTGTTCAGCCTTCTTTCAGTTATGTCCAACTCCTGGTGACCTCTTTACAGATTGTCTTGGCAAAGATATTGAAGTGGTTTGCCATTTCCTTTCCCAGATTATTTTACAGATGAGGAAACTGAGGTAAACAAAGTTAAGTGACTGGACCAGAGTACCACAGTTAGTAAGTGACTGAGGCCATATTTAAACTCTAGAAGGTGGGTGTATTTATTTGAACAAATTACAAAACGCATAAATCAAAGAGAATTCTATGTCTGATTTTCTATTCTTATCAATATATCTCTGTCCTCCATACATCCCAGTAGATTCTAAAACTGGGATCATCAGCAAATAAATTTCTGTATTAAGAACGGCTTTCCACCTTATAAATCTTTTATGTCAGAATGCTTGAAATGCTGCTTCTTTTGCATGCTAAGCACAAAATATCATTAGAAGGTTTGAAACAAACAAGAGAGTTGTTTGTCTTAGGGTAGTTCTCATTTAGCTCCTGAATTCTGTCACCGTTTTCTCAATTCCTTTCTTGCTTTTTCTTTTTTTTTCTTTACACTGTAACTAATTCTTTACACTGTAATGCAACTATATATAAATGGAAAAAAGTATATTATGTTCAAGATTTGTTTTATTGAATTGATATTGTACTTTGGGATGGAAAAAATCAATACTGAATTCTTTCTTCTTTCCCGTATTAACTTCTCTGAGTATTACAGTTACTAGGGATCTCAATAGCTGTCATTATTTTCCTATGTGTACAAACTATACATTCTATTTTTAAGGAAAATTCTTTAATTGCCAGAGATATCAAGTATAGCCCAAGATAACTTGAATGTCTGAAACTGTAGGGAAATTATTATATTTCAAAGGGGTAAGAAGGGATCCTGAATTTTTTCTTTTATTTTTATTTCCTTCTATAAATGGAACTAAATTTGTACTGTCATGAATTCTCTCTTACTAGTGTTTCCTTGTGTTTGATGAAAGTCATTGTCGATGTTAGCTGGAAGTGTCAAGGATAATATCTAGACCCATGGGAAATATTCTGGAATCTCCCTGTGATGTCTAGGACTGTCTCGGCCAGGAAAGTATCTCACAGTTGAATGGCTGTATAAAGAGGACCTTTTGTCAGATCAGTAATTGAATCTCCCTTGGATATAGTACAAAATGGATGCTTTTGCTGATGGAAATTGTGTTATACTGAGTCTCAGGTGGAATTTCTTTCTGGTCCACACTAGAATTGAGTCCATGACCTTGACTTCATTTTAATGTATTTTTTTGTTGTTGTTCTCAGTAGAAAGGGTCAAGCTATATTCCTTCTTTCTGAATTGGATAACATGCTTGAAATTTTACTTGCTAAAGTACTGTCCTTGCATACAATACTCCCTTGTTTTTTTATTGGTGGAAAGTAGCAAATTGTTCATTGCATCTTATAAAGTAATAATGATTGATTTGAATGGTCTTTAAGCCAACCTTCCTAAAGAACTAACTCTATTTTCTGATATGGGAATTATTATAACTTGGGCTGAAGAAAAAGCATTGATAAAAGTATAAAGGGCAATGTCTAAATGGGTAAATCCAACTATAATCCAGAAGGCAGAGATTAGCAAAAGCTGCCCCCATTTGGTTCATGTTGGTGGTCAAGTTTTGATAACTAAGAGATAAAGACAGCTTGTGAAGGGGGAAGTACTCAGTAAAATGCCTCTTTTAGGGGAAAGACAGAAACAACAACTTAATCTTTGGTCTTAAAGGTCAGAATGAACAAGCATATGAAAAGAGTGAGTTGTGATTGGGTGTACCAAACAAAGTGAATACAATGAACTTTTCTTCCTGAATTTAACATGGTAGTCAAATAACCTTAACAGCAATATCTATTATATTGAGTAATACCGATTGTCTAATCTTCTTTTAAGAAAAAATGTAAAGATAAAATACTGTTAAGGAAAAAAAATACTGTTAAACTCCCACTTGTATTTAAAACACTGTACTGCTCAGTTCTTACAATTCCTAGCTGATTTTAAAACTTGGTTCAAAAATCACTTTCTATACTAGGCTTTTCCCAATTCCCTTTGGTTGTTAGTACTCCCACATAACCCTAAAATCACTTTGCATTCATTTTGTTTATATATATATACGTATATATATATATATAGCATTTTATGATCTGTATATATATATTATCTGCCTCCAGGCACATGTAAGTTCCTTGAGGGAAGGGACTGATTTTTTTAATGGCATTTCCAGCACTTAAAAAAAGGTCAGTCACAAAGAAAACAATAAATGATCGTTGAATTGAAATCAATATCACAATTTTTTTTGTGATCACTCAAAAATTGGGAGAAGGAGAAGGTGGTATAGCCTCAGTTTCTCAGTCTGAAGGAACAGCAAAGTGTTTACTGAAAAAGTCACCCTCTAATCACTTGTTACAGGAAAAGTCACAGAATTAGGAGTTAGACCAGGAAATGCAAGAGAATAACAGAAGGAACTGAATGGGGGAGGAGGTAAGATGAAAAAAGTAAATACCTCTTGACTAAGCAAAATTAGACTGTTGTTGCATTTTTGTTTCTTCCTCCAATTAATCAACAAACTTTTAAAAAACATCTGCTCATGGGCCAGGTACTGTGTGGGTTGACTGCTGAAGTCACAAGGACTGAAGAAATGGACATCTAAAAATTATCTTTAAAAAGCATTTTTTCTGAAAATTAACAAAACGAAACAAAAACCATGCTTCTTTTCATGGATGCAAAAGTTCAGAATTTGTGCAATGATAACATGGAAATGATATAGGAAAAATAAAAGATATTTTGACACTTGAATGTTATAAATTAGGTAACTCTCCAAAGATGATAAGCTTTCATGTTGATGGTTTGACATAAAATTTAGCTATCATATGATCTCTGACACTTCAACATCTGGATTCCAAGTCAGTCCTTAGTGTTAGTAAATTAAATGGTTGTAGGAGACTTAGCTCAATGTTTGCTACTCTTTTTTCTCTAAACAATTTCTTAATCTTCCACAAGAGGATTTAGTGATCTATTTCTTTGTTGTCAAACCATAAAGAAAATACCTTTGTGTTTGGAGAGGCTATGAAGTATAATAGAAACAAACATAAACTTTACTTAATATTTAGACTTCATTTCTACACTTGGTCTTGATGTAATTAGCTGTTGGACACTGGACAACCATATAATCTATTTGGGCCTCAGTTCTGTCATCCATAAAATAAGGAGATTACAATACAGAAAAACTATCATAATGGGTAGCGTGAAAGAGCAGCCAGGTGGCACAGTGAAGAGAGTGCTGGACCTAGTCAGAAAGACTCATTTTCCTGAGTTCAAATTTGGCCTCAGACACTTAATAGCTGTATGATGCTGGACAAGTCACTTAACCCTATTTGCCTCAGTTTTCTCATCTATAAAATGAAATGTAGAAGGAAATGGCAAAATGTTCCTTTATCTTTGCCAAGAAAACCCCAAATGAGGTCAAGAAGAGTTGGACACAACTGAAAAACAATGACTTTTTTTAAGAAGGGAGAAGGATAGAATAATAAAGAAAGCTCTCTATTTAAAACCCTCCCCATAGTATCTGGGTGGCCCTGGGAAAGTCACCTTGTCTTAGCACTCTAGGCAATTCTGTAAGAATATTAAATTTAAGAAAAAAAATACCCACTTACTTAGAAATTGCACTTCCAGGCCCTCTCCCTATCCTTAAGAGGCAGTGTTTGCTTGATGGATAGAGTTTTGGCACTGACAATTGTCAGGTGGTTTAATCTGTACTTGCTTCAGTAACACCCTTTAAGATTTATCTACAAAGGCAGGTTGCTTCTCCAACTCAAAAGTTGGATCAATGGAAGGAGTTCCCCACACTGACAAAACCACAGACCTTTTAAGTATAGTGGTTGTGTTCTTATTTCACTAATGCATGAATTTGATGTCAGGAAAAATACCAGCACTGAGATTTGTAGTTTGCAACTTCGCTTACTGGACAATTTCTAGGGATCAGTTCTGTAGGTTTATAGCAGTATGCTGCCTTTAGTCTAGGATTACAAAGCAAATAGCAGGGGTTCCAGGTTCCACAGGCTCTAAGTAGGGATGAGAATGCCATGAGATTTATACTTTTTCATTCCATGCTCAAAATATCACTACCATCATTTAGGTGCTCACACTTCTTATGAAATAAACATCAGTACAGGAGGATTCTTCCTAAGGCATAGCTCTAATTCCTAAAACATCATTCTACCATACTTTCTGCTCAAGAATCTTCAATGAATTACTATTACTCATAGAATAAACAAAACTCCATATTCTAGCATTTACTATCCTCTATAATCTTTATTCTCTACCTTGTACTTCTCTAGGTATAATCTTCATTGACGTTACACATGTATCCTTTGCCTAAACTCAAAGGGAAATTTTTCTCAGAGACTGTGTTTTTCTGCCTCTGAGAATTTACTCATGCTCTTTAATCCCATTTCTGTCTATTGTCAGGGGAATGAATACAATCATTCATAAATGATCAGAATTTTCCATAAATAATCAGGCACCATCTCTAGACTATCACTTTAAATAATCTCATCTCTACTTGAAGAGCTCTACTGATAGCAAACTCACTATTTCGAGAAGCACCTCATTCCATCTTCAGACACTACTATAATATATTCTTTAAGGGGATAAAAGCAGAAATAAACTTTTTTTTAAATGAAAAGGGATAGATATTATTAGTAACTTTTAAAATCCTACCCCATCATCATATGAGGTTAAACAAGGATAAAGAGTCTTGGATTATCCCTTCAAGTTCCTGTGCTTTTATCTAATTATCTTTTCTTTTATTTCTCCTCCAGTTTTAACTTTTCCAGGATTCTATTCATGATGATAGATAGGAGCATACTGATAAATGTTTAATAACTAGCTCTCTCAACCCCCAAAAATGTATGCAGGACATACTTTTAAGTTTGAAATAGATTATTAACATTTTCTCCATCAATTTTTAATTTTTTTTAATTTTTTTTTAAATTTTAAACCCTTAACTTCTGTGTATTGACTTATAGGTGGAAGAGTGATAAGGGTAGGCAATGGGGGTCAAGTGACTTGCCCAGGGTCACACAGCTGGGAAGTGTCTGAGGCCGGATTTGAACCAAGGACCTCCTGTCTCTAGGCCTGGCTCTCAATCCACTGAGCTACCCAGCTGCCCCCTCTCCATCATTTTTTAAAGTTAAACAATCAACCAAACAATAAATCTAGCCCTGATTTCTAGATTTTAGAGGTGCAAATGCACACACCAAATATTTTACAATAGTTATTCAGAGTTGACTCCAGCAAAACTCTGGACAGCTCCCTATTTCTTACTCCAGAAGAAGTAGGCTACTAGTTCTTCACCAATCTTATTCTTCCTTCTCTTGCTTCTTTGTATTTTCAAAGGTTAGCTTTAATCTTTTTAATGTGGTCCTTTTTTTTTCTTTTGTAAACTCATAAAATATTTTATTTGTATCTTTGCTATAACACATATTGGCTCATATATGTGTATCTAAACCTCCAAACATATTTATGTATATATGTATATTATAATATATCAAGAAATTATAGAGAAAATTTAACTATGTAAATTATATGTACATACATGATGTATAATTAATGTGTAAGCATTATGTATATATAACATATGAGTTGATATAAGTATACCTATGATATATGTATAAAGGACTCATATACATAAGAGACAGAATGGTATATTGTCAATAACTGGCATTTGAGTTAGGATAATCTGAACTCAAATCATTTATCTAATATATATCACCTATCTGACCCTGGGCAAAAAAAGCCCTCAATTCTCCAAATGGCTATCAAAATCTAATGTTTCAGAATGATGGCTGTCAGTCTACAGTCATACATACACTCATACATGTTCCTACAGAGTATGATCTAAATGACTTATATAGGTGTATGGGGATGTCAAGAGACAAATATATAGATCATATATATATGTATATATATATATGCATATACATAATTCCACAAATATTAATGAGAACCATACCTATTAATTAATTGCTATAGGGAACTCTGTAATAAAGAAATCCCCATATAAATACTGATCAATAATTTCTGTGCAACTTATTGTCTGAATTTACTTGGGGCACTGACTAGCAAAATGACTGATCCAGAGTCACTCAAGCTATATGTGTCAGAATCAAGATCTCTGCCTAGGTAGACATTTCTACCCAGGGCCAAAGTCCCCTTTAAGTCTACTCATGTATATATTACCTTCAATTTTATCAAGAACTTCATTCATGTCTCTGTCAAATGTGTAGTGTATATAATACTACATCATTTTACAAATAAGGAAACCAGGTCTCAAAGATGGGAAGTCACTTTTTAGAAGTCCTCTCAAGTTCCTCTGTTAGGATTTGAAAATATATCTTCATTCCAAATCCAGTACTCTGTACTATATCTTACTGACCACATAAGAATAGCCTATTTCTTCTTCTACATAAAATTAAGTTCCTTGAGGACAGAAATGGTCTTATTTATTCTTCTTGGTCTCTCCTAAATAGCCCTTCAAAGGACTTTATTCATTGTAGACCCAAAGTAGTGACTGGTCAAATAAATGAGAATCTTAGCTGTAAATTTAATGGCCTTAAATTGTCCTTTTCCTTAATTTGACATTTCTTCTTGATTTTAAGTGTCCCACTGTGGAATTTGCAGACACAGGGATTTGCTATTCACCTTGCTAAAATGTAAAAGCTGATGCTCCACTTTGGGCTAATTTTCCTTTTTTTTGTCAAGAATGACCTAATTCCACCTTGACACTTGTCAGTTGTGACAGTGTTGTTGGTCTCTCAGCCTCTGTTCCAAGTGTATGGAACTGGTTTTTCCTCTTCCCTTTGCCCTTGTCACTTTTTTTTAATCTTCAAGGAACTTTTGCTTGTTCAATAGGCCACACAAATTAAGCATCACCTTCTTTAGTTGTATAACAATGCTCAGCTAATTCAGTTTCAATATAAAGAGAAAGGAAACATTTTAGACTTACTTGTAATTTAGTACCTGTTCTAGAAGATCCATCACTATAAATAGGAGCTGAAGTTACCTTATTCTCCAATGTCCAATTTTTTGCTCATCTTAAACCAGTAAAAGAAAGCAAACAAGAAATGAAAGAGTATGTGTGTGTGCGTGTCTGTGCATGTATGTTTGTGTGTGTGTAAGAAATATGATTACTTTCTAGATATAATCATATTTCATACTATTGCTATGAAGGTCCAAATGGCCATCATTTGGTTTTAAAAAACTTGATTTGGAATAAACAATCTTCTTTTCATTACAGAAGATTTGAATCATGTACCACCACCTAGTCTATTAATATATCCTCAGAAAATGTAGAGATTGTACTTAGTATTTGACAAAATTATTTAAGATTTTAGCTTTTTTCTACTTGAGTACTTATGCAGTGGTGTGGGGAGGGATCAGGTTCAGATGCATGATTGTTCTTTCTGTCTCTGTCTTTCAGATATGAAATCATCTAGTCCTTTCTATTTCCTTTCTGTGACGTCAAGTAAAATATTTGTCTATTAATTGTTCAGTTTTCAGGTATACAATAAAGCACACTGGGTTTGAAGGCAGAGGATCTGAATTGAGATCCTGGCTCTTCCATCTACTTTTTTTTCCTTTTTAAAAGTTTTAAAATTGTTTTGTATTTTTCCATAGAAACAATTTTAATAGTCATTTTCTGACATTTTGTAATCCTTGTTCTCTCTCTTCCATCCATCAGCCCATGTGCTATTTTGCAATATAGGTTTCTATAATCATAGTGTTGTGAAAGACGACACATATTACTTTTACTAGAGAAAAATTCATTGAGGGAATAAATTGAAGAATGATTGATCAAGTTGCATTCAGACTCCATCAATTCCTTCTATGATGGCAAAAAGTCTTTTTCATCATGGGTTTTGGAATTGTCATTGATGTCACAGTGCTAGTAATAGTTAAATCATTCACAATTTATCATTGTGCATTATTGTTGTTACTGTGTACTACCTTTTCCTAGTTTTGCTTACTTTCCTTTATATATAAAGACTTCATATACATCTTTCCAGGGTTATACTGTTCATCATTTCTTATGTCACTATTCCACTAGTATTCCACTATAGTCATATATCACATATACCACAACTAGTTCAATCATTTCCTTCTTCCAGCTGCTTTTGATATCTTGGAATAGTCAATTTATGTCTTTGCATCTTAGTTCTTCATCTGAAATCAGATGGTCCTATATTACAAATTTGGCCTATGTGTCCATAATGTTTTAATAGCCTTCATAAAAGTCTCTCACAAAGGATTTAGTAATTCATCCTTATAACATTCTAAAGGATTTTACTCCATTTCCTTTCAATGAATAAAATGTCAAATGTTAGAATCAAGTACATTCATTGTATTTGAGAATATTTGTTTCAATTGTAATTACTTTAAATGTTTACATCTGAATTTATTCAGCTACTCAGTTGAGAACTCTAAGTGTGAAGTGTTACCTATAATTATGTGAGGTGTTCAAATTACCATTTCAGGTTTGAAGTAATAGATTCCATTTGGTGAAAATGTTTCCAAATAAGCCATACCATCCTAATTTAAGGAGTTTTTAGCATTAGAGTCTACCATGAAGTGTGAGAGTGTCTATTTCTGTTCTAATTCTCATTCTCTTTTGTATTTCTGGATGTTTTTCCCTCACTAAATATATAACTAACTGCAGTTAGTAAGTCATAGGACACTCTAGTTTTCAAAGAATTAAAAATCACTATTACATAGAGGGCAATAGCCAGAAACTTGAAAATTAGTACAATGCTAAAACATATGAGACATAGGAAACCTCAAAGAACAACCAACATAAAGGTTGTTGTCAAGGAAATATATGATAGGAAAAGTGGATAGCTGATCCAATGGAGAGAGTTGCCCCATGGGCCCCATTGGCATCCTCTTAATTACAAGTATACTCCCTGAAGTATGAATTTATGGGAGAAAATGAAGACAAACTGTATAAAATAAACAGGGACAGAAAGGCGATAATCAGGCAAGTGTCATGGGTTTACAGTGAACACCTAAACCTGGTTACCTTTTAGCTAAATTTTATCTTAGGAAGCATGAGCAATGCAAAGCAAGCAAACAAACAAACAAAAACACTTTCTGTGTTAGAATCAATACTGTGTTGATCCTAAGGCAGAAAAGTGGCAAGGGCTAGGCAATGAGGATTAATTGATTTGAGCAGAGTCACACAGCTATGAAATGTCTGAGGTCACATTTGAACCCAGTACCCCTGATGTCTAAGCCTGGCTCTCTTTTCACTGAGCCACCTAGCTGTCTCTGTGATGAAAACTCTATAAGACTGTCAGGGAGGAACCTAGGTAGTTCAGTGAATTAAAAGCCAAGCCTAGAGATAGGAGGTCCTAGGTTCAAATCTGGCTTCAGATACTTTATGACCCCTATTTCCTAGCCTGGTGATGGCAAACCTATGACACATGTGTCAGCCCTGACAGGTGTAGCCATTTTCGATGACACATGGCCACATGCAGCTGCATACAGAGAAATATGGGGCCACATGCCGAGGATGAAACATTTGCTATAGTGTAGTATAGACACTGTGCACTATAGATGGCAATTCTACCTATATTAATTTACCTATTTTGGTTTATTAAATACAGTTATATATTACAATTATACATTTTTGTTATTTAAACTATACATATTGTGAAATTTTTTTTTTCTCAAAGTGACACACCACCGGAGTTACGCTCAGTTTTTTAGCGAATTTTGACACACCAAGCTCAGAAGGTTGCCCATTACTGGCCTATCCCCTACCGCTTTTCTACCTTAGGACCAATACACAGTATTGATTCTAAGATGGAAGATAATGGTTAAAAAAAACTTAATCAGAGCACAGCACAACTTCTGTGGTTTTTCTTCCTTATTTTAGTTGTTATTCAGTCTCATTTCAGCTATGTCTGATATAAAAGATATTGGAATGGTTTGCCATTTCCTTCTCCAGTTCATTTTGCGAATGAGGAAACTGAGGCAAACAGAGTTAAGTGACTTTCCCAGGGTACTATAAGTAGTCAATGACTGAGGTCAGATTTAAACTCAGTAAGATGAATCTTCCTAATTCCAAGCCTGGCACTCTACCCACTCTGACACCTAACATTTAACATTATATAATACACCTCCTGTTGATAGTCCCTGCACTTGAACTTTTCCATCTCATATGGAAGGTTGTTTACTCCAGAATGGATTTTCAGAGTTGTATGTCTTCTATTGCTTGAATTTGTTGTCCTTCTGAGTACATCTTTCAGCTTGGACATTCACTTGAGTAATGTGAAATAGACTCCCTGTATTCATGTTTTAGGCCAATAGGTTCCATTAACAAAATTACCATTTATTTCTTCTCCTTGGGGCACTAAAAGAGATGCTGAAGGCCTGAAAGTAGGTACAATTTGTCTCTAAAGAGTGTTATTCCCCCTCACTAGTGGGATTCAGCAGCACATATATTAACTCAGAGGTACAAGAAGAAAAGAACGATGATTTTGTTCATTTTACTCCATAGACATTTTGGAGGTGCTTAAAATGCTTCCGAATATGAATTTTTCTTTTAACCACTAATAAGAATCTGTTAAAAACTTTTTTTCTGCATTTTGGAACATGTGTTTTCTTGGAATCAAAATCCAACATAAGAGCTTGATAAATGCAGCAATTTTTGAATAACAACTTATCATGCTATCTAATTGCTTGAAAGCCGCATGATCATATAACATTCATTAATTCTTTTTTTTAATTTTAAACATTTATTAATATTCATTTTAACATGGTTACATGATTCATGCTCCTACTTTCCCCTTCATCCCCCGCATTCCCCCCACCCATGGCTGACACACATTTCCACTGGTTTTAGCATGTGTCCTTGATCAAGACCTATTTCCAAATTGTTGGTAGTTGCATTGGTGTGGTAGTTTCGAGTCCACCTCCTCAATCATGTCCACCCTAGCCCTTGCATTCAAGCAGCTGTTTTTCTTATATATTTCCTCTCCTGAAGTCCTTCCTCTGAATGTGGGTAGCGTTCTTTACCATAAATACCTCAGAATTGTCCTGGGTCATTGTATTGCTGCTGGTACAGAAGCCCATTACATTCGATTTTACCACAGTATATCAGTCTCTGTGTACAATGTTCTTCTGGCTCTGCTCCTTTCGCTCTGCATCAGTTCCTGGAGGTCTCTCCAGTTCACCTGGAACTTCTCTAGTTTGTTATTCCTTTTAGCACAATAGTATTCCATCACAAGCATATACCACAGTTTGTTCAGCCATTCCCCAATTGAAGGGCATACCCTCCTTTTCCAGTTTTTTGCCACCACAAAAAGCGCAGCTATAAATATTTTCATACAAGTCTGTTTATTTATGATCTCTTTGGGGTACAAACCCAACAATGGTATGGCTGGATCAAAGGGCAGGCAGTCTTTTATAGCCCTTTTAGCATAGTTCCAAATTGCCAGCCAGAATGGTTGGATCATCTCACAACTCCACCAGCAATGCATTAATGTCCCAACTTTGCCACATCCCCTCCAGCATTCATTACTCTCCCCTTCTTTCATTTTAGCCAATCTGCTAGGTGTGAGGTGATACCTCAGAGTTGTTTTGATTTGCATTTCTCTAATTATTAGAGATTTAGAGCACTTTCTCATGTGCAACATTCATTAACTCTTAATGAAAGACAGGTAACTTATAAAAACTCATGTTGCTACAAAGTATGCTATTTGTCAAACCTTTCTGATTTTACCTATAAAATTCTATCTCGAAAGCTTTTTATACCATCATTTGTAAGTTTTACAAGAAAGAACTTCATCTGATGCTTTAAACAAAGAGCTTTAGACAAAGGAGGACTTGGTATGGTGAGAACAACTACTGAATTCAGAGTCAGAAGATTTTCATTTGAAATCTTCTTTGCCGAACATGAATATGCTTGGGCAAATCATTTAACTTACCTAGGCTGAGTTTTGTCATCCATAAAATGAGAGGAAGAGGAGGGGGATTCTACCAAATGATCCCTAAAGGCCTTCACATCTCTAAATCTAAGACCTCGATGATTTCTCAAGGAAATTAAGCATTCCATATCAAGGTATGAAGGGAAAAACTGCCCTTCTGCCAATTTTGATTCAGATTCTAAACTGCTGATGAGACTGTAAAGGGAGAAGGAGGGGAATGAGAGCAAGAGTGGAAATATATAATGTAAGAAGATTTCCTCAAGCCTTTAGTCAAGTTGCTTCATCATTTCTTATAACTTGAAACTCCGTTGGTATTGGGAAGCAGGAGATGTCACAGATTGGTAGATACTGGAGAATGTGTTTAGCCAATTTATCTTCCATTCTTCCATTCTTTCTCTTCATCCTGTTCACATACCACTAGAAGTTTAAATCCTGATTTAATAGATGCAATTTTGTATCTATCTCATTAGGATCCCTACACCTCTGGCTTCCATTATAGTTATACATACTCAAAATGTGAAAGAATTCCCAGAGGCTGGAATATCAAACACACACATGTATACACCTAAAAGGCAAGATATTTATATTGTTAAACTCTAAATAGATATTTTTCATTTGTGTCTGACTTTTCATAACCCCTTGGTCAATACAGTCCAAAGGATTTTCTTGGCAAGCATATTGGGAATGATTTGCCAATTTCTTCTCCAGTAGACTCAATAAATAGATCCTTTTCTTCAAGCAATCAAAGGTTGACTGCTTTGCTCAGGGTTACACTCCTAGGAAGCATCTGAGGCCAAATTTGAACTCCTATCTTCCTGACTTCAGACATGTAGTGCACTAGTTCTATCCACTGAGCCACCTAGCTGTCTCATATAGTCTTTGTAAAACTATGAACAAAAATGGCAGATAGTTATACTGCCTACATTATGCCTCAGAGTAGTGATGCTGAAATTTATTTTGTTTAGTTTTTATCAATAACTTTTTCAATTCCTTTGTTATTCAGTCAATAAGTATTTATTGTATTAAATGTCTTCAATTTGCCAAGCACTCTGCTAGATGCTGAGCCTAGAAAGGCGAAAAAAACTTAATTCAAAAAGGAAATGTTCTGTTAGACAACATATCTATGCAAAATACATACATAATGAATGTATAAGTTAGGGAGAGAGTGCTGGCAGTTGCATGGGGGATGAGGAAGTCAGAAAAGGCTTTATGACAAGCATAGTTGACACCAATCCCCTATGTGTGGAAATATATAATTTGTGTATTGGACTCTTGCAATGAAGATGCAGCATAGTATGGCAATGAAAAGGAACCTGGATTTAGAATCAGAGGAAATTGATTTAAATACTAGCTCTGACACTTTATTTGGTAACACTAAATGAGGTGATTAACCTCCATAGATTTCAGTTTGCTCACGTTTAAAATGAAAAAGTTGAACTAGATAACCCCAAACTCCTTTTTAACCCTAAACCTATTATCCTCTGAACCTATGAGCACCATGGTCCCTACTCTACTCCATCCTTGTCAGGAATCTGCAGTCCAAAGGTTGGGAGCCATCATCCTATAATTAATAACTCTAGTGGCCTCTACAAAGTGATAAAGATCTATTTATAGACCCCGTGCTCCCTAGACATCTTCCTGTCAGCCATTTATCAGCACAGAACAGGTGCCTGAAAGTCAAAGACTCTTCCACCCCAGATAGAAGGAATGGTCAGAGAGAAAGTTGACTCAAAGGACAATGAAAGAATATTTTTGATTTTCATTTTCCCACCCTGGTGCTGTCTAGGTTATCCTGGATGATGGTCAATTGACTGTTCACTTTTCCATGATCAGAAAAACTCATCATCTTTTCCAGGGCTTTTTAGACACAGATAATATTGATATGCACGGCTGTTTCAACTTCTTTTGTAGAGAGGAGCAGAATGTTGGCACAGCTTTTATGATGAAGGATGCTGCTAGTGGCCTACTCTGGAGAAAACATGTGACATTCTTACTTTGGCTACTATAAATATGCAAATCTCTCCCTCATATTCCTTCCCTTCAAGGGCTGATTCTGGGTAGAAAAAGACTGTACATTTATATCTATGCAGAGAGAAGAAAGGAAGGCAAGAGGGAGAGAGAGGGAAAAAGAATAAAGAGAGGGAGAGGGAAAGGGAGAAGAAGGAAGAGAGAGAGAGAGTGCTGGCAGGAGGAAAAAAATAGCTTTGAGTTTCTTTCTTGAGCCTTTCAGTTTTAGAATAATTTCATGGCTTTTGAGTGATGTCTAATTGTACTTCAAATCTCTGCAGTGAGTGATTTAACTTTAGAGCTGATTTTTAAATCATTAAAAGTCACATAGAAAGATAAGCATGACTGAATTGATTCACCCTCTGTTAAAGAGCACCTACTGTGATGAGCTCTGAGCTCAGAGAATTCAGGGCAAGGGAATTGTGCTTAGGTAGAGCAAAACTGTTTAGAGACTTGAATACTGAGGTTCTGCCAAATATTGTTGGGTAGATATGAGAGAAATCCATATACAGGGTGTTGGATTGAGAAAGTTCTGAGTTTGAAATTAGGAATAAGTGAGATCAAATCTTGTTTTTAATACTTACTGGTTGACCCCACCATGGGCAAGTCACAAAAGCTTTATGTGTTTAAATCAATGTCCTAGGTTTGTTGTTGTTCAGTTGTTTTAGTTGTGTCCAATTCTTTGGGGCCCCATTTGGGAATTTCTTGGCAAAGATACTAGATGTATTTTCCATTTTCTTCTTCAGCTTATTTTACAGGAGGAAAATTGGGGTTAAAAGGATTAAGTGACTTGCCCAGGGATACACAGCTAGTAAATGTCTGAGGCCAGTTTTGAATTCAAGAAGTAGATGCAAAACAAAGACCAATAAGTGAGAAAGCAAAAGAGCAGAAGATATCTTTGCCAATGGTGGAGGTAGAGGGAAAGGAGGAAGGAAAGAAGCAGTGTTTCAAGCAATAAGCACTAAGATATAAAAGGAGGAGAGCCAAATCATAGGATTCATAACTAGAATGAACTTTATTAATCATCTTGTTTAACCTTGACATTTAAGAAAAAGAAACTGAGGCCAATAGATAGAAAGAAAAGAAAATGACACATTAAAAATTTTAAATACAACTGATTCAAATAAAAGGACATTAAACTCATATTGGAACAAAGGTCTTGCACAGCATGTTATAATACAAAAGCTCCAAGCACTCAAAGAATTAAAATCCCAAAATCTATCTGTAAAATTTATTAATTCTATGAACTTATACTCTGAACAAGCTATATAGGAAAGGTTTCATTATAATCATTTTTTGTTTGAGATGTTTCCACTATTGGACGTTAAGCTCCTTGAGGTCAGAGATTGATTTAATTCTTTTCTTATCCTATCACTTTTTAGCCTTATGTCTTGAGTATAACAGGCATTCAATAACCCTTTCCTGACTGAATATATTAAGATCAAATAAAGTAAATAAGATGTAGGTAATCTGAAATTTTATGTACTACTCAAATTGAATATCTTGACTTTTGATAGTATTTTAAAGTGCATTGCAGTTTTTATGATGTTGTTTTATGTTTCATCAAGTAATAAATTGAAAGAAAAACGAAATCAGGAAGAAATATCACCTACAATTCAGTTATTATTCTCAGTTACACTGTCTATCATTGCAGTCAGTGTGAATGTTTGCACTTTTGAGGGATATATTTTCTCATTAAGAAAAATTTCAAGTTAGTAACCAATAAAAACCTTTGTGTAAACCAGTGGTTCCCAAACTTTTTTGACCTACCACCCCCTTTCCAGAAAAAATATTACTTAGCACCCCTGTAAATTAATGTTTTTTTAAATTTTAATAGCAATTAATAGGAAAGATAATTGCACCTGTGACCATCACCGCCATCCTGGATCTCTGCAGCACCCACCAGTGGGCAGTGGCGGCCACTTTGGGAATCACTGGTGTAAACCTAGAAACTGCATGTTTTAATGATTGCATGTTTTTAAACTTCTCATTTCCCTCACAAGTTATCATCAATGGCACAAGTAAAGGAAAAGATATTTTAAAAATTTTCATTCAAGTTGTCTTTGCTGTTCAGTCGTGCCTTACTCTTTGTGACCTCAGGAACCATAGTTATCTTTGTAGTTTTCTTGGCAAGGATACTGGAACAGTTATCCATTTTCTTCTCCAGTGGATTCAAGTGTATCCTTTCCCCCTCAGGCAATTAGAGGTTAAGTGACTTGCCCAGAATCACATAACTAGGAAGTGTCTGAGGTAAATTTGAATTCAGATCTTCCTGACTGCAGATCCAGCATTCTATTCTCTCAGTCACCTATTCATCCTTCCATCTCAGTACAAACCACTCCTGAAGTATAAGGCCCTGGGTTGGATGATGGGGATACACTAACAAAACAGAACAAAATAGCCCCTGGAATATAAGCTTCTTAAAAAGTAGAGGATTCATTATTTTTATGTGTATCCATAACACTAGCTAAGAGGCTTAACAAATGCTTATTGGTTAATTCTATGGGGGGAGAAGGGAAAGATACAAGTTGAAAACAAAAATATGAAATGGGGGTGTTCAGGGGAGCCATGGTGTTATTTGAGAAATTCTCTAATCAACCTGATGAGATATAGGATTCCTATCATTTTTCAGAGGCAACTGTGAGTAATCACCTCACTGAATGTGTATATATTTACTGGGAGTCCTGTTTTGTTTGGGTTTCAGAGGATGCCTCCTGAGATTAAATTGACTCACCCCATAGTCTCCAAAAACAATCTCTTCAATCCCTCTTGGTCTTCCTCTTTGCCTCTTTGCCTCATTTCTTCTTTAGTTACCAAGTCATTTGGAGAAAGAAGTTACACCCATAAACATTCTTCCTACAGAGAAGAGGGGAAGAGAGAGAGAGAGAGAGAGAGAGAGAGAGAGAGAGAGAGAGAGAGAGAGAGAGGAAGGAGAGGGGAAGGAAAGACAGGAAGGAAGGAAGGAAGGAAGGTAGAAAGGTAGGAAGGTAGGAAGGAGGTAGGAAGGTAAGTAGAAAAAGAAAAATGTAGTCCACATAGTCCATGCAGTATCCTACTTTGTGAGCAAAGCTAGATAGATAGTGACTTTCATAATGCAAGTATGATGGAAATAGTGTTGCTTGTTCAATAGCCCCCAAAGTAATTTTCTGGGATAGTCTATTCTGCTAGGTGAGGAGGAAAAAATACAAGTTGAAAACAAAAATATGAAAAGAGGTTGTTCAGGGGAGCCATGGTATTATTTGAGAAATTCTCTAATCAACCTGATGAGATAATAGGATTCCTGTCATTTATTAGAGGCAACTATATATATATATATATATATATATATACAATATATATAATCCTTCATAAACTATATATTGTATATTATAAAGTATATAAATTATATATAATTCTGTGAAAGAGAATTTTAGTGGACTATCAAATTGTTGCCTGTATTACTTCAAGTTCAATTCTTTTCTTAGGGGAGGAGAGCTAAGGGGCTATTTGTTCGTGCTTTGTGTGTTTTTGTATCTATTCATGGGATCATTTTCTTTTCCCCTTCTATATTTTCTATTGAGTAAAATAAAAGCTGTCCTATACTTTACATGCATTTAATACCTTTACATCCTATATAAGACTTATAGGCTCTGTTATCCACATTTGAAAGTCTTAAAAAATAAACTTACATTTTATTAGAAGATTTTCCTAGTGAACCTTTATGTTACAACAATCTAATACAGGGACAATAATCCAAAGAGAAAAACTAACCCTGTTGTATAAAGCAAAGGACCCTTCAGCTCTTGGTTACAAGTATACACATGAAGATTTAAGGAAAGAATAAGTACTGACAATAAAAGGGAACAGAAAAAAATCTTCTGTAGTCAATGACATATGATCTGAGGCTTCATGTAAGCAAAGGCTTCTAGAGAAAATGCATCCTGGGAAGATAGTCCGTGCAAGGCTCTGAGGTAGGAGATGAAGTGCTGAGTTTTGGGATGGGTAAATAGGCCATTTGACTCAAATATGAAATATATGAGGCATGTGTACAAGAGGCAGGGAATATTTGTTGAGATTGAAAGGATGTAAATTTTAAATGCCAAACTAAGGAATTTGTATGTTATCGTATTGGGAATAGAATGTCACTGAAAATTATCAGATGAGTAAGTGATTGCTTAAACCTGATCTCAAGGAAATTTTTCTTTTTTACTCTCTATGGAAGATGAATGGTAGAGCAGACTATTCAAGAAGAAAGGTGATAAAGCTATAAACTAAGATGGTGGTTGTATAGTGAAGAGTCCCTTATAAGAGACGTTGTGAGGGCAGAATCTGGCTACACTTAGCATAGATTATACATTCCATTAGAAGAGTACTGATGTCTCATTCATCTTACTATACCCTGCAGCATATAGCTCTGAGCTCTATAAATAATAGGTGCCCAATAAATATTTATTAAATTAAATAAAAATCTTAGGTACTTATAAATGTAATGTCATAGGAAGAATGTGTCCTGATGTAAAATCAAATAATTTTAAGGTTGGAAAAAATGAATAAGTGAAAAAGCATCTATTAAGTGTTTACTATATGCAAAATACTCTGAATTTATATAAAAATAGTCATTTCTACCTTCAAGGAGTTCATATTCAATTTTTTAAACTATTACTTTCTATCTTAGTATCAATATTAAGTATTGATTGTAGGGCAGAAGAGTGGTAAGAGCTAAGCAATTGGGGTTAAGATTTGTCCAAGGTCACATACCTAGGAAGTGTCCAAGGCCAGATTTGAACCAGGTCTTCCTGACTCTAGGCCTGGCTCTCTATCCACTGAACCACCTACCGGCCTCTGATGGATTTCACGTCCTAATAGAAATCATCACACATAGGAAGTTTCACTGAAAGTCATATAGAAAGTTCTAGTGATCCGTAGTTGGCAGAAGTAAATTGAGTAAATACATCTTCTTCAAGGTCATTTCAGTAGACGAAAACTTTCTGCTTCTGTTTGAACTAAATGACTATGTCAAGGACTTTGATGGCAAGACTATCTTCCCTGGGTCTTCAGTAGCTCTGGCTGCTTAGGAGGCAAGGGCTGTAGCAGCTATAGAGAAAACTGCCTGGTCCTATCTCTACAAAGTTGGCTTTCTTGGATCATGGCAGTGAGGGAGAAGGAGGCATTCTTCATTTCCTGGGTTTCTTCGACTCAGAGTTCTGATCTCTACCAGGGTCTGAGAATTACATAGTTTGTCAAATAGACAAAATTGTACCTGACAATTAGGTCTAAACATTGGTGGAGGAAGGATGCCTAGTAGTACAAAGAACAGTAACTCTGGGGTTAAAAGACCAGAGGGGTAAAATTTTGCCTGATATTTACTTCCTGGGTGATTCTGGCCAAATAACTCAACCTCCATGGGCCTCAGTTTCCTCATATATAAAATGAAAATTGGATTTTGAGAACCTTTCCATTTCTGTATCTATGTTCCCTAAGATGCAGGTATACATTCTATATTCTATTCTATAATATAATATAATACATTCTATATTATAGGATCTTCAGTGATGGGGAACTCACTACAGCATGAGGCATTTCATTTCACTTCTAGATAACTCTAGTTAAAAAAAAAGTTTTTCCCTATACAAGAAAAAAATCTTCCCCCTGGCAACTTTGATCCATTTCTCCTAGTTCTGGCCTCAAGGGTCAAGCCTAACAAATTATCTTCCACAGAGTGACCCTTTAAATACCTACTAATGTGTTCTAAGTAAGTATATTTTCTCCAGTCTGAATATCCCTACCATTTTTTTAGTTAAGGATTATGTCTTTCTCATCACCACTATTCATTCTTATCACTGTCCTCTGGAATAGTGTCATCATCTAAAGATATTTTAATTTTGTTTTAAATCAGAGTAATAACAGCTGACACTTCTAATATACTTACTTACATGCGCACATATTGCCTCACCACATCTCTTGACTTGATAGAATGTGAGCCCCTTAATTATTAACATATAGTAGGAATATGAGCCAGTATCTATTACCTATGAAGTGTAGTATTTTAGGAATATTAATGTAGGAGTGTTCTATGGGCTGGACCAGAGGGAGACATTCCAGGCAGGGAGAGGAATTTTTAAAAAACTTAAACAACAATTAAAGAAATATTCATGGGTAGGAGATAATGAAAAGCTAAGACTCGGTAGCATTCATAAAGAAAAGAAGGTTGAATCCAAGAAACATTTCCAAGGCTCATATAATAAATGCCTGTTGATTGGCTCCTTACTTTAAATTTGCCAAGTACACTAAATCTCACTTGTCATCCACTACAATTAAATATTATTGAGTATTATTATCCTCATTTTTAGCTGTAGAAACTGAGGCTTGGACAGAGGTTAAGTGAATTGCCCATATCAGAGACAGAATTCAAACTCATCTCTTCTGATACTAAACCCAGTATACCTCTCACTCTAGCATCCTGCTTTTCTTAGGTAAGACTTCTATTGTATTGGAGAACATATTAAAAATTTTATAGGAGGAGAAGATGGTGGTTAGATTTGATTTCTGCTGATTAAATGAATGCCCACATGAATGAGAACATAGTGCAACCAAAGTAATGGTAAATTAGCTAGATTTCTTTGTATATGGTGATTTTCTACAAAGTAAACTATTATTTCAATTCTTTAGTGATCTATGAGTTCATTTGCAAGGTACCATCCCTAGTGATGTATATTTCCACCTTCCTGTGCTTCAGTAGATCTGTTGTGAATTAATAGGGGAAAAATAAATCTATCACTTAGGGACCGAATGTCTGGTGCTGAGCATCTCTGTTCTTGGGTGCTCTATGCTGCTCCTATAACGAAGGATACAATCTATTGCTGGGTCTATGATGAAAACCTTTCTAGCTTGGTTCAGAAGAAGTGGCCAGAGCTTATACTTCCTTGTCATAGCCTTTAGCCACTCAGGGACACATCCATACTATGATGAAGCATCAGAGGAGAACTATGGTGAAGGACAGTCCATTATTACCACATTTCTAATAGCTGCCTGCCAATTTTCTTATATATTTGTCCTTTTTATCATTAAGCACAGCCCCATAACCTCTTGCATTCCCTTCACTGCTTGTTAAACTATTCTTTTCCCTTTATTTCCTCAAGGACAATCACTGGCGGTTGTTCGAAAATGATTCATAGTGTCTCCATTCATACCCTGATGCTTAATCATCATAAAACTATCCATCTGGAGTTTTGTTCCTTGGGGGACTTTCTGTACAGGCACAAACATAGCAAAGGTACAAAGATATTTTAGTGCTAGAACAATGCAATTGTTCAGCCCTTTAACTTGCTGAGTTCTATAAGTCGCTAACCTCCTGGCAGCAAATTTGTAAAGCTCCGTGTGTGTGTGTGTGTGTGTGTGTGTGTGTGTGTGTGTGTGTGTGTGTGTGTACTCATTTTCCCTCGGACAACATCGACTACCATTATAACCTTATGAAACCTTTGATAGAGTAAATGGGAAATGTTGGATCTGGATAGGCAGAAAAAGGAACAAATAACACCCAATGTTCAGAAGCCTGATCCAGTTTATAAACGAATAGGTCCAGGAGCTAGCCCCTGGGTCTAAAATGTGCTGATTTTCGTGACTCAATGTAGTTAACTGCTTCTGATGGACCTGAGCCTAAGGGAAGCATTCTCAGTCTCACAGGACTGGATCTTGACTTCAACATTTTTTTTTTGCCTCTGATTTTCATTCTGTTGCCATTGAGAATAGCTGCAATTGTAAAATGCATGTTGTTTTGATCCACAGGCCCTAACATTGAATGGGACACATTTTTTTTTCCCAGTGGAGATCACCAGAAGTCCTGGTTACTCTGCCCTATACCATCCCTATGCTTTCTGTTCCTCTCTGCCTGGCTAAATAACATAAAGAGTTTCATTCATCTCATCCTATACCCATGGACTATTGCCATGGCACCCCACTTCCTGACTATTTCTCCCTGACCTCTTAAGGGTCAAGTACTCACTTCTTTTCCACTCTCCCTAGAATAGGATAGCTGGGTGATCCAGAGGATTGATCACTGAGCCTGGAGTCAGGAAGATCTGAGTTCAAATTCAGCATCAAACACTTATTAGATGGGTGATTCTGGGCAAGTCATTTAAGTGTGCCTCAGTTCTTCATCTGTAAAATGAAGGAAATTGAAAACCACTCCAGTATCTTTGCCAAGAAAACCTCAAACAGGGTCACATAGAACCAGACATGAACTGAACAACAAAACTCTCTATAATCCACTGACTCAACAGATTCCTTCCTCACATCAAGGTAAAAAATTCTTTTTCACTACTCGGAACTTCACTATGCCTCCATTTGATGGAACACAAATTTAGAGTTTAAAGGAAGCTTTATTATTTGTTGTTTTTCAGTAATTTCAGTCATATCTGACTCTTCATGACTATTTGGGGCTTTCTTGTTAAAGATACTAGAATCATTTGCCATTTCCTTCCCCAGCTAATTTTACAGATGAGAAATTGAGGAAAAGGAGTTAAATTATTTGTCCTGGGTCGCATAGCTAGGAACTGTCTGACACAACATTTGAACTCAGCAAGATGAGTCTTCCTGATTCTGGGGTCAACATTCCATCCATCAAGCAGTGTTCTGTGTGATTCCTACAATGTCATGAAGCCAAACCTATCCTTTAGTGGCTGAGGAATCTGAAAAATTACTTATTTGCCCAAGGTCACACAAGTAGTAAGCTGCAGCGGTGGGGTTCCAACCCAGCTCCTCTGATTCCAAATCTAGACCTTTTTTCATTGCCTCAGGAGATATCTCCTCAACAAAACTCCTTGAGCATTTTAATTCAATACATTAATTCCATGACATTCTTTTTTTGTATCATAATTAAAGCATAGGATCAATTATAACATCATAAATCCAAAGACTTTAGAGGACAGCTAATCATTTCTTTTTTAGTGAAGAGGAAATTGAGGCCTAGGAAGGTTATGTGATATTTCCAAAGCCTCCCAGGTAGTATCAGATTAAAAAATATAAGTATGCATTTTACAGCTCCCATCTACTCCCAGTCCCTCATTATTTGCAGGGTTAACCAAATTTTATGTTTCTCTTTCATTTTTTGAATTTTTTCATATTACATGTTGATATAATTTTTAATATTCATTTTCTGACATTTTTCAATTTTTGTTTTCTTCATCCCTCCCATTCCTCACCCCTCCCCAAGAAGGCAGGTAATTTTATATAGGTTGTAAATATATTATCACATAGTACATATTTCCATTTTTGTCATGTTGTGAAATAAGATGCATATTACTTACACTAGAGAAAAATTCATGGAGGAAATAAGAATAGGATGTTACAATATGCATTCTTACTGTCTCTTCCTTCTATAGTGGAGGATGGCCTTTTTCATCATGAGTCCCTTGGGTCATCCTTAATCCTTGCCTTGATGATGATGGCATCAGTCTCCTTTTTTTGTGGTTGTTATTTTAATGTCAGGAATTTTACCTAGCACATATTGGATACTTAAGAAATGTTTGACAACTTGAACAGTTGAACTGATTTAAAAAATTACTGAAACTTGAACCAAAGCTACAAACCAGTTATTCCCCAATTATTTCTTTGGTAGGAGAGTAATCTGGAGTTGCTTTCTACTTATGAAACTCCAATAGCTCCCTATTGACTTTAGAATACAAAAAGAGCCAGAAAATAACACATATCTGTAATACCTACTTTCAAAGAAATTGAAGCTATAATGCTGAGCTACAAATGGCTAAATACATGGGTGGGCACTTAGGTAGTTCACTGGATAGAGCTCTAGGCTTAAAGTCAAGACTCATCTTTCTGAATTCAAATCTGACCTCACTAGATGTGTGACCTTAGGCAAGTCACTTAATCCCATTTGAATGAGTTTCTCATCTGTAAAAGGAGGAAGAAATGGCAGAACAGTATTACTGCCAAGAAAATCACAAATGCAATCATGGAGAGTCAGACACAACTGAAATGACTGAATAACAACAAAAGTCTATTGATTGAGGGGCACCTCCTTAGAGAGTCGGGCCTAAAAACGAGAGGTCTTGAGTTCAGATTTGTTCTCAGATGCTTCTTAATTGTGTCACCCTGGACAGGTCACTTAACCTCAGTTAACTAGATCTTATTTCTCTTATGTCTTGCAGCCAATATTTAGTATCGATTTTAAGACAGAAGGCAAGGATTTAAAAAATCAATTGGATGTTTGCACTAAGTGGGGAAGTATATAGAGAGCATAGAGGTTGTCTAAGAAGAGGTGAATTGGCCCATATCAGAAATGGAGAAGGCCAGAGTTTATCAGTAGGAGGACTGGGCTTGTGAATTACTATTGACTCGGTAGCCTGGGCAAGATGAGGTGACAGTCTCTAAAGCATCCACAACAAAAGAATAAAATACAAACTCATCTCTTTTGCATTTCAAACCCCTTCCCTGTATTGCTCTAGACCATTTTAAGATTGATTTCTCATTATGTTCCTTTATCCAGTATCCATTCCATCCAAACTTGTCTACTTACTGTTCCCCGTACACATCAATCCAGTATTGGCTTCCACGACTCTGCATGAGCTGACTTGTGTGCCTGCAACGTCCTCCTTTCTCACGTGTTTCTCTTGAAGCCCCAGTTCAAGTGTTTGCTCCGACTCAAGGCCCTCGCCGATTCCCTCAGCTCTTTATGCTTTAAGCAACTAACTGAAATTGCTTTATGTTTACTTACTTGGGTACATGTTTGTTTGTTTTCCATCTTCAGAGAAAATAAACTCCTTGAATGCGGGGACTGTCGCCTATTTGTCTTTGTACCTGTTAGTTACTAAAGATGATACAGTAAGGACTTTCCAACATGGTTCCTGGCACATTGTAGACTCTCAATAAATTACTTCTGCATCTGAATGTTTTCCAACTTTAAGGATCTGTCTGCACAAATAAAGCAGAAAGAATAATAGGTCAGGAGTCAAAAGTACTGTGTTTATCTAGTTTGACATATTTGTGTGAGCTTCAGGAAATCCCCTAACCTCCCTCAGTCTCAGTCTCCTCATCTGACAAATGGAGAGAGTCATGTTCTATTCTCCTACTGGGGCTTATTTGAAGACTAAAAGTAGAAAAATCCCGTAGAGCCTGAAACATAATGTGGATGTGAACTCATTACCATGACTATTATTTCTGGATATCATTTTCAGTACTTTATCCACCTGAGAGCCTCACAAGAGAGATCTTGCTGTCTCTGATGTAGTTCCTAAGAATCTGAAAGACATATCCAGAATGCCACGACATTAATTCTCTCGTGATATGATGGTGTGCAATGTAGTTTATTGTAGATAGACATTTCCTTACTAATAAGTAAAATCCTTGAGGCTTTATCAGTTTTTCCCCTTTCCTTATCCTACCTAACACTTCTTTGTTTTGCATATATCATTCTTGAAATGCCTCAACCAACTATAGGTATGTGCATATATATATATATATATACACTTTATAATTTTTATGCTAGACAATATTACTAAATGGGCATGTAAGTGAAAGTGATGGTATTGTTATACCAACAGTCAGTCTTTGTTGAATATTAGATGCCAGTAATGTAACAGTGTGACATGCAGTGGTAATGGATTAAGTTGACAAAATCAATAGCAGCCAACTCAGAAAAAGTGCTTCACTTTTTAATCAAGGTATCCAGAGCTTTTATTTATTTTTTAACATTTAATAATATTTATTTTTTAGAAAAGTTAACACGGTTACATGATTCATGCTCTTACTTTCCCCTTCACCCCTGATCTCCCCCCCAAATCCAATGCACATTTTCACTGGTTTTGTCATGTGTCCTTGATCAAGACCTATTTCCAAATTGTTGTTAGTTGCATTGATGCAGTAGTTTAGAGTCTACATCCCCAATCATGTCTGCCTCAACCCACATGTTCAAGCAGTTGCTTTTCTTCTGTTTCCACTCCTGCAGTTCTGCCTCTGAATGTGGGTTTTTAACAGATACTTTTCACACTTGTTCAGTCATTTTTTTTTCATGAAATGACTCCATTTGGAATTTTCATGGTAGAGATACTAAAGAGACTTGCCATTTTTATTCTCTAGTTCATTTTACAAATAAAGAAACTGAAATAAAAAAAGGTTGAGTGACTTATCTAGGGTCACATAGCTATTATCTGAGTTTAGATTAGAACTCAAGATGAGTCTTTCTGATTTGAAGCTCAGGCTCTATCCACTGTGCCACTCAGCTGTCCAATAGATACTTGAGATAGATGTAAAGAGATATTACTTAATTGTTACTAGGTCCAAGAATTTTTTTGGGAAGTGGGACTGATGTAATTTAAAACCTTGACCCCTAAAATTTTTGCAATGAGAGGCTACTCCAGGAGAAGGCCACTTCCCGAAACAGAGCCCTAAGGATCACTGAATCAAGCAAATTCTCCACTATCCCTGTTAGAGAAGAGTAGTTTCCCTCCTCCCACCAAGCTCCGTATCAGGCCATTTGCTGCCATCATATTCACTTATACTCTTTGTGTAAATACTTGTAAAATCTCCTTTATCTAACTTCTTTAGAAAATTATATACTTTACATGGAACATTTTATAGGTAATTAGCTTTTCCAGAATCCAAACTAAACAATAAACACATTTAAATAAAATCTATTACATTCTTGCCCTCCATGTATCAGAAATGCATTTACTCCCTAATACCAGAGGACTAATCTATGCTATCAGCTGCCTTACAAAGATGACGTGATGGATTAAAGATGCAAAAGGAAAAAATATTTTCAGGCTTGGACAATATGGACATTTGGTTTGCTTACCCAGCCTTATTTGTTATAAGAATTTTTCTTTTCTTTTTTTCCCTTTAAATTGGAGAGTGGGGGGTAGAGAAATGAAGTGCTTATTAATGGAAAAATAAAATAAAAATAATTAATAAAAGAAAGAAATCCAATTTATCGTTTAATACCCAGCTCAAATGTCACTTATCTCATTAAGTGTTTGCTGATCTCCCAGTCAGAAGTAATCTATCAGAAGTGATCTCCTCTTCCTCCATTGTCCCATAATACTTTGTATTTCTCTGATGATACTTATCTCATTCTACTTTATATTATATATATATGTATATATATATATTATTTCTATTATTAGAATATAAGTACTTGGATATCAGGTACTATCATCCTTAAATTGTTAACCTTGTCTTCTATAGTAGTACAAAAATAAATGTGGAGATAAATAGGAAAGGAGGAAGGAAGGAATGAAGCGAAGAAGGAATGAAAGAATGAAGGAATGAAGAAACAAAGGAGGAAAAGAGAGAAGAGGGAGGGAGGAAAATAGAAAAATAGGACAGAAATTAGAAAGAAGGAAGATTAGTTATATTCTCTTTTTAACTATCAAATCCCCAGATGATATTTTTTCTTTTCCTCTGTTGAATTTTCTCATCCTGAGAGAGCTCTGCACTCATTCTGGGTTGCCCTGAATTGCTCTCATTATATGAGCATAATAAATATATTTCATTTCTGTTCTTGACCTACTGATAACCTTTAAGAATTTGAATTTTCTTCTCTTTAACCTCAATGAAACAGAGGTCACTTTTCATTCAGGCAATCCACATATATCAAGACACACTATAAATATGAAGGGGGGCCTTGGGAGATTTATGTGCATAAACACCCAAAATGGTATTATAGTACTATTAGATAAACCTTCCCTTGCCACCTCAGTATCTATAGGTTAAAGCCTGGAAAATGATTAAGTTCCAATAATGCTTTCTGCATTTCTCCCTGAAGACACATTGACAGTCATGAAATTACCCAAAAGGTACAAGAGAAAGAGTTGAAATGTGTTTACTTGAAAACACTCTGGTCATAGCCTCAACTTGTAAGATTATTATTTGATTCCAGGGTATTTTTATTTTCTGGTACACTTGAGTATAATTTTTTTTAAACCCTTGTACTTCGGTGTATTGTCTCATAGGTGGAAGATTGGTAAGGGTGGGCAATGGGGGTCAAGTGACTTGCCCAGGGTCACACAGCTGGGAAGTGGCTGAGGCCGGGTTTGAACCTAGGACCTCCTGTCTCTAGGCCTGACTCTCACTCCACTGAGCTACCCAGCTGCCCCAAGTATAATTTTTTAAAGAAGAATCCATTATTAATAACCTAATTCTGGTCAATGAGCATTCATTCATTAATGAAAAAAATATGAAATGCCAACTGACTACAAAACACTGTGTTAGGCACTGGTGAAGAGAAATATTTTAGATAAGACTACATTCCTGCCCTTAGGGAGATTACAGCTTAGTTGGGTCATAATATATAAATATGGTTAATTTATAATAAGAAACATTATTTGATAAGAGAACTCTAGTGTTGTAAACAAAATGCTTTATGAGGTTCAAAGGTGTAGGTCTTCATCAATGAAATGATCAGGGCATACTTTTCTAAATAAAGTTGAATTTCAGTTGAATGTTAAAAGTTAGTAGTAGCTTCAAAGTAAATATATCTTTTATATTTATATATGTATATAAACATATCTACACATAGATATGTATATATAAAGATACATGTATATAATATGCATATATATTATAGAAAAGATAAAATAAATTCATTCATCCATTATTCATTCATCCATTTGCTCATTTGTCATTCATTTACCAAATATTTATATACTTCATTAAATATTGTTATTATTACATATGTAATGTGCTTGGCACCAAGTAAAATACAATGATAAATTAGATAGTTTCTGCTCTTAAGGAGCTTATAAGGTAATAAGGAAAAGAAATTTGTAAAGCTAAATAAGATATAAATTAAAATGTGTTAAATATATAAGAGGCATAAAATGGACTAAGTGATTAATAAAGGCAAAAAAAAAACATATCTATTTAGTGAAGTCAAGGGAAAGCTTCTTGGAATTAGTGATTGGGTTCAGATATGGGCTCAGACACTTTCCAGCTGTGTGAACCTGGGCAAGCCATTTAATTCCACTTGCCTAGCCTTGCTGCTCTTGTCTTAGGATACTAGGACAGAAGGTAATGGTTTAAAAAAAAGAAAGAAAAAACATATAGAGGATATATTTGAAGGCAAACCTGATAGGATATAGATCCATTTTTGTTTGTTTAGCTAGGCCTGTGCTTTTACCTCATAGAGAACTCTTGAGTGTGGAAATGTTCCCCTTTGGTGCCCCTTAATCTTAGGGTTTTTCCTGAAGGCAATGAGAGTTCAAGTTACCTGGCCGTGGTGACATATTCTGTTTGAGTCTGAAACAATATTTCTATCTTCCTCATTACAAAGCTAGTTCCCTATGACACATTTCTTCTCAAAAGGGCCTTTATAGGTCAATTAAACCCTCTCCTTAAAACTAGTAAGCTCATATTCAAAGAGACCAGATCAAGGAGGCTGAAAGAGATCCACCTACCAGAATGTCTTTCAGTATCAAGGGTCTACATTGGCTAAGAAATTCTTTCTCAAATCCTGAAATCCTAGAATATTAAAGAATTCTTTGGGGGCGGGGGAATGAAATTGTCTACTTTCCTACAAATAACAGAAAATAACAATTTAACTAGGATCAACAAATGAGGACTAGAGCTGGTGTATATTTGGCCTTGGCCCCATAGCACAAAAGGGCTGCACTCACAATTGCAGTCTGATTTGGGATCTTTGTGCTTTTTCAAGGATTAAAATGAATAGGTTGCTTCCTGAAAAAATGTCATTCTGAAAAAAGTTATGGAGCAGCTTTTTCCAAAACTTGCTTGCTAAATTATTTCAAAGTATATTTAACTAGAGGGCTACACAATATTAAGCTCATTGAAGAAGGCAATGCTGTGTAGTGTAAAAGGCCCTGACGCTGGAGGCAGAGGGCATATATAAAGTTCAGTCCCATTTCAGTTCCTAACTTTCTGTGAGATCCTGGGAAAGTCATTCTCTGGGTCTCAAAACTCTCATTTATAAAATGAGAGATTTAAAACATAAAGAACAAGCATTTTCAAGACCTTAGCATGCCCCATGCTTTATGTTAACATATGTATCTACACATAAAGGGGGCCTTCTAAATGTTTAATAAATGAGAATAAATCATTGATTTAATGATCTCATATTGATTGATTTATACAGTATGGGGTACTGGGAATTTGGGGAAGTTGATGGGAAACTCTAGAATATACCAGAAATTCTTACAGTTGTTTCAGTAGAGATCACAAGTTTTATTCTTTTGGGGGAATTGTGGAGCTTTGTTTAATTTCAGGTTAAGTGCTGGTGGATCCTTTGCATTTTCTGAATGGTGAAACAGAAGCTATCTGATGCCCAATTTTTGTTTATTACTTTGAGTATTATTCTGGAAATTTGGAGCCCTTTTGCCCTTATCTATGAAGACTTCAATATGAGTAATATCTAAGTTGATTATAGAGATTTTACAGAGTAAACTCCATATAGGGCATAGTTATATATTGGGTGTTGGCTTCTGAGATTTGTCTCAGGCTATGTTTTATTTTAGGTATTTAGATTTTTGTTCACATACTAGTTAGACCTGGATGAGTTCTGAGTCAAGACTACATAATGTTATAATTCTGTTTACAAATGTAAGCTACTGTCTCTCGGTTATCTCTTATTTTCAATATATGTCTCGCCCACCACCTTTTGGGATCAGAAAAGGAGGTAGGGCTGGGAAATAATGGGGATATGGATAGGCAAAATAATATTCTTCTAAGAATCTTACTAATAGGTGAACTGAGTCTAATAAATGTTCTCTCTAGACTTTTTAACTCAAATATTCTATGGATCTAGGTATGCCAGAAGTCATATTTGAAAATGGCATAAAGCTATGAATGGCACTTCATTGGATGGAGATAGTCCTTAATGGCCAGTGAAATCATGGCTCTCTTTTATATTATGAACCACAGTCAGTCACCACAGTGTCTAAGGCATAACAGAAGCTCAACAAAAACATTGAATAAATAAATTAATATATTGTTATAATCCCAAATTCATGTTGTCAAATCTGTTTAGTATGAATTTATTTATCCCACATATCCACAAAAACACACAAATGCTGATTTGTGTCCATTAAGTTAATTAAGACTGAGCCTGCTCAGTTCTTAAAAGGGATATATCAGAATATAATATCATGCTAAAGAAATAATTACTATATCATTGCTAGCATTTATTTTTCTGACAGTAAATTTGATGCAAAACATTTTGTTAAGTAATCTAATGGTCCCTAGATAAGGAACTGTACTCAGACATGATTGATTCAGATTTCCATTCTTAAGATTTTAAACAGTTCTTTCTGTTTGAGAATTTAAAATCTTATTAAGGAGACCAGAAAGACACACAAGAAACAGGCTATACAAAAGAGTTTATAAAGTGTAAGGTGGTAACTTTTGAGGAATAAGCTATAATTGTTATGGATAAGTTAATTAAGCGCTTATAAGAAACAGGAATCCAAAGAATTTAAATCTCTATCCAATGAACTTTGGTTTCTTGTGAATGCATAGTACTGTGTTAGACACTGGGAATTTTATAAACTTTATATTAAACAAATAATTTATTCAATAAACATTCACCAAGTGTCTATAATGTGTCAGGGCCAGAGATACTCAGAGATTTGAAAGGTTCCCTGATCTCATTGATTTGGGAGTTCTATCCAACAACGCAGATTGCAAATTACCCATATGTAAGGCACTACCCTTTCCTCTTATAGACATTTTATATGCTGGATGGTGAAGAATATATATATATATATATATATATATATATATATA
>NC_058131.1:194198998-194221307 GCF_016433145.1 Gracilinanus agilis | reverse complement strand
ATATATATATATATATATATATATATATATATATATATATATGTGTGTGTGTGTATGTATATAGGAAACACTGAAAAAAAAGATTCAGGAGAAACAGTCCTTAGAGGTCTTCAAAGTAAAGAGATACAATCAGATAAAGTATGTTAGGAGAGACACAGAGTTCAAGAGAACCTGAGTGAAAACAAACACTCTGAAAACATGAGGTCGAAGTACTGACTGATGACTGTATTTCCATCTTTCCCAGAAGCTATTTTCCACATGACTCTTTTTTGGACTTAGAAGTCAATTGCTGGGAAACTTACGATGAAAATAATTTTTGAGAGTACTATGCAAAAATTATTTATTGACCATGACACCTTGAAAAGAAATATAGATGTTGATGTTTTTAATTTAAGATAGTAGCAATTTGCTATACAAAAAAAGAGTTCAGATTTTAAGAAAGACAAATGAGAACGCATATGGAAAGCTGGGAAAATTTGTAAGCAAAGCTTAACATTAGAAAATATATAATAGCTAGAAAATATAAACCTCTGGAATTGAGCTACTGACAATGCTAAGAAGGTAAGGCAAACAAATTTTTGGCCATCTCATTTTTAGAGCAATCCCCTGATAATTTATCCCATGGTAATTTAAATTCTAAATTCTGTGATTTAGTTGATACTTGCATCTTTGCTGTTCCTCAAGTAAGTCATTCTTCTAATTCTGGGCATTTTCATCAGTTGTCACAAATTAATGGAAGGATCTCCCTCTTCATATTTGCATCCTGGTTTCCTTCAAGTCATAGCTAAAATCCTGCCTTCTATAGGAACCCTTTCATGATTCCCTTTAATTCTAGCATCTTTTCCCTTGGTTATTTACAATTTACCCTGAATGTAGCTTGTTTATAAAAAGTCATTTCCATGTTATGTTCCCTGGTTGACTTTGGGATATTTGAGAGAGCAGTAACTATCTTTTACCTTTGATAACCTCATTCTTAGCACAGTGCATGGCACATAGTTGCTGACTCCTTAATTGGAGAGGAGAAAATTCTTTAAAGACAGAGAGAACAGACATGAGTAGTTTTGCAGATCTCAGGCTTAGTGGAATGACCTTTCTCTGAAAGATTATAGTTATCCTTCCATGCTCAGTCAAGAGAACAGATTTAGGAAGCTCTGCAAATCCCAGCTTAAGGTTGATTTTTGCTGAAAGGAACTTAACACTGCTTCATCAACTTGTGAGAAGTAAAATAGTAGTTTCATATAGCAAGAGAGCAGAGAAACTTAGAAGAGGTGTGATCCCATGACTCTTCCTTGAAGAGACCAAAGACATCAAGGCTGATATTCCAGAGTTATGAGTTGCCCTGGGCACATGGGTTTTGTGATTCATGTGATTCAATGTAAGTTTCTGTGCCTACTTTCCCCATGGACACTTTGTGCATTTGTGACCCAGGTTTATGACTATAATGCTATCTTATACTGTCATTATCATTTTCGCTTGTATTAGTAAATGCTTTATATAGTTATGAGTCATTTTGGCTTATATGTTTAAATGGAAGCTTATGAGCAGTGCTTAGAAACTGTAATTTTGAATGTCACCACTCACCACTACCATTCACCAGTTACCCCTAATTCTCATGGCGCAGTGATGGTGAACCTTTTAGAGATGGAGTGCCAGGACCTGCCCCCAACCCCAACCCCTGAACCAAATACAGTGCCTGCCCCCTGCCCCCAGAGAACCTGTACATTGCCTGTTCCCCGCCCCAAGTCCTGGGATTGCCTTACCCCCTCTTACTTCTCATAGGGGAGGGAGAAAACTCTCCCATTGGGCCTCTGGTCAGAGAGGTGGGTGAAGTGAGAAATGTCTTCAGAGAATTTAGAGAAGGGAAGGGGAATGGCCCAAACGCTCTGCTCCCCTTCAGCTCTACCTCCTCTGAGCTGCCCACCTTATTCACTGGGCAGAGGGGTAGGGGATGGGGAAAATGTTGTCAGGCACAGTGGAGAAGGGAAAGGGAGCAGCTCTGAGTCTCTCTGCTTTTCTAGTAATGAACCCTTGGGGGGTGGCAAGGAGGGTGGTTCAGTGACCACAGAGAGTACTCTTTGTGCCGTCTTTGGCATCCTTGCCATAGGTTTGCCATCACTGTTAAATCACACCTTGCCCTGGTGGAATTTGAGTTGGATTGAAGTAATAGTGTACTTGCAACCTGAGCCTTGTGGGTGTTGGTAGTAAGGGCCATAAATACGCTTGTCCTTAATATCCCATAGATTCACATAAGGGAATCCATCAGATATATTCCAAGTCTTCATGATGATGATAATAATAATAATTACTAACAACTAATAATCATAATGTTGATAGTGACGGGAACTAGCATTTTAAGTATTGCAAAATTCTTTACAAATATTATTCAATTTTATCTGCCAATGGATCACTCTAGTTGTTAATTTGTCACTCTTTGCCCTTGTCTCATGACCAATGTTCTCTTTATAGCACAAATTCCCATGATGAATCTTTTATTCCAATCTGTCAGACTTCTTCTTTGGTTATATATTGCATCACACTTACACATCACTGAAAGTCCTTGTAGATAATGTCCATAAGAGTCATTGAATCTGATCTCTTAATTCTGATACATGTATAACACTTGTCCAAGATACGGATATGCATATACATATAAATATGTTTACATACATGCATGTATATGTAGACACATAAAATGTTTCCAATGTTAATGGTTAAACTGAATCCATTTTCTTCCCATGGATTTCATAGAAGAGATTTTTAATATGAGAATAAGCTAGTGCTCTTCCTTTTATGAAATTTAGAGTTTAACATTATCTAATAATATTTTAAGCATATTTCACAACTATTGGGAAAACAAGATTACTAAGCTTTCTGAAATTTCCATTCGTGAAAAATAAAATAAGATTATTTTTAAAGCAGTCCTCCTAATGTCCATGTCTATTTTTTAAAATCTGTATTAATATTCTGTTTAAGATTTTCATCATTATCTTAAAAAGCATGCATAAAAACCAAGACTTTGGCATGACAAAAATATCATTATTCTTGTTAGTGTCATTAAATTCATTTGCAAATTATTTCTATTGTTCTTCTTATACAGTGATAAAATATCATTGTTACTCTCACTTGAAAATTATCCTCTTTATTTTGAATCTTTGACTGTGATATTTGCTGAGCTAACTTTTGACAGATAATATGTATGTCATTCATTTATGTGAGGAATGTAGTATGTTCATATTAGGAGAGATATTGCCATACCTGTGAACCTACTAAATGAAGGATGTATATCTATTCGAATATATATATATATATATATAATTTCTATAGTGGAAAATGTTCCACTTATCTGAATGTACACTATAGGTCACATTTTGGATTCACTTGAACAAGTAACACATCTTTTTTACCTGTTATGTGCCTAGGATCATTAGAAGTTCTAAGAGATATAGCCTGGAACTCTTAGAGATTATTTATCTATTTGTTCCTTCAACAAATAGCATAAACTGTCTTTTGAGATTCTATGCATATGTAGGTTTTTTTTAAAATAAAAAGAATAATCCCTATCCTCAAGATGCTTAGAGTCTTGGAGGAGAACTGAAGATTAACAACAAATTTAAAGAAGAACCCAGTATTTTAGGCTGGAGTCATCAAGAAAGCCTTAATGGAGGACGTAGCTCTTTAGACCTCTGAAAGGCATGTTATATGTCAGAAAGAATATTGGAGTGGGAATCAAGAGACCCAAGAAACCTAAGGAATCAAGGTTCTAGTTCTGTTGCTTTCTACTACATGTTTCAAAGATCCTTTCTCAACATTATTTCATAGAAATCTTCATGAACTCTCCAATCCAGACATACTTTTACATGCCCATGCTCTCTACTTTATCCCCATGCATTCATATATGTTGCAATTCCCATGTCTAGAAACTACTCCCTCCTCATCTAGGCTTTTGAAACCCTGCTTTTGCTTTCCAGATCTGACTGTGAGTGCAGGTGGAATTGTTTGGGTACATTTCCTGAGAGTAGGAATTTTAAATCTTTTTTATAACCATTGTGCACTGTACAGTTCTCTGGATACACAGAGTAATGACAGAGGAGAGAGGAAGAGAAAGAACCATACATACAGAGTCAAAGATAAAGATAGAGGCAGAAAACAAACAGACTGAGATAAATAGAAATACAGGCATTTCAGGAAAGGAGTGATCTGGACATTTAAATTCATTAGTGTTGCAGACTCTTAATGTGGAATATCCTTTCACTCATACAGGTCAATAATTGGTCTATAACCATCTCACAGGGTTGGTTTTCTTTAGTCCCAAGAGGTTAATTGACTTATCCAGGATTATCAAGCCTATATGATAAAAGGACAGGCCTTAAAGTCTTTCAATTTCAAAGCCATCTTTATATTCACTATGATATCAATCAAGCAACAAGTATTTCTTAAGCACCTACTATTTGTCAAGTACAATGTTAACTCTTGTGTATTCGCCAAATTATTGAATTCAAGACAATGTCTATTGAATCTGAAGTATTGTGTGAGAAAAATCACAAGTTCCCTTTGTGGGCTCAGCTTTATATATTCAGAGAATTGGTTTAGATAAGTAACAAATAGAAGCAGGGGTCACTAAACTGTACATGAGGATTTCTGGAAATCCTCATCATATTGACTTAGAAAAATTTATAATAGCGTTATATCTATTCTATTGTATTTGAACTTATCTTGTTACATATTTCCCAATTATATTTTAATCTGATTTGTTTTGGGAGTATTTCTGACATGACTGATACCTCTGGTCTAGATAATATAGAAAGTTCTTTAGAGTTCTGACATTCTGTGAATGTATATACAGTATCATATTTCTTCAAACAGGATACTTTATAAATTAACTAATCCACTATGCTATGCTGACCATAGTTTAAATGTTATGAAAATGTTAATATGCTCATTTTACAAATAGCATCTACTCATTAAATAATACCATTTCTATCACTTTAATGATCTAAAAGTCAGCTTTTAGATCTTGGACTCAACATCTGAAAAATTGAATTTAAATCAAGGCTCTGACCTAGACCAACTAGATGACCCCATATGGGGAGCCATTTTGGTCTTCCAATTCAGATACTTCTCTAAAATGAAGAAAATAACAATTTTATCACCTACCTTACAGAGCTGTTAGAAATCCAACCCAATTTAACAAACATTTGTTATGTTCTTCTTATGTGCAAGGAGCTAGGAGAGAGTCTAGGATTGCAAAAACAAAAACAAAATAGACTGTGCCCTCAAATACCTTTCTGTCTAAGGGGTGATTTATGGGTTGAGAGGAAGAAATTTGACATATGCACAGATAAATATAGTACATGGAGAATTAACTAACAAGCATAAAAAATTCTTCTTAGAGAAGATAACTGCTCAGCTTATTTCTGAAGAAAGCCAAGGATGCTGGGATGAGGTGGGAATGTATTACAGACATAGAGGGTGGCTTCTGTGAATGTGTGAAGCAAATCATTATATAAAGTAGTTATAGGCAATATGGTGTGTCAATGGGGCAGATGATGGAGTTTAAATATTATTGCCTGGCTAGAGAAGAAGGGTTTAAAATCAGTAGATCTAGGTTTGCTTCCCAGCTCTATTGCCATCTTTGATCAATCCAGTGACACCAGCTTCCTGGATGTTCCATGAACTAGAAACTATCTCTTGGCTTTCAGCATTTCTCTAACTGTCCCCCATCCCTGAAGTGATCTCCTCTTCTTCTCTGAATGCTAAACTCCTGGGCTTTTAAGTTCCAACTAAAATCCTACCTCCTATGGGAAGTCTTCCCTAATGTTTCTTAATTTCATTCCTTTTGGTAAGTTTTTCCCATTTATTTTCTATATAGTTTGCTTTAAATATGTTTATTTGCATGTTGACTCTCCTATTAAATTGTAAATTCTTTGAGGGCAGGAACTATATTTAAGCTCTTTTTATAACTTCAGCACTTAGCACAGTGCCTACTGCATAGTGGATATTTAATAAATGTTTATTGATTGAATTAGGGGACAACGAAATGCCACGTAAAATGGTTTTGTGTCTTTGTTATCTGACCTCATTCACCACATCAAAGAGCTAAGGAAAGGTCTGATTCTACAGTGGAGTTCATTTCTCGAGAATCTGAAGTTAATGAAGATTTATCGTTTTCATCAGTTCATGCCTCAGCACTGACTACCACATGCAGACACTGACTCCTTCATGTTTTATCCTAAAATGTTTGAAAGGCGCCTCTGCCCTCTCTTGCATTTGTATCTGGAGGGAGATGCTGGCATACTGTAGGAAGAGAATGCCTTTCTATGGCTGTCGCCCCAGGAAAATATCCGGGCTGTAGATGGCAACTCATCGTCTCACTTGACTCTGGAGAATAGTTCAGTCATTGCTCTGTTTTGGCAGAAGAGACACAGTCTAATGTGTTCATTTGTTATCACACCAATTATTCTTCACTTTATCAACCTGAGTAATGAAACCACATATAGAAGCTGTAGAGCCTATAGAGCCCTCAGAAGCTAAAATATGCATCATCTGACAGTCACACAAAAAGATAACTTACCCAATTTACTTGTCTGGCTTTTTCATCAGCAGGGGATGGGAAGGAAGGATGTGGAGAGAGAGAGAGAGAGAATTCAGATACTCATATTTGTGAGGACTAAGAAAAACTCAGCGGCTATAGCTTTCTTTACCAGGAAGATGGGGGGAAGGACAAAGAGGAAGAAAGGAATGAAAATGTCTTCAGAACCCAGGGTCATGATAGTAATGTGCAACTCTTTTCTACCATATTCAAGAGACCAGGGTCCAAAACTCCATATTTCTACTTTCTTCTCTTATCTCTTATTCTTTCTCATTTTTTTCTATTTCCTCTTTTACAACCTCTTATTTCTCCTTCATTTTTCTTCTAACACACTTTTTAATCCTTTTTCTTATTTTTTTCCACTTTCTATTGATCTTAGCATCAGATTGAGCAGTATTGACTGGGGTGAGACATTTTTTCAAAGTAACACTCTGCCCCAGTAGGAGCATGCTGGCTGGTGATAAGGACCAAGAGGCACCTGAAGGAAATAGGAGATGCACATCTAGAGTCCTGCAAGTGGTCCAAAGTCTTCTTGAATAAGCAATAGTTAGGAGAGGTTAGAAAGGCAACCAAAGGTACATTTCACCCAAGACAGCCTACTTTGCATATGCACCTAGAGTTAATGATTGTACCCACATGTTACTCTCCCTAGCCTCAATTGCCACACAACAAAAGATATTTGGATTCATCACTACTGAAAATTTGATTATGGGTTGCCAACCGCTGTGTTAAAATGACCATCAGGGGATGGTTATCATAATGGTTATAGTGTTAGACTTGGAATCAAGATTTGACTTTGAATCCTCCCTCAAACACTTACTAGCTGCAAGACATTAGGCAAGTCACTTCTAAGAGTTTGCCATCTCTCACAAGCTTATTTGTAAAATATTGATCATAAAAGGATCTATATCACTATATTGTGAAGATCAAATGAGATACATATAAAACTATTTACAAACCTTAACATACTATGTAAATGTTAATTGTTATTATTATGCTTATCAAAATGAACATAATATGAATGCTGATCTATTCTTGCTCATTGCTAATGACCCAGTAGAATGTAAGCTTCTTGAAAATGAGTATTTTTAACTGAAATATTTTATTTTTACATTGTGTTCATCTACCAGTGTGACTGGCATCTAGAATACCTTATAATTTAACAAAGACTAAAAATGAAAGAGAAATTGATACGTATTTTAGCAAAACTAACCAACATATCATCCAAATCCAATATCACATCCACATTTGAAGTCTACCATATTTGTAAAAAGTGGAGGAAAAATGTATACATATATATCTTTGGAGCCAAATTTGGTCCCTGGATACATTATATAGCTTAAATTTTGTTATCTTTTCCATTTACACTGTTGTGTTCATTGCATAATGTTTGTTTATGATTACTTAATTGTTTTTTGAATTTTAACTTTTTCCAGTTTGATATTGATATTGATATGCATTGATATAATTTTTAATAATTATTTTCTGATATTTTACAATGTTTATCATTTCCCTCCATCCTCTTTCTCCCCCTCCAGAACCAGCAAGTAATATGATATTGCTTATACATGTGCTGTCATGCAATACATACTTCCTTCCATGTTTGTCATGTAAAAGAAGATACATATCGTTTACACTAGAAAAAAAAGTCATGAAGGAAATAAAGTGAAGAATTGTATGCTTTAAGCTACATTCAGATACCATCAGTTACTCCTAAAGCAATGAATAGCCTTTTTTGTCAAGAGTCCCTTGGAGTTGGTCTGGATGGCTGATATGTCATTCACAATTGATCATTGTATTTTATTGCTGTTACTGTGTATAATGTTCTCCTGGCTCTGCTAACCTCATTTTATATCACTTCACATAAATCTCATCAAGATTTTTATGTCATCAATCTGTTTATCTTGTCTTACGGCACAATATTATTCCATTATAATCACATACCACAACTTTTTTAGCCATTTCTTAATTGATGAACATCCCTTCAGTTTCCAGTTCTTTGCCACCACAAAAATAGCAGCTATAAATTTGTACAAATAGATCCTTTTCTTCTATCTTTGATCTCTTTGGGACATAGAACTAGTAACCGTATAGCTAGGTCAAAGGGTAAGAAGTTTTATGGCCCTTTGGGCCTAATTCTAAATTACTCTCCAAAATGGTTGTATCAGTTCACAGCTACACCAGTGGTATAGTAGAATCCCAATTTTCTCATGTCCTTTCCAACATTTGTTATTTTCCTTTTTATTATATTAGCCAAGTCATATGGTCCCTCAGATTTGTTTTAATTGTTATTTAATTAATAGTGATTTGGAACATTTTTCATGACTAAAAATAGTGTATTTTGTGCTCCCCTGATTTGGTTATGGTAATATTCTTTATTTCTAAGACATGTATCCATTTTGACTCAATCCTTGTATATGGTGTGAAGTGTTGGTCTATGCCTCGTTTTTGCCATACTGTTTTCCAGTTTTCTCAGCAGTCATTTTTTTTTGAATAATGAATTCTTCCAAAAGCTTGAATCTTTGAGTTTGTCGAACAATAGGTTACTATGGTCATTTACCACCATGTGTTGAGTTCCTAATCAATTCCATTGGTCTACAGCTCTATTTCTTAGCCACTGCCAAATTGTCTTGATGGTTGTCACTGTATAATATAGCTTGAGACCCAATACTGCTAAAATACCTTCCTTCACATTTTTCATTAATTCCCTTGATAATCTAGGTCTTTTGTTCTTACAGTAATTGATGCTTTTCCAGTTGTCTAGATTTGACTTTACTTGTGTGCAAAGTGTTTTACAGTTGCCATTATATAGTACCTAGGTTTTTTTTTTTAAATTTTGTATTGTCTAGTTATTTTAAATGAAATTTCTCTTTCCAACTCTTGCTGTTAGATTTTATTGTTAGTATAGAGAAATGCTAAAGTTCAAAAATTAACTTTAACAAAAATTCAGGATATAAAAAATGCTTTTTTATATCCTGAATTTATGTTTATATCCTGAATTTTTGTTAAAGTTGATTTTTAAAATATATAAAATAATTTTTATTTTATAAATATACATAATAACACAGTGCATATGATTTATAATAAGTATTTAATAAAGTCTAATCAATATACTTATGTAAGGGAAACAAATTTTCACACTGGCTATATTCCAAAATCTCATTCTTTCTATTTTATTTGCTTCTTCCCTGCCTCCTTAACCAACAAGGCAGGTAATATAATATAGGTTGTACATATATGCACATAGACTCCATCTGTCCCTTCTATGGTGGTGAGTATCCTTTTTCATTATGAGTCCCTTGGAGTTGTGCAGGATTCTTTCCTTGCTGAAAATAATTTTCATTCATAGTTGATCATCACTGTTAATTATTTTTTTTAGTTTTCTGGTAGATTCTCCAGGATTTTTTAAAGTACATCATCAAGTCATCAGCAAAGAGTGACAGTTTTATTTCCTTGTTACCTATTCCAATGTCTTCAATTTCTTCTCTAATTTCTATAGCCAGCATTTCTAATAGAATATTGAATAGATGCTATCATTTTGAGGAATATTTCATTAATTCCAATGTTCTTCAGTGTTTTGAAACAGGAATGGGTGCTATATTTTGTCAAAAAGTTTTTCTGCTGATTATTTTTTATCAGTTAACATATATTTGAATACCACTTTCTCTTATTTTCCATGATGTAGCTGCCTTACTCATTTCTAAGGCTAACCCCTCTGCCTCTTCAATTTCCATTCCATTCTATTCCATCTCCTCCAAGAGATTGCCCCTACAGTCATCCCCTCATTTACTTATTTTCAACCTCTCCTTCTCAACCTGCTTCTTTCTTTACTACATGCTTATGTCTCCTCTCTCCTGAAAAACAAAACAAAACTTAACAACTTAATTTAATCCTTTCCTCCCTGCCATTTTCTCATGTTTCTTCTGTCGTTTTTGGCTAAATTGGAAAAAAAAACCTGTCTACAATAGGTGCCTTCCCTTTCTCTTACTATTTTCCTAAATCCTTATAATTGGACTTCCAACTTTATTATTCCACAGAAATGTCTCTCACCAAAGTTGCTAATAATCTCCTAATTGCCAAGTCCAATGGTCTTTTCTCAAACCTCATTCTCCTTGATGTCTTGGCACCCTTTGACACTGTTGATCATTCTCTCCTCCTTAATGCTCTCTTTCCTCTAGGTTTTCAAAACTCAACACCTTTCTCTTCTTGTTTTCCTCCTACTTATCTGGCCACTCCTCTGTCTCCTTAGCTGGATCTTCCTCCATATCATGTCCTCTAAACATGTGTTCCTCAGAGTTCTTTGCTGGACTCTCTTCTCTCTCCTCTTCTCTCCTCTTCTCTTCTCTTCTCTTCTCTTCTCTTCTCTTCTCTTCTCTTCTCTTCTCTTCTCTTCTCTTCTTTTCTCTTCTCTTCTCTTCTCTTCTCTTCCTAACCTACTTTATTTCATGATCTTATCAGCTTACATGGATTGAATTAGCATATTTTTGCTGATAATTCTCTAGTCAACTTTTTCTGCCTCAGCCTCTGATTATTTAAAATCTTTCATTTCCAACTGCTTTTCAGATGTGTCAAATTGAATGTCACATGGACATCATAAACTCAATATGTCCAAGATATAACTCATTATCTGTTCTTAAACTTTCTCTTTTTTCTACCTTCTCTATAAATATATAGGCAATAGGCTCACAACCTGTGAGGCACCCTGGATTCCTCACTATCACTTCTCTCTTGCTCCCCACTCTTATCCAACCTGTTGCAAAATACCACTTTCTATAGGAAGTCTTCCACAACCCTTCTTAATTCCAGTGCTTTTCCTATTTTAATTATTTCTGATTTATCTTTCATACAGCTTTTTTGCATACTGTCTCCTCCATTAGATTTATAAACTCCTGGGCAGTAAGGACTGACTTTTTCCTCTTTTTGTAGCACTGGATTTTGAAAAGCCTGAATTCTTTTTTTTTTAAACCTTCAGTCTTGGAGTCAATAGTATGTATTGGCTCTAAGGTAGAAGAGTGGTAAGGGCTAGGCAGTGGGGGTTAAGTGACCTGCCCAGGGTCATACAGCTAAGAAGTGTCTGAGGTCAGATTTGAACCTAGGACCTCCTGTCTCTAGGCCTGGCTCTCAATCCACTGAGCCACCCAGCTGCCCCACTGAATTCTAATATTTGTTTTATTACTTACAATAATGACATTAATGGTAATATGTAGTACTTTAAGATTTACAAAGCACTTTACATGTTATCTTTTTAGATCCTGGCAATAAACCTATAGAATAGGTTTCTTTTTTTTATAGCTGAAGAAAATGAGTCACAGGTTACAGGACTTTTCTAGAGTCACACAGCTGAGGAAGTATTTAAACTTAGGTTTTCCTGACTCCAAGTCCAAATACCTCATGCCCTGCATCATCTAGCAGCCTCTTACCAGTTTCTGTGACCTCAGGCATGTTTCTTAGCCTCTTCATATAGGTATAAATCAAATGTCTTGGGTCTGATTCCTAGCTCTGCTATTTTCTAACTATGTAAATTTATATCCATTCACTATTAAATCGGCTTAATTACCATTACACTTTTTTACCTCACCGGGTTGTTTTAAAAGGCAAATAAAATGATGTAGATAAAGCATTGTATATCTTAAAAGGTCACATAAATGCCAGATATCAGTATGTAGTTAACTTTGAGGACAACTTGATACAATTTTGATTTTCCATCCTTAGCAGCTAGCCCAACTTATACTAGGAACTTAATAAATGCTAACTGCTTGATTAACTGATTAAGACTCATCATATTGCTTCTAAATTAGTACCAGTTTCAATACAAGAACGTAATTGTCCTACATGAACACAATCTCAGCTAGCCATAACAGTCAAGTGCTGAAATTTTGTACCTGTTCTCTTCCTAGGCCTCTGATTATTATTAGAGTCTGATTTCAAAGCTTTTTGGAATAATGCAGCTGGTATGTAAATAAGGAACTTAGCTCATGACTGATTACTCTGTCTGACACGTCTATTTTTTTAAAATAATATTTTATTTTTTTCTCTAATTACATTTAAGGCATTTTTTTAACTTGTATTCTTCTCTAAGTTTTGAGTTTCAAATTTTCTTCCTCCTTCCATCCCTCTCTCTGTTTCTTATTCTTTCCTATCCATTCAACCTCCATGAGGTGGGAAGCAATCTGATATAAATTTCACACACGCCATCATGAAAAACATCTTTTCACATTAGTCATTTTGTGAAGAGATCTCTGTGGCTTCTGTTCATCTCTCCCTTTAACCCCACCAGTTGTGAGTAAACTTTCTTCACCCTTGCCTTCCGGGGATACTTCTCTCAGTATAGCTGCCCCACAGACTACATCAATTTGGCATAACAAGTTAATTTTGTTGGACTCTCACTATCTTAGAGTCTTTCTCATTGTCCAAGTTCCCACATTACAAAGAGATTTCCCAAAGACCCTTTTCTGGGACCTAGATTAATCCTGTGTGGATTCCCAAGAAATCCCCTAATTCCTTTCTAATTACCGTAATCATTTCTCCCCCCAATCAAAAAAAGCAACCTCTAATTACCTTTCATAATTTTCTGTCGGAACGGCCTGTGTATTCCTGACTACTCAGCAACATATTATGTTCATTCAAGAGAAATACTTCTTTCTTAATGCCCCATACACTGTTTAGTTAAATTTATTTCTAACCCAATGTATCTGGTTCTCAAGAGTCTTTCTTGGTTCCTTAATCTCATGAAACATACATATTGAAGCTGCATTGTCTGAACCCCACTATATTAGGCCTAATAGTCTGGAAGTATTGGTGCTTAATCACAGAAGCTCCTGTTGTCATACTGTAGGCTTCAGTAAAAGCCACATTGTGTCCAGAATAATAGGTTGATCTTTCTACTGCATTGTGACTCAGAACACTTCTACAGCATCATGTTCAGTTATGGATTACAAAATTTATGAAGGATATTGTCATGCAAGAGCATAACTAGGAGATGTTGAACATCAAGGGCTAGTGACTATGTTACTGACTAAAGGAACTGGACATATTTATTGAGCTTGAGAAAGAGAAAACTTGAGATGGGGAAGTGTATGAAGACAGTCGACAAGATTATTTGTCAGGAAAGCCTGAGTTTTGAGAGTTTTCCGATTTTCATTCTTTAAAATGATTCTTCTTAGGAAAAAGGGATAATTATATTAGTCTTTGATAATTTGAAAGGTACTCATGAACAACAATAAAAACTAGAAATTAAGATAGTACTTTAAGGTTTGCAAAGTACAAATATTATCTCATTTTAGCCTTATATCAGTCCCAGAAAGTGGGTATGATTATTGTCCCCAATTTATAGTTGAGGAAATTGAGGCAGCAAGAAATAAAGTGACTTTCTTAGGAATATATAGTTAGAAAGTTTCTGAGGTCATATTTGAACTCAATTCTTACTATATCCAGGTTCAGCACTTAATCCACCATGCCAGCTAGCTGATTCAATAATAATGAGAAGCAATAATTCATATCTATTTTACATCACAATTTTCAAAGACCTCGTCACATGTCTTACTTCACACAGTTTTTATATTCCTGATTAACAGATGAGGAAACTGAAGGTAAAAAGGTTTAAGTGACTTGGGTAGTAAAATCATTTAGCCCGTAAATGTCTGAGGCAGATTTCAAACCCAGTTTTTCCTCACTTCTTATACTTGGCCCAAATTATGAATTTTTAGTAGATTAGAAGTGGATTGTACTTTGTAAAAGAAAGAAAAAAATACCACAAAAGCCTCCTAACACTGTTTGACCGAGTTTCCCCAACTGTAAAATAAGGATAATAATTACACCTACATCCCACAGTTCTTGTGAAGATCAATGAGAGTATTTATGAAATACTTTACATAGTACTTACACATTCTTTCTGTTCTTCCTTCTGATGATAAACACAATTTTTCTTCCAAACTTTTGCCCTTAGAAATCCATCTCTTATTCTAAATTTCCTTTAAAGGTTCCTTTTTCAGAGCCTTTCTGAAACCTTAAATGAATATCAATAGCCTCCACATTTAATTACTTAATCACTGAGCTCACTTCAATATTGTAAGGAAGAAATTACAGATTCACCATTTCTAGGCTTTTCTAGTTGTTTGCTCTGAACAAATCTAATTTGCTATCAAAATCACTTTGTTACCATGAACCCCAGTTTCTCTGTTTGTTGAGAGGATGAAATGAGATATCTATAAATTCACTTTACAAACTTTAAAGTCTGATATAACTATGAGCCCTTATTGCTATTACTGTTAAAGGAAGACTGTCACCTTTAACCACTATAGAAATGTGAGATTGTGATCATTTTTTTTTACTACATTGTTCCTAGGTTTATTTTATTTCTTTATATATTCCAGTAACAGAAGGAGTTTCTACTTCTGTTGCTATATAACATAATAATGATAGCATTTATGTAGCACCTTAACATTTGCCAAGTACTTTACAATATTTATTTGATTTGACCTTCAGAATCAACCTGGAAAGAAGATATTAATTATTTTATCCCTATTTTACAAATGACAAACCTGAAGCAGAAAATTTAATTGACTTACTCAGGATTGCATAGCCAATAACTGAATGAGGAAGACAAGAGTTGAACTTCGATCTTCTAGGAGTCATGTCTGAAGCCTTATTACATTTCACATGTGAACATGAAGTATAGAATAGCATATATGAGCAAAGCTTGAGTTTTGAAATGGTTTTCTAGCATGTTGAGCAATCACACTTCATGCTTCTTAGAATGAAAGTCTGAAGAGTTGGGAGTGATTTTAAAGACGAACTATTCATTGTATCAAAGAAGTGCGGGTCCATAGAGGTTGAAACTGGTCTATGGTCAAAACGCGATTTAGTAGCAAGTCTGAGATACAAAGATAAATCCATTGATCTCGTATTTATTTTTCTTTCCACTAGGCTACACTGAGCATTTAGGGCATAAAGCAACTTTACTTATCTTGGGTAGACCTATTTGCCACTTCAAATGCCACTGAAACTAAGCAGTGAAGTTATATAGTATAAGTTGGGAATCAGTGGTACAACCAGCTTATCACCACGCGGTGATGGAATTTCCACTCATGAACCATATTCCTTATTAGTCCTAACAGTTCTACATATATTTCTTTCTCTATGACAGGCAGGGCAAGATTGTTTTTTCAAGCTTTTGCTTATGCTCTCCAAATTTGTCCCATTCTTGTCTTTACCACATTCCATGCTCTATATTTTTAGATGGTATTTTTTTCATCTCGTCCATCTTAGAATTTATACTGAATATTGGTTCCAAGGCAGAAGAATGGTAAAGGCTAGGCAATTGGCATTAAATGACTTGCCTAGGGTCACACAGCTAGAAAATGTCTGAGGTCAAATTTGAACCCAAGACCTCCTGCCTCCAGGCCTGGTGCTCTAACCATTGAGCACCTTAGCTGTCCCAAAATGTCTACATATGTCCTTGTTGTGGCCCCCAATAGACTATAAGCTCCTTGGGGAAGATTTCATTCTTTGTTTTTCCCACTTAGTACATTGCCTATCGCATAGTAGGTACTTGATAAATTCTTGTTTGTTGATAACACATCTTCCCATGTGGCTGGGACCACCATGTTTCTCTTACCCTCTCTATCTCAAGCCTTCTTGGGTTTCTTTGTTAGCAAATCTGCTTGCAGACACTTGCCTTTTCATACTTCCATTAATCAGCAACATTTTTCATTAGCTTCAGGGATAAACCTGTGTGCTCCTAACACGCTACGTTAATGCTTATCTGCAATGTTAGCATTTGAAGATTACCTGGTCAAGTCCCACAGTGGCGCTCGGCTGCTGTTCCATTTAAAAGATGTATGGTTGCATGCCCTGGAATATTTCAAAAGGCTTAGCTCCTCTGCTAGCTTTGCAACATGCAGAGATCAAGTGAGAGTGAGCTGCCATTGAAAGACTCTTTCTGACCTTATTTCAAATAATTTTCCATGGATTTGCATTGTATTTCTCCACCAAAAGAAAATGCAAGCGCATCTTCAATTTGAATAGTTTCCCCCCCCCCACTTTGGAAGCATCAATTGACTAGCCCTTCTTGTCATTTTCTAATTAAAAAGGCAGTTAATCTCAGGTAAAATCAAAGGGAAAACTGGGATATATCTATAGGAGGCTGAAATAACTGGCTGGAAAATGAGAGGTTCATTTAACTGAAAATCTAGTCTTTTTTACAACAAACTGTGCATTCTACCTCCCCATTCTATTGATTATGGGTTTCTTTTTATTTATTTTTTTTAATAAATTGACTAGCTTTTTTTTTGACAGAACCATGAGCAGATTGTAATTAACAATAATGAAAGCTAACATTATAGAGCATTTACTATGTGCCAGGCACAGTGCAAAGTGCTTTATAATTACTATGTCATTTGATGTTGTCAACAGTCTGAGGAGGCAGGTGCTATTATTATTTCTATTTTACAGATGAAGAAACTGAGGCAAACAAAATTAAATGACTTAGAGTTAGTGAGTGACTGGGACTGGATTTGAATTCAGGTTTTCTTGATCCCAGGTCCAATGCTCCAGAAGTTCATCCTAAAAGGGATGGATGTCTGAATTTGAATCAAATCTGAAAATTTCAAAGCTTGATGCTGCCTTGTAGTATAGTAGTGTTTCCTGCATTAATGTCTATAAGGTATAATTGGGAAAGCACTGACTTGTGTGAATTCAGGTTCTTGCTCCATTCTATCTCCATGACTTCATGTATGTTACTTTGAGTGAGTTACTTTAGCTAAATTTAACTTTTCTGGCCCTCATTTCCTCATCTGTTAAATTAGTGGGGAGGCTTGTCTGCTCTCTAAATTTCCTTTTAGCTCTTAATCTATGCTAGAGCATAAAGTCCATAAGCATAGGGGCAATTTCATTTACGCTTTGTATTCCTGGAACCCAACAAAGAACTTGGCAAATAGGAGGTGCTTAATAAGTACTTATGTATTCATTGCTTGATTGGGACACCTATGGATATTTTTCTGGGTTCATAAATAATCTCTAAAGCAAGCTCTGTGACAGAAATAAGATGTTTAAGGTAGTGGGAAGCAGAAAACTAAAGTGCAAAATACACTGAAATTTACAGTCTGGGGATTGGGTCACATCTCAGTTCTGCTACTATGATCATGATCTTGGGCAAGTCACTTTTATGAACCAAATTAAAAAAATGAGAAGGGCAAACTAGATGATCTGTAAGATCTCTTTTATATAGAAATCTATGGTAGTACTGTTATATCAATCATTTTATCAAAATACATTCCTGGGGGGCAGCTGGGTAGCTCAGTGGATTGAGAGCCAGGCCTAGAGACAGGAGGTCCTAGGTTCAAATCCAGCCTCAGACACTTCCCAGCTGTGTGACCCTGGGCAAGTCACTTGACCCCCATTGCCTACCCTTACCAATCTTTCACCTATAAGTCAATACACATAAGTTAAGGGTTTAAAATTAAAAAAAATACATTCCTGAAATGCATACTGAGTCCAAAAATCAATAAGCAATATTTCAAAGGAAATTTTGTCAAAGGAAAACAAAAAAAATATTTCCTTTACTTACTGGCTGAGAATATTAGAAATTAGGCTTCTTATTAGTCTTAATTTAGCAGCTTTACTGTGGTTGCCAATATTGTAGATACTGGGCACAAATTCATAGAAAACATCTTCCTAGCCCTCTACAAGCTTCCATTCTAAGAGATTTTAAAAATAAACAATAGTTAAACATCCCAATGACCAGCATATAAATTACCATGCACCATTAGTTTTGGAGAGTAAAAGAAATGATCCTTGGTCTATGTGAAATGAAAGAAAGCTTGGGAAAAGATGAAGATACACTGATAGCTTTTTCTTTGGTCTATTGATTCTCACTGCCAGAAGATTGATCACATTGTGACACTGGTAGATGAAGAAAGGCTAGAAAGAATTCCAGGTGCTGTCAAATATATGAATGTGCTGAAGACATTTTTAAACCTATGAGTTAGTCTGGTATCATCATATGTACCCTTTTTCTTCTGAAAGGGTATCAAGACACATCAAAACACATCACTGACTCATCACCATCCTCTGAATGCAAAAGAGGTAGACAAAAGATACGTAGCAACCTCTATGATAGACTGGGGAAAGTATATAATCCCTGAAATAACCTCTAGATTTCTTTTCCAGATTTTGACCAAGCTGTTTCTAAGTTCCAGGGAGCTAGGTGATGCAGTGTATAAAGTGCCAGTTCTAGAGTCAAGGAGACTTATCTTCTTGAGTTCAAATCTGGCTTCTGACACTTATTAGCTATGTGACCCTGGGCAAGTCACTTAACCTGTCTACCTCAATTCTTCATCTATAAAATGAGCTGGGGAAGGAAATGATAAACCACTCCAATATCTTTGTTTCCCACTTACCTTGAGCATGTATCTCTAACAGGTCTAGATATGTGTGTGTGAATGCATATATTTAAATTTTTTCTCTTTCTATTGCTAATGGCAACTTTCAGATAAAGTCTGGGACTTCTAAATATAGTCAGTGTCTATTCTTCTGCTCCTCACACCTTAGTCTCAGTGAAGTAAGAATTTTCTTCCATCTCCAAACAGAAATCCAAACATCTCCCTAAATCTCGAGTGGTGCCATCATTAATCATTCCAGATAGCAATTTAGTAGTTGCCAAGTTTTATTTCACATAAAAGAAGAAAATGAAATGATAACAAGGAAAAGAACCTGCATAATGAGGGGGGTCAGTTCATTTCCATAGGTCCTACTGTTTGTAGTGGTAGAATCAGGTTCTGTACAAAGTATAAAAATATACTCATTTATATATACTTACTATATACATACACACATGCATACATACATACATATACACACACATATCATCTGGGGCGACTTGGAGTCAGGAAAATTAATTTTCCTGAGTTCAAATCTGGCCTCAGACATTAACTAGCTGTGAGAACCCCGGTAAGTCATTTAACTTGATTTCAGTTTCCTCATCTATAAAATGTACTGGGGAAGGAAATGATAAACCACTCCAGTGTTTTTGTCAAGAAAACCCCAATGGGACCATAAGGGTTTTTTTTAAACCTAGACCATTAGCTACTTGAAGACAGGGATCATTTGATTTTTGTCCTTGTATTCCTGGTGCCTGGCAGAGCTGATATTTAATAAAAGATTGATTCATTGCTTGACCACTCAGAAGTGTCAAACTCAAGGCTTGAATATTGTAGGCAAAAGTTTCAAGTGGCCAGAATCAGATGAAATTGTACCTGGGAAATATTTAACATAAATAAAATATAATGTCTCATAGATGATGTTACTTTGTTGTTTTAAAATTCAGAATGTCACCCCATAGGGATCTCTTGTGTATTTGAGTTTCACACCTTTAAACTAGATGACTTCCAAGTTCTCTTTAAATCAATATCTCTCAGCCAGTGATCTTTTACCTATATATCTTAGAGATGAAGGAAAATTTTGTTCATATGGAATATCTTTTCCAGGGTCATAGCTCCCGAAGACATATTCATCTGTCCTCATTTTCTTTTTATAAAAATTGGTTGAGGACTGGAAAATGATTGAATATGGTAAAATGGGTCTAGCTTTACTGGGAGAAACTGCCTGAGATAGTTTCTCCCTCAAGTACCTTTGATTTGAGAGAAGAGTCTGTTTCACTAGCAAGTTATACATACAAACTACTGATCTGCAAAACTACTCTGTTGGTGGCATAAAATCATAGCTAAAATAGTATTAATGCTGAAGTATAATTAGAAGCAGCCATGCTTATTCCTTAAACTTTGAGCATTGGTGACAAAACAATTGTCTTTCATGGCTGGGAGGAATTAGGCTCCCATTCAAATTGCCCTTCTGCATTGGATAAAGGTTTTTTTTTTAATTTATTTCCAATCTATTGTGTAATCTCAAATTATCTTCCATATCACATCCTCTCTCATCACCTAACTCGTATAACCACTCTGGCCCACCCATACCCCAACTCCACCAAAAAATCTATATACATGCATAAATATATTTTTCCTTGAATTTGATCTGATGAAATTGGTAGTAATGCATAATTAGGGAACAAATTCTATCCTGACTTAGTTTATGAAAAGTAATTTTAAAAAAAACCTAAGGTAAAGGAAAAGCATTGCCTCAGCCCAAAGGAGTCATTTATCATTTTCTACCAGAAGGCAAGAACAGTGTTTTTAGACATCTTTTCACCACTATCAACTACAGAAAAAGTATTGAGGGAAGAAGAAGACAGACTGTATCAATCTGTGCTCCAGTGGGTGGATGACGTTTCTTTTTCCTCTCCAGGACTGCTGAGAGCTTAAAATGGAAAATAAAATAAAATAAAATAATTTCAGGGGAAGGGTTGATTGTAACAATTATTTAACCAGAGTCTATGTTCACTGTTTCCTCTCTCCTTTAAGGGCATGAGTCATCCTAGATCACATGGGGCTTAAATACCACCAACATCTGTGTGCAAATAGAGGTGCTGACTTGTTTGCTTTCCATAATAGGTTTCTCCAAAAGCAAGGACAAATATCATTTTTCTCAGCTGGTCCTAATGGTTAAATTTCCTCCCACATTCCTGAAGGACCTCAGAATGACTCTTCAGCTCTTTCTTTAAATTCATAGAATGATCAGTAATGACAGTTTGGGGGAAAAAAAACATGAGTAAAGCCTACTAGTATGTACTGATTAAAAGACAGACTGGCAAGATACTATGAAGGATGCAAGCTATAGCAAACATAATTCTGACCATTGCAGAGAACAAAGGTGCTCCCTGTTTTTATTTATTCCTTTGTGATTATTACATGTGATCATTGTGATCATTACATTACTCTAAACAGTGTGTTGCAATTAAAAATAATTGAATAAATAAATATCAAGAATTCAAAATCTTCCAATATTTAATGAACTGTCTTAGAAGGGGAAGTAGACTTGTAATGCAATAAGCTGGGACAGGTAGACGGTACAGTAGATAGAAAACCATGTCTGAAATCAATAAGACTGAGTTCAGATCTGACCTCGGACATTTACTGGCTATGTGACCCTGGATAAATTACTCAACTCCTATTTGCCTCACTTTCTCATCTGTAAAACTGGAATAGACTAAAAAAATTAATCACTCTCATATCGTTGCCAAGAAATCACCGACAAGTCATGGGTCACATAGAATCAGACGAGACTGAATGAATGAAAAATAACACAAATGGAATTTGCCAAGAGGAGGCAAATTCAGGCTTCTCCTTAATAACTTGGATTATACGAAAGTGATATATATTGCCTTAGAAGATTGTTTTTCTTTTTGCTAAACTCTTATGGTAGAAGTAGATTGAATAATGGACTTAGAATTTGGATGACCTGAGTTCAAAAATTTCTTCAAAAAGTATCTTGTTATGTGACCCTGGACAAGTGACAAACTCATTTAGCTTCAGTTTCATCATCTGCAAAATTAATTATAACATTTTCTTACATGTTTTTATGAGAAAAAATAAGATTATGCATATAAAATAATCTTAAAGCATTATATTTTGTTGTTGCTCAGTCATTTTTCCATTGTGTCTTACTATTTATGACCTTATCTGGGGTTTTCTTGGCACAGATACTGAATGGTTTATGTGATTCAAAAAATAAATATTCTCTTTCTTTCTTTCTTCCTCCCTCCCTCCCTCTCTTTCTTTCTTTCTTTCTTCTTCTTTCTTTCTTTTTTCTTTCTTCTTTCTTTTGTTC
>NC_058131.1:193957314-194198782 GCF_016433145.1 Gracilinanus agilis | reverse complement strand
TTCCTTTCTTCCTTCCTTCCTTCCTTCCTTCCTTCCTTCCTTCCTTCCTTCCTTCCTTCCTTCCTTCCTTCCTTCCTCCCTCCCTCCCTCCCTCCCTCCCTCTCTCTCTCTCTCTCTCTCTCTCTCTCTCTCTCTCTCTCTATCTCTCTCTCTCTTTTTCTTTCTTTCTTTTTCCTTTCCCAGGTAATTTTACATATGGGGAAATAGAGGCAAAGAAGTTTAAGTAACTTGCCAAAAGTCACACAGCTAGTAAGTGTATGATGCCAGGGAGATAAGTATTTTTGACTCTTCATCGGAGAACTGCCTATTCACATCCCTTGACCATTTGTTGATTGGGGAATGGCTTGATTTTTTGTCGATTTGACTTAATTCCTTATATATTTTGGAAATTAAACATTTGTCAGAGAGTTTTGTGTCTGAGGCCAGTTTTGAACTCAGGATAATTAGACTCCCTGACTTCAGTCTCAGCACTCTATCCACTGTCTCATCTAGTTGCCCAGCAAAAACAACCTCTGACTTCACACCCAACATGCTTTCTGCTGAACTGTGCTGCCCCCATAAGGAGTCTATATCTCTTTTCCACCCTAATAGTAACTGAAATGAAGGGGACAGGTTCTCCTATTGTCATTCTTTCCATACCCTATGACAGAGTATTGAATTTGGAGTCAGAGGAAGTGATTAAAAGCTTAATCTTGCCAACTGATGACCTTGTGATGATCTTGACTGGTATGATCATAGAATCAAATACCAACATTTTAGAAAATGGATTTTTTCAGCTGAGTTAAATCAGGTCATTAGTACATCTAAAGTAGGCAGATATTTCCCAAAAGTTCAAGATAGGATAGGGATGATATGTAGAGGGAAAGTTTCTAAGGGAAAACACACCAAAAGGCAATAACTAAATAATATATGTTAAATTTCTAAGAATTTTGTGTTTGAAGATAAACACCTAAGGAAAACATTGAGCTTTGTTGTGGCCTTAAGAATTATGCACTAACTTTTATGAAGCTATTGTCAGGAGGTACTGCACCTGACTAGGGGTCAATTCAGACAAATAAATCAGAGGAAAAGAAAAAAGGACACATGTTTGTACTTGTGAGGAGTATTTTATGTAATTCAAAGAAATGAGAAGACTTTAGTAATTCTGGCATGTGAGGGTGGTGCTGGAAGGAGGTGAGGGGAAGACACAATGAGATCAGTTATGAGAAATGAGCAGGCTCACCTGGGATATACAGACTTCAGGATTCCATTTTAAAGTTCACATAGCCTTTATCTTTATTGTACCATGGGTGGATTTCTTAGGTGCCAATTAGGGTTCTATGTAATCATATTAGGTAGGGGAGACCTTTATTCATTCCCCTTAGACAACTATCCCAAAGGAAGAAAAGAAAATGTGACAGTTCCTTTCTGTTGTACCTTGAGAAGGAATGGTGGTAATGGACTAGCAGCCTCAGGAGAAAGTCCTAGCTTCAAACTGGGGTGGGAGATGCGATTGTTGATTCTTTTGGGGGTAGCTAGGTAGTACAGTAGATAGAGCTAGGCCTGGAGTTAGGATGACCTGGATTCAGATCTGGCTTCAAACACTTCCTAGATGTGCAATCCTGGGCAAATCACTTAATCTCAAATTGTTTCATAAATGGAGAGATTCCATCTTGAGAGTTTTTGTCAGAATGAAAGAAGAAGGGATGAGAGAAAAAAAGAGAGAGAGAAAGAGAGAGAGATAGAGAAAGAGAGAGAGAGAGAATATTTATTATTGGAGTCACAGAAGCCACTCAGTCAGTCACTTAATAAGTATTTAATAAGCATTGACTATGTTACAGGCACTGTGCTTAGCACTGGGGACCCCCAAACAGCCAAAAGCATTGTTGCTATCCTCAAGGGGCTCAGATTCTAATAATAGAGACAAAATGCAAAAAATCTCAGAGGGAATTCTCTGAGATGAGGATACAGAGAATGTAAGGAGAATAAGATAAGAAATAAATGAGAAAGAATATTATTTCTACAATTGAACAGCTAAATTTTGATTTAAAGAGTAAAAGTTCAAACTTTGATACTATACTGGTACTGATACTTCATAATAACACTATTTGTGCTAGCAGGAGGTTTACCATGATGTAAGCCCTTCTTGGTTATTCAGAGGATTGACTGACTAGTGGTTTCACTTATAAGATGATCCCATAAAAAGTACTCCCAAAAGTGGTATTATAAAGAGCCTCCCAATGTATTTTAAAATATTTATAATTTTAAAAGACCATTACTTCCTCAATGGGCTTAGGGGAGCATCTGATAAGCAATTGTGCTCATTGCTGAGAATGACTGACAAAAGTCATTGTTCTAGAGATTTGTAACTCATAATATACTTGGGCTTAGCAGATGGTAGTCTTACTTTAGCTAATAAAGTTCACTTCCAAGAGCAGTAGAGTTATTTAGAATGAAATCAGAGTAAAATAGATGAGATTAAATATTTTTATTCTAGAAACATTCTCTTTAGCTTTTTGTTCTTTTTAAAAAAATTGATGAAGCATACCTTTAGTATTGGGCAACATATCTTAGGAGGAAAAGTAATAAATGTTGGAGGGGATGTGGCAAAATTGGAACACATTGCTGGTGGAGTTGTGAATTGATTCAACCATTCTGGAAGGCAATTTGGAATTATGCCCAAAGGGCTTTGAAAGACTGTCTGCCCTTTGATCCAGCCATATCACTTCTGCGTTTGTACCTTAAAAAGATAATAAGGAAAAATACCTGTACATAAATACTTATAGTTGTGCTTTTTGTGGTGGCAAAACATTGGAAAATGAGGTGGGTGTCCCTCAATTGGGGAATGGCTGAACAAATTGTAGTATATGATGGTGATGGAATACTATTGCGCTGAAAGGAATAATCAACTGGAGGAATTCCATGTGAACTGGAAAGACCTCCAGTAATTGATGCAGGGTGAAAGGAGCAAAACCAGGAGAACACTGTACACAGAGACTGATACACTGTGGTAAAATCGAATGTAATGGACTTCTGTACTAGCAGCAATGCAATGATCCAGGACAATTCTGAGGGGTTTATGAGAAAGAATGCTATTCACATTCAGAAGAAGAACTATGGAAGCAGAAACAGAAGAACAATTGCTTGATCACATGGTTCAATGGGGATATGATTGGTGATGTTGACTTTAAATGATCACTCTATTGCAAATATTAATATAGAAATGGGTACTGAACAATGATACATGTAAAACCCAGTGGAATTGCTCATTGATTTTTGGGGGGGGGGGATGAGGAAGGGAGGGAAAAATTATGTAACCACGGAAAAATATTCTTAATTAATTAATTAATTAGATATTAAAAATGCATCTTAGGAGGCAGAGATTTCAGATATATAAAAGAAAATTGTTACCATTGTTTAAAAAGACCTAGATTTCATAAATGCTTTCTTCTGGTTGTTTTAATATCAAAAGGAATATCAATTTTGAGCTTTGCCATTGTGTTAAGTTTCCATTTTATATTTCAAACCTATTTTGTTATTCAGAATTTCTCCATGATTGGCATTGCTGTGGGTTGCTGTCATGAGATTATTTTATTTCTTACATAAAGTCATGTGGTAGAGAGAATGACGGATTTGAAATCAGCAGACATGGATGCCGGTTTTGGCTTTGCAACTAACTACCTATGTAATTTTGGACAAGTCTCTTAATTTCTCTTGGCCTATGAAATGGATGGGTTGGATTAGATGAGTCCTTTCCAATTTAGTCTATAAACTTGTCTGGTGACAGAGAAAGGAGTGTGACAGGAAGAATAAGTTTCTGGTTTTTCTAAACGAAAATAAATTAACACTGCTGCCTAAATTGGTTTACCTGATTAGCTATCAGAGATCAGAATCTTCAGTGGATGAGACTTCAGAAAATATTCATTTGGATGCAGAGGAAGTGATCAAAGAAGTTCCAAAGAACAGTCCAATTAATTTGGGACCCCCCTGAATCTCATGCAGCTAGGTAGGAATGAAATGAAGGCACTCTGTATGGGTAGGTTAAAGGAGGGAGGGAAATAACAGCAGTGCAAATTACTCTATCTGATAGCTATTAGAGACAGGATCTTCAAAGAAAGGTTTAGGCAATCTGTCTTTCATTAATCAATAAGTAAGCTATGGGTGTTGGAGTATCTAAAACAAATGTGTGCTAATGGAGAGAGCATTGAGCAGTCAAAGGACCTGGGTCTGAAGTCTAGCCTGGTCTTCTGAAAATCAACAAAACTGATTGGCAAGACAGGGATAAGTCTCTCATAGGATGAGTTGCAATCTCCATTATTGGAGGGAGCATCCACATGGATAAGATCACACATCTATTGGAATCTTTGAATAATTTTGCCTAGAACTAGCTCTTTTCACATGCCTTCCCAAGGATAGGAATTCTGTAATTTTGAGCTAAGTAGGTGGTGCAGTGGAGCACTGGGCCTGCAGTGAGGAAAACTTGAATTCAAATTTGGTCTTTTAGACAATCGCTTATATGACCTGGGCAAGTCATGTAACCTTTGTTTACCTCAGTTTCCTCAACTATAAAATGGCAATAATAATAAAATTTACCTAGGAAGTTTGTTTGTAAGGATGAAGATCAAAGGAGAAAATATTTGTAAACCACTTAATAGAGTAACTGACAGAAAGTGGGCACTTACTAAATTATTGTTTCCTTCCTCCTTACTTATTCACATTCTTGTAAAATTTTAAATTTGAATATATCCATGTATATCCATACTTGCAGTCTTGATGACTCTTTTTTGTCTTAATGTCCCAATTTTGCCACATCCCCTCCAACATTCATTACTCTCCCCTGCTATCATTTTAGCCAATCTGCTAGGTGTGAGGTAATACCTCAGAGTTGTCTTGATTTGCATTTCTCTAATTATTAGAGATTTAGAACATTTTCTCATGTGCTTATTGATAGTTTTGATTTCTTTATCTGAAAATTGCCTATTTATGTCCCTTGCCCACTTATCAATTGGGGAATACTTGATTTTTTATACAATTGATTTAGCTCCTTGTATATTTGAGTAATTAGACCTCTGTCAGAGATTTTTGTTATAAAGATTTTTTCCCAGTTTGTTGTTTCCCTTCTGATTTTGGTTGCATTGTTTTTGTTTGTACAAAAACTTAAATTTAATATAATCAGAATTATGTATTTTACATTTTGTAATTTTTTTCTAACTTTTGCTTGGTTTTAAAATCTTTCCTTTCCCAGAGATCTGACAAGTATACTATTCTATGTTCACTTACTTTAGTTACAGTTTCCTTCTTTATATTCAAGTCATTTGCCCATTCTGAATTCATCTTGGTGTAGGGTATGAGATGTTGATCTAAACATAATCTCTCCCATATTGTTTTCAATTTTCCCTACAGTTTTTGTCAAATAGTGGATGTTTGTCCCAAAAGTTGGGCTCTTTGGGTTTATCATACACTGTCTTGCTGATATCACTTACCCCAAGTCTATTCTACTGGTCCTCCCTTCTGTCTCTTAACCAGTACCATATTGTTTTGATGACCACTGCTTTATAGTGTAGTTTATAATCTGGTACTGCTAGGTCACCTTTCTTCACATTTTTTCAATATTTCCCTTGATATTCTTGATATCATATTCTTCCAAATGAACTTTGTTATAGTTTTTTTCTAATTCAGTAAAAAAGATTTTTGATAGTTTAATAGGTATGACACTAAATAAGTAAATTAATTTGGGTAGAATGGTCATTTTTATTATGTTAGCTCATCCTACCCATGAACAGGCAATGTTGTTCCAATTGTTTAGATCTAGTTTTAATTGTTTGGAAAGTGACTCTTTTTTGTAGATAGCACCTTCTCTCCCTGCCTAGCCTAATCACTGAGTTGATACTGAATGAAAGTGCAAAGCAGAATATGATTGCCTACAATTCTTTTCTCTTTATCTATATGATGGGCTTTCCCAGTTTCTGAAATATCCAACTTTGATGATAGCAATATATTGAGAAGCCCTTACTCTTCAGGCATGGATGTGACTATAACTAAATTTTTAACCATTAGCCAAAACATTGGAATCAGGATCAAACAAAGTGCTGGGACCTGATTAGTAGTCATACTTGTTATTTGTTGTTTTTCTCTTTCATTTGTTTGGAAAGGAAATGTTAAACATGATTTTCAGGTGATTGTTTTTACCTCCGTCTTAGGTATTCTAATATACTTTCTAATGAACATTATTATTTTCACTTTATGATACTCTTAAAGAAAATCCTTACCTTATGTCCTAGATTCAATATTAAGTATTGGTTCCAAAGCAGATGAGTAGCAAGGCCTAAGCAATTGGCTTTAAGTGACTCATCCAAGGTCACACAGCTAGGAAGTGTCTAAAGCACAGATCATCCTGACTGCAGGTCTGGCTTTCTATCCTCTGAGCCAACTAATTGCCCTCTATAATACTCTTTCTTATTTCTTTATTTCTCTCCATTCTCTCCCTAGATTCTGCGCATCCCTATTTAAAGCAATTATAGTTTCATTTAGGCCTATTTTCATGGTATCTTTATGATATAAGATAAAATTACTAAATGGTCTTTTTGGCACAGAAGACCTGTATTCAAATTCTAACTCTACCACTTAGTATGTGACCCAAAGCAAGTCATTTCCTATTTTAGGGCCTCAGTTTTCTCATCAGTATTCCACTGGATAATGAAGTCATTAATATAATTTGTTAATGTACCTTCACTTCCTAAATCTGTGATCCCTATCTTTTCTCCTCAATGCTGTCTTCACTTATTTGAGAATTTTTTCTTCATTAAAGATAACTAATATTCATGTAGTACCATCAGTTCTAATAAAACATAACATATAATTTCTAAAAAGCATTGTGCTTTGCAAAAACAACAGGGCTTTTTAAGAAAAATCTCATCATTGACACATGAAAGAAGCCAGGAACCTAATAAAAATGGTGTCACAGTCTTAAGCATGTTAAATGACTAAGAAATATATAATACATAAAATAAATAGGTACTGCATCTCAGGTGCTGTCAGGCCTTTGCCACTGATCCCACAAGCTGGGGCTAGAGAGGTTGACTGTGGTGACAGACCAGAAGGTGGCCTTCGCTACCACATCTCTGAGACTGGGAGCACCATTAGCGATGCTGGTGGATGGTGGGTTTGGGGATAAACTCAGGTTACCCACTAGTCTTCCTCCCCACATAGCTCCTATTGCAGCAAAAGATAAACAGCCATGTGCACTTTACCTTGGAAAAAACCTAAGATTTGCTTGTTGAAGTGGGAGTCAGAAGAGTTGTAGCTTGTGAGTTATTGTGAAGTGATGTAGTTTTCTGCTTCCTCATCATTTCTTGGGGAGGAAATCATGCATAAGCAAATGAAAAATTTGGGTTATGCTCAAATTGTTCCCTAATATTTCAAATCCATTGGAACAAATTCAAACTTTCAATAAGAGCATTATAGCAGAAGTGACTTTTCCTAACATCTGTTTTGATTTTTACTGCCACACTGTAAAACAGGTAATGCCGATATTACTTCCTCTGACCAACTTTTAGAGAAAACACAGGCTCAGATGGCCATACGGTTTATAAACAGGAAACACTGAATTTTAGCTCAGTATTCCATAGATTCAGAGAATAGACGTTTTCCCACAATACCTTCATGTGCATTGATGTTGTGTTTGTATGTCTCATATTGTTCTGAGGCAGGCTTTTTGTATCTTTATTTCATGTAATAATTTTCTTTATTAAAGATATCTAATAGCTAACATTTATATAGTATGGTGAGTTCTATTATAACATGACATATACTTTCTAAAAATCATCATTCTATGCAAAAACAACAGTTAAATGATGTAGTTAAGAGTGTGTTGGAGCTAGAGCCAAGAAAATTTGTTCAAATATGGCCTCAGAAAATGACTAAATGTGTGATCCTCTTCCCTCTGATTGCTTTTGTTTCCTCAGTTTAAAAATGGTCAGAACAATAACACCTACTTCCTAGGGTTGTTGTGTGGATTAAATGAGATAATATTTGTGAAAATCACTTAGTGTGATACCCAAATCATAATAGGCAGTGCTTGTTCTCCTTCCCATCAAGAAGTCCCTTTCAGTACTTAGCATTTGACTCATTCCATCATATGTCTTTAGTACCTCTTCTCTTTGGGCCTGAATATGCTTGTGTCAGCTTTGTCTTTTGAATTTTCTAGAAATACATTTTGTACATGATTCATATTTGTGTCTCCTTGATGTCTCATTACCATCACAGAATACAGGGGCTGTTTAATGGTGGGAAAAATCCCCAGAGGCAATAAATCAATTAAAGGAACAGAGTAGAACAGAAGAATCCTGGAAAAATCAAATTAAGTTTCTCTGTAATCACAGTCCCTCTCAGAACAATAGAAAGGTCCAATGGAGGTGACCCCAGAGTAGACTCATTAACTGCGCTGAAACTTTTGAGGCCTTTTACCTACTTCTTTTTCAGCTGGATCCTCTTTTGCTGTCTGAGAAACGTTGTGTTATTTCTAGGGATCATGGAGTGGCTTCCTCGATTCATTAAGAAGTAGCTGAATGTTTCATTCTCAAAACTAACATTCTCTTTTTTTCTCTTTAGTTTTTACTGATATATTCATCTTTCACATCACATTTATTTTTAAATCTATTCCTCCATTTTCTCCACTAAGTAATCATATAACAAAAATCAGTTCAGGACAACTAAGCCAATGCATCTATTGATTTTAACCATGAAATATTGCATACCCATCTTCCCCCATTTTCTGCAAAGAAGAAAGGGAGGTACATTTTTTGCTTTCTCTTGAACCAGTCTGGATCATGAAAATTACATAGTTCAAAAGCAATTTTTAAATTTTATACTTCAAAATAAACCTTAGACTAGGTAAATTTTTCATTAATAAGCATCTCCTGTTACTTATTAGATCTTAAAAGGGCAGTAAGGTGATTAAGTGTATGGAGTGGCAGACCTGGAGTCATTAAGATATCTTTGTGAGCTCAAATCAGTCCTCAGACACTTCCTAGTTGTGTGACCCTGAGCAAGTCACTTAATGCTGTTTGCCCCAGTTCTTCATCTGTAAAATGAACTGGAGAAGGAAATGATAAGCTACTTCAGAATCTATTTTCCCAAGAAAATTCCAAATGGGTTCACCAAGAATTGGATATGACTGAAATGACCAAACATTAGGCTTAAATAACACACTAGATTGTGGCTTCACAGAATACTAGATCTAGGAAGGACCTTAGACATCATCTAGACCCATTTTCATTTCATAGAGAGGAAACTGAGTCCCAAATTGGGAGGGGTTTCTTAACAAAGATTATGAACCCAGTAGATAAAAGAGATAGGACAAAAGTCAGATCTTCACATTTTTAATCCATTGCTCTTTCCACCATTTTCATATTTTGTTCTAAAATCTGATGCACAAATTTACAAAGGCTTGTTACTTTTTAAGAGTAAAGTGAAATGGATCATTAGCACTCAGAAAGCCCTAAAGGTCCCTGTAATTTGTTGGGCATTCAGCTGAGAGTTTGACATGTTCCCAAAAACAGAAAACAAGAGGGAATCATACATATCCATGGACAAAAACCTCTCAGAGTCCAAGTAAAATTGAGATTGGACAGCCATTGCCTGAAGGGATTTTTCTCCCCAAACTTCATCAGAAATGTCCTTCCCACTTGCCTTCTTTTTTTGTTTGTTTTTCTTTTAAACTTTAGTTTGAACTAAATCAACCAAAAACTTTAAAAATAAACAACAGCCTGTGTTCATGGCCCTAAATTATACCCTGACCGACAAGCTTCCTTATAGTCTCTGATAGTGGTTGAGCATCACTCTATGAATCACAAAAAGAAGTTGCAGAGTAAATTCTAATGTGCTAACTTTGCAAAGGTTTAAGGACATAGGGCTGCCAGTAGAAAGAAGGCATACCTACTTAGATTAGAACCTACAGTGGAAGGTTGCAAAGATGGTAAGACAGAAACAACCAAAGCGATAAGAAGCAAGGCTGGCTTTGCTACTGGCTATGGGGCTTGGAAGATATCATATTAATCTCCCTATCTCCCACCAACTCCCTCATCACAGTGGTGTTATGACTTATCAGTGTTGCTTCTTTTCACCTATTTCTGGTTTTTCATTTGACAAACATGGTGAATAATAAAAACAGGAGAAAAATGAATATGCTTACTAACAAAAAGCTTCCATTTTCCTTCCCCTTGTCAATGATTACTTTCTTTTAGCAATGACCTTTTTAACTTTGGGGAATAGCTAAAACCTCTCCATTTTTAGTGTTTTTAAACAGAAATCTATTTGGTTTCCCTACTGCCCACTCCAGGGAGGGAAATAAAAACAAATCCTTGTTAACTGATATGTCCAGTCAAGCAAAACAAAATCCCCTCATTGGCTTTGTTCAGAAACATCTGTGTCTCATTCTGCATCTTAAATACATTTCCTCTGACAGAAGGAGGATAGGATTTTTCATCATTAGTCCTTTGGAATCAGGGATGGTCATTTCAATTTTAATTCCTATGATATTCCAACGCATTTATCTTTACTCTATTGTTGTGTAACATAAATACTTCTCTTGATTCCACTCATTTAATTTTCCACCACTTTATTAAAGTCTTCAAAATTGTTCAGATTTATAATATTAATGATATAGGATTGTTTTGACTCTCATCTCATCACTCAACATCAGTTTTTACAAGTCTTTCTCTGTCTCTTTGGAATAACCTATTTATTTCCTACAACAAAACAGTACTCCATCACACTCATGTATCATGAGTTTTTTAGCCATTTCTCAATTGATGGATATCTGTTTTGTTTCTAGTATTTATTTCCACCACAAGAAAAGATCTAGTATATTGTTTGGGTACAAATAGGACCTTTTCTCTATTTTTTTAAATCTCTTTGGGTTATAGTCATACTAGTGCACTTGCACAAACACACACATATACATATAATCATATCTACATATATACAATAGAGAAGTTTTAATACTTGTATGTATTGCATATATTTCTATTTAAATATGCATGTATGTATATTTTTCCAGACCTGTGACTTCATTGACATAGGGAACTCACAAAATGGAAATTAACTTTATCAGTTCAAATTAGCAACTCACTGGCAACATTAATCTTATTTTAGGGGTCTCAGAGAGGTTAAATAAGTGACTCAGGTTCATATAACTAGTATTTACCAGAGGTAGTGCTTGCACACAGATCTTCCAGAGTCCAAGATTGTCCTCTCACAATCATTCTATATTATCAATCACACGTATATCACGTTTGTATATATGTGTATACATGTACATATATAAAGGTGTGTACATAAACACAGGCACATATATGCATACATATGCACATATTTGTGTTGTATTATTATACATACAAAAAGTGGCTCCAGAATCTTAATATACTTTTGAGTTTGAATAGATTGACTAAACTGAGATTTTTGGAATATTATACTCCCATTTGTGCACATACACACACATATATACTATCTATGTATGCATGTACATATGTACACATGCATGTATATAATTGGGTACATTTATGTTTGTTTTATTTACTCTAAGGAACAACTAAAAATATTATATGTACAGTTGATATAGAGAAATATACAAAGTATACTCACACTTTTAGATTAAGTTGGCAAATTCATTTTGAATGGGCAAAGCCTATTGGACTGAAAGGGACCTTAGGTACAATGTAGTCCATACCTTCATTTTACAAGGGAGGAAAAAGGGATAAAGTGATTTGGCAAATAGTAAACAGACCCTTGTGATTTACATCAAAGTCCTGTTCTGGCCAGCCCAGGGGTCCTGCTCCTTCACAGTTTCCTCTATGAGGATCAAAGTTCAGATTCCCTGGTGCCATCTTCTTCTTTCTGCTCTGCACTCTTACCTGTGAAGTAGGTTGAACATATACTATAAAACTTTTTTTGGAAATCAAGGAGAAGATTATAAGACTTGCAGGTTTGGATGACTCTATGTATGTGTGTCCACAAATGTAGTACAGCCAAAGCTAGATTTTGCATCGGGCCTTGCTCTGAATCTTGGCTCCCACATGGCCTGAGTGGGTGACCTAGGAAAATCACTTCATGCCTTTGAGCCTCTGCTTTCTTCATAGTAATATGAGGATAATACTATTTATTCTACCTGCTTCATTGATGATTCCAAACAAAGGTTTTTTGCTTGTGCTTTATAGTAAAGAAATACATTTTATGATAAAATTTACCAGAAAGATTATTGTGACACTATGTTGCATGAATATGCTGGAAATACTGGCCATGATTCCCATGCTCCCCATAAAGGAAGAATAGGCTTCATTGTAATGGGTATAACCACCATGTGCAGATTTTGATGGTTTTTTGCTCTTGCCCTTTAGCAAACCCTCTGAATGAAAAATCTTCTTAGAGGTGATACAGAAGTTTCCATTTCTAGTTGCCACAGGGTTGCCATTGGCACATTAGGTGTTGTTGGCTTCAAGCATCTCAAAATCAGACTACATCAGCCACTGCCATTATTCTATGTGACCTATAACAAATCATTTGCCCATGCATACATCAGGGGTCTTTTTCAAACACTTGGGAAATTTGATGACTTCCATCCTCTACCAAAATCTAGACTATGAGAATCCAGCAGAGCTCTTTTAGAAAATACTGCTTCTCAGTAAATAGGTGGGATAGATTACCTATTAGAATCATAGAATCTTAGATCATTGACTAAAAGTGATCTTAGTGATCATCTAATCTACCTTCATTCCCTTAAAAATTAAAGAGGAAATAAAACTTCCAGATAACACACTTCTGTTATTGTTAAGCATGGCTTCTATATGAAAATGATTAATGTTTTTTAAATATCTGATTGTGTATCTGTGGTAGGTCTGAGTCTCCTGGTCTGCAAGAGGGCAGGATACTGTGGCATCTCAGTGCACCTTTAGTTGGGACTCGATTTACTGCTTAGGAAAGAAGCATTGTGCCATAACAAGCCCCTCTTCAGAATTCAAAAGGTTTATGTTTGGATCCAGATTTTGAATTTAGTAATTGTTTAAGTTTGTTCAAGTAATTTTGTTATCTGTGATAAAGGGTCAGACCTGATGATGACTGAGGTCCCCCTAAACTCCGAATCTTATATTTCTACATTGTTTCTCTCTCTTCTCCAAAGGATTGGTAAAATGAGTGACCTTTCTCCCTGCCTTTGAACTGATCATCCCCCATTTTTTAATACATTTTCTCCTCACATGTGATTCTTAGAATTCCTTCATCTCCTTTAAGATTAGCTTCTATGACCTTACACATGAGGTACATTCTTGATTTCCCAAGTTGCCAGTGCCCCATCACCTCTACCCAAATTACACAATTATCTTTATATCTTGTATTTATTTTGGATATCTATTTTGTCCATTTTGCAACTGTATATCTTGTTTCATCTGATAGAAATTAATCTCCCTGATGACAAGAACTGTTCCATATTTCTCTTTGTATCCATAGGCTTTTGCACAGTTGCACAGTGCCTAGTGTGCAATAAGTACTTAGTTGATTCTGAGAAGAGAGCTTTTCGGAGTGCAAAGAAGAGTAAATCTAGTATCAGAAGATCTTATTTGAACCCTCACCCTGTTATATAACCACGCATAGGACCTTGGACAAATCACTAAACTTCTCAAGAGGTTTTTAGTGCTATGATCTAAAAATAGAAATGTGTTAGCCTTGGTTTTTTTCTAAGGTCCCTTCCAACTCTAATTATATGATCCCTTATATCACCAAGGTAAAATTCCTTTCCCTTTTACTTACTACATTCTGGTCCAAATATATATGAAAGTGAAGTATAAAGGGCTCTGCCTCTATATGGTATTTAATTTTGTATATAAAAAAACACTTTACGCTACTTCCATGGTAGACTTTTTTTTTTTTTTTCCTATAGGGCAGGGTCGGCAACGTATGGCTCTCGAGCCATATCTGGCTCTTTTGAGGGCCAGATATGGCTCTTTCTGCAGGAGCCATAAAGTCAATTTTTTTCAAGCACTGTTACAAGAGTGCACACTGTGAGCACTGTACAGTTCTTATGAAATTACATTTAAAAAAAATGTGGCGTTTATGGCTCTCACAGCCAAAAAGGTTGCCGACCCCAGCTATAGGGTCATAGATCTAGAGGGGAAGTCAAAAGCCTCTTAAGACCAATAGCTTTCAATTCAGTATTTCCAAGGGCAATCCCTTTGTTGCTTTGGACGATTTCCTTTGGGAAAGGTGGGCTATGAATTTAATTTTCAGGTTTGTTGTCGAGACAAAATATGGCATTGACTGCAGAATGGTCTGTGATCTGATGAATGGTTTACTGTATATGTCTTTCAGTGGTTAGATTTTAGTAGTCAGAATAGGTAATGATCTCAAGAAATTGTTTTATGCTATTGCTCTGACTTCGGGTTTTGGAAGTTTTGCAAATGATCAGAAATTAAATATGTTTATAACATTAATATTTCCCATCCTGTTATGAATATGAAGATCTTGTAGGAAGTCTATAGAGGGGGAGTTATTAAGAGGAGTTGTGAGTATACGTGTTTTTATGTGAGTGAATCTTAGGCTCAAGTCCAGCAAAAGAGGCTCCAAATAGCATGAGTCAGGAACTGCTAAGGGTATTCCTAAATGAGAATGATCATAATAATACACATAAGGCATTTATTTTGGTATGCAATCAAAGAATATAATAGGATTTAGAACTGGTAATCTAAGTCAATCCCCTCCACCTCCATTTTTTAGATGAGCAAACTGAATCATTTCATAGAAAGGCTTTGCACAGGGTAACACAACAATGCTAAAACGTAAAACTCAGATAACTCTGACTCTAAATTCAGTGTTTTATTCCCCACATCATACTCCTTCTATGCCATTTTAAAAAGAATGGAAATCGAGAAGCCAAATTAAATTTACAATGTCACTTTTAGCAAGTTGGGCATTGCTGGTAATGACTTTTATCCAGTTTTCATACCTGTAAATAAGATATTCTAATGCACAAGCATAGTAGTCCACTCCCATTGGCTTTTTCATCTCCTGTCAATGATGGTAGTGAGACCCAGAAAAGCAGCTTATAAAAGATTACATTACTTTGGACTAATTCCACCATTTCATCATTATGTTTTTGAGGTAGAAATGAAAAAAAAATGTCATTAGCTTCACTATTATTGGCCATACCATTATATCATTTTAAAATTTTTCTGATTCTCCAAAACTCACTAGCTTTTTAACTTTCGGTAAGTCACTTTATCTCTTTAATTGAGTCTCCCTTTTATCACTCATAAATTATCATCATTTAGTCTTGCCTTTTTTTTTGTTATGGGCAATAATACTTAAAATACAAATACTGAAATAAAAGATGGATGACCCATTACCAGCCTCATATTCAAAACCTTTAGAACTTGGTGTATTCCCTGCTAAGTCTTGGGCTCTAGAAAGGCTCTATGTGTGGTATGGTAGCAAAGGGCACTAGGTCTAGAGTTGTAGTACTTTGGGTCAACCCTCTTGTCTGTTATTTGCTATCCATTGACTTTAGGTGAGACACTTAACCTCCATGGGCCTACTTTTCATCATTTATAAAATAAGGAATTTGAACAAGATGAACCTCAATGTCCCCTCTAAATCTAGAATTAGAATCCTATGATTTTTAAAATATTTTTATTTATTTGTTTTTTCTTTATATTCAAATACCAGTTAACTTCCTCTATACCCTCCCCCCATTAGAGAAGACATCATTTGACCAAAAAAAAAGGCAGAGTAGGACTTTAACAAATGAGTAATTGAACCACTGTGGGCTAATCACTTCATATCACTCTGTTTCTGTTTCGTTGTCTATACAATGAATATAAAAAATATGCCATCCATCTCACTCAGAAAGAAGTAGCACTGTACAATGAATAGAGATCTAACCTCTGACTTACAAATACTGGGGTTCTAGTCCCTCCTTTGACATATTCTCCCTGGGTCATCCTGAGTAAGTCATTTAACCAAAGCAGTTTTTCTAATACTATTCATTTCAAAATAGTGACCAACTTACATTTATAAGAGAGTTTCCTAATTGGAAAAACATATAAATAAATACATATATAAAACCATCTGTCTAGAACAAAAATCACATCATGTATGACAGTCATTCATTTATCTGCCTCCCTATCATTTGTTATAAGATTGTTATGAAGATAGTTTAGTGTAGTGTTCATGAGCTATTTTTTAGTATTGCCCATTTGTTTCAGACATGTCTGACACTGTGTGACTGTTCTTGGGAATTTCTTGGCAAAGAAACTGGAATGGTTTTGCATTTCCTTCTCTTATTCATTGTATAGAAGAGGAACCTGAGGCAAGCAGAGTTAAGTGACTTGCACAGGGTCATATAGCTAATAAATAAGTATTTGAGTCCAGATTTGAACTTAGGAAGAAGAGCCTTCCTGACTTCAGGCATGGGACCCTATACACTATGCTTCCTAGCTACTATATTGTGCTTATATATATGGTCGCTATTAACTATATGATACTGGACAATTCTCATTTTCTATGTGCAGACTAATCCCTTTGTGTTAACATTTTCATTTTACTCTGATTCTCCCATTCACTCATTACACTTCTTGGATGGTTCCCCTACCATTTTGGGGTATTTGCTCAAAGTATGAAAATCTCTTTTATTTAAGTCAGCTAAAAAGGAGGATCAATCCACCAATATTATATAATGCACTCCAAAGGGAAAAATAATGATTTTTGTATTTCATTTTTGTTTAGCTTATACATTTTAGTACTTCTGCATTAGAATAGAGATGATTTTGTACGGTAATATTCATTGTGATTAGATTATCTGTGTCCTTCTCACAGGATTTTCATCAACTGTTCCCAATATTCTCTGAATTACCAAGACTTCTCCAGTATTTTAATTTTTATTGTCCTCTGCTGTGTTTTAGGGTAAGGATTTGGGTCTTCACAATTTTATTTCGCAGATCTCATTAAGATTCTATTTACATTCAATTATTTAATTGAATGAACAATTTTACATGCTACTCATCAATTAACAGCAGAGACACCCTTACTATCAGCATGTTCTCTAATTAGTTTCAGATTTGATCTCATCTTGCCTTTCCCCAAATATTAAAGAAGGGCAAATCTGACTTTACTATCATTTGCTACTACAGTTTATTTCTAAAATGTACGCCTGAACAAGAGGAAGGAAAACCTAATATAATGTGACTTTATATTTCTTTATCCTTTCTTTAATTCATAGATTTGATTTATAAATAGAAAAAAGTAATTCTGCATATAACCTTCATTATTAATAGAAATAATAGGATGATGAGGACATAAGATTATGGACTTAGAACTTGAAGGGAGTCTCTGGATACCATTAAACCCAACCCCTACATTTTATAAATGAGGAAATTGAGACTCTTATGGGTCACAAAGCTATCTTTTATCTTCAACACATGCTTGTATTTATCAATAATTATTTAGAAACAAAAACAAAACAACTATGAGAAAATAAACCAATTTAAAACCTTTGTACTTACCTTTTACTCAGCCTACCATGCTATAGAATAATAGAATAAAATAATTGTCCTACCAGTCAGATTTCATTCATTTATTTAACAAGCATTTATTAAGGACTTACTATATGCAAGACATTGAGGAAGAGAGTCATAAACAAAAGAGACACTGTATGATCTGTAACCTAAACATGGAAGAGAATCAGAGATTAGGAATTAGGGAATTAGAGAGCTAAACAAATAAAGCATTCCAGACAAAAGCATAGGAAGCAGGGACAGAATGGTCTTTATGGTTTATCTGGAATGTAGACTATCTGAAAGGGAATAATATGAAATAAATCATTCAAAAGTACGCTGAACAATATCATTAAGGGGATTTACATCCTACACTAAGTGGTAGAGCAAGATACCAAAGTAGAAGCAAGAACTCAATTTAACTCATCCAAATTTCCCTCCAAATAACTTTAAAATAATGTCTCAGATCAAATTTTGGGTTAGCAGAACCAACAAATGGTTGGTTTAAAACAATGTTTCTGTACAATACAATTTAGAAGGTCAACAAGAAAGGTCTGTCAAAGTAGGGTGGTAGTCATCGTAGAGCGTAGCACAGACTGCACCATGGCAATGGCAATATTGGGCCTTGGAGTTAGTTGCATTACTGGCAGAACCATCTTCAGGTGTCTCAGTCCACAGATGGTAAAGGGGTCAGACAACTAGTTGGAAAGAGATTTTGAGACTTTGCTGGCACTGGGTGCAAGACCCTGTTGCATTGCTCATACTCAATTCCAGGTTGCAGTTCTAAGGTGAAGAAAGCATCTGTATTTGCAAGAGCAAGAGATTAGCAATAGGGACACTATTCTAAAGCAATAAAGAGTACTTGTGGTCACTCACAAGGGAGAGGGACCCTACTCTCAGTTCTAAGGCAGAAATAAGCACTAGTGCATAGAGTTGTGGGAACAGATCAAGTATAGAAAATTTGACTTTCAAATACAAGACTCAAGAGAAACATAAAAAGATTAAGATAAAAGAAAATCATAAGGGATTAAATAGAGTTAAACTGGTTATATTCCCATATGGGAAGATGATACCTATAACTCCCAAGAAATTCATCATTACTACTAGAGTAAGAAGGACTGTACACAGAAGAAGGCACAGTTCCATTACTAAAAGGATCAATAACACAGCTGCAAGAGATCAGAGTCCTTGGTCACAATTCTAGAGTAGAAAAGAGTGCTTGTGTTCACTCATAATAGGCCAAGAACACTAAAACACATAGAAAAAACTAAATATTTTTATCAGTGGTCAATGACACATTCACAAAACATTGACTACATATTAGGGTATGAAAGCCTCACAACTCAGTGCAGAAAAGCAGAAATATTAAGTGAATTAATTAAATATTAAATTAAATATTAAGTAAAAATATTTCAGACATAATGTGATAGAAATAAATTCAGTAAAGGACCTTAGAAACATAGATTAAAAATTAATTGGAAACTTTTAAGTAATCTATTCTTAAGGAATAGTATGTAAAAATAAACATTAATTTAATTAAAGAGAATGACAACAAGAAAGTAACTTTTCAGAATTTGTGGGAGGTAGTCAAAGCAATATTTGAGAAATTTATATCTCTTTAATAAGAGAAAAGTTAGATCAATGAATTGGTTATACAACTAGAAAACCTACAAAAAGAACAAACAAAATATCAAATTACAGGCCATTTTGGAAGTCCTGAAAATCAAAGGAAAATTAATAAAGTGAAAAATAAAAAATAATTCAACTAATAAGTAAAACAAGGAGCTGGTTTTTATGGGTAAAATAGTAAAAATAGCAAAACATTTTTAGAAAGTCAATAGAAAACCAAATAATGAGTATCAAAAATGAAAAGACAAATCACAACCAATGAAGAGGAAGTAAGAACGCATTAGGAGCCAATTAGCTCAATTATCTGTCAATAAATCTAGCAATCCAAGTGAAATGAATGTTTACAATAATATAAAATTTTCAGATTAACAGAAGAAGAAATAGAATACTTAAACAACCTTATCTTTATACAAAGTAATTGAACAAACCATGAATAATTTCCCTCAGAAAAAATCCCCAGGACCACATGAATGCACAAATCATCTCTACCAAGTATTTAAAAAAACAATTAATTATGATACTATTTAAACCGTTTTGAAAAACAGGAAAAGGAGTCCTACCCAATTCCTTTTATAACAAAAATATATCAATACCTAAAACAGGAAGAACAAAAACAGAGAAAGAAAACTATAGACCAATTTTCCTAATGAGTATTGAAGCAAAAATGTCAAATAATGTATTTACCCAGAGATTACAGCAATATATCACAAGGATCAAACACTATGGCAAAATGGGATTTATGCCAAAAATGAAGGGAATATTAAGAAAATTAACAGCATAATCAACCATGTTAATAACAAGAACAATAAAATTTTATGATTACCCCATAGATGCAGAAAAATAGTTGACAAAATATAATTAATTCCTATTAAAAATACTAAAAAGCATAAAATAAATGCAGATTTCCATAAAATAATAAGTAATAGCTATTTAAAATAATTAGGAAGTATTATCTATAATGAAATTAAGCTAAAAGTAATATCAGCAGTAAAGCAAAGGATGTCTATTATCACCCCTATTATGTAATATTATATTAGAGATGTTAGATATAGCAAAATGAGAAAATGATGAAAGGAATTATAGTAGGTAATGAGGAAACAAGTTACCACTTTTTGTAATGTTAGGAAGGCATATGTAGAGAATCCTAGAAAATCAAATAAAAAACTACTTGAAATAATTAACAACTTCAGTAAAGTTGCAAGATATAAAATAAACCCACATAAATCATTTGCATTTCTATATATTACCAACAAAGTCTGGCAGGAAGAGCTAGAAAGAGAAATTCCATTTAAAATAACTGCAGATAATATGAAACACTTGGGAATCTACCTGTCAAGACAAACCAGGAACTATATGAAAATAATTATAAAATACTTTTCATGTGTTGTATGAAAGTAGAGAAAGTTAGGACTGCCTTTGAAAAGGATAGAAGAGGTCCTAGTGGCCTTTACAACACACATGCAAAAATAAATAATATGGAAATAGGTATCAAGTGATAACAGCTGTACCACCCAATGGAATTGCTTGTCAGTTCTGGGAGGGGAGGGGAGGCAAGAGGAGAGGGAAAGAAAATGAATAATATAAGCATGGGAAAATATTTAAAAATTAAAAATTAAAAAAGTTTTAAAATAAAATAAAACCAAAAAATACTTTTCACACAAATTGAATCAGATATAGACAATTGTAGAAATATTAATTACTCATGGGTAGTCTCAACCAATAAAATAAAAATGATAATTCTACTTAAATTAATTTACTTATTCAGTGGCATGTCAATCAAACTACCCAATTATATTTTTGTCACAATAGAAAAAATAATAAAATTCATCTGGAAGAACAAAAGACCAAGAATACTAATGGAATCAATAAAAAAAAGAGATGAAGGAAGGTGGTCTAGCAGTATCAGATCTCAAACTACAATACAAAATGGTGATTAAGCTGGTAGTCTAAGAAACAGAGTGGTGTATTAGCAGAATAAATTAGGTACACAATGCTTTTCAGATCTATACATAATGGAAGAGTCTATAATTATATGAGAGAGTACTATAGAATGTAAAATGTATAATTTTGATTTGTTGTTATTGTTCAGTCATTTTGCAGACTCATGACCTTATTTGGAGTTTTCTGAGACTAGATTTGAACTGGGGGGGGAGGGGGAATGAGTCTTCCTGATTCCACATGAAGTGTAGTTTCGATTACATTAAAGTAAAGAAAACCAATGCAGCCAAGATTAGAAGAAAAGAATGAAACTGGAAGAAAAATGTTTAAAGAAAGTTTCTCTCATAAAGGCCTCCTTTCTCAAATATATAGAGAAATGAATCAAATTTATAAGAATACTAATCATTCAAAAGAATGCTATCCACCTCCAGAAAAAGAACTTTCTGAGTAGGAACACAGGTGAAAACATACAATTTTTCATTTGTTCACTTCCACATATGTTTTGGGATCTTGGTTTTATAAGATTATTTACTTACAAAAATGAATATAGAAATATGTTTTTCATGATAATACATATATAACCCATATTGGATTGCTTCCAGTTCTGAGATTGGGGAGAGAAGGAAGGCAGGAGACAATTTAATTTATATAACTTCAGGAAACATGTAAAATTTTTATCACATGTAATTGGTAAAAAATAAAATGAAATTTAAAAAGAATATTAATCATTCCTCTTCATTAAATGGTCAAAGCATAGAAATAAAGTTTTCAGAAGAAGAAATCAAAGCTATTTATACATATATGAAAAAAATCCTCTCAATCTCTAATGACTAGAGAAATTCAAATTAAAACCACTCTGAAGTACCACCTCCCAACTATCAGATTAGCTAATATGAGAGAATATTAAAATGACAAATGTTGGAAGGGATGTGGAAAAATCAGGATACCAATGCATCATTGGTGGAATTGTGAATTGATTCAGCCATTTTGGAGAGCAATTGGGAACTATGCTCAAAAAGTTATTAAACTATGGATACTCTATAAAATCACTAAAAGGTCTAATATTCCAAAAAAATCAATGAACACAAAAGGACATATATGTAAGAAGGCAGGTATTTTTGTAGCAAAAAAAGAATTAGAAATTGAGGGGATGTAAACTTTATGGTTATCTACAGGATCTGTCCCAGGTCAAAACCAGGAAATTAGTAATTACATATACCAACTCTTTTAGACATATAAAATATGATCATGCTGGTTCTCTGAATCTGAACTCTCTGGGGGCAATTAGGTGCTCTTTTACTACAAATACTTGTTGTTTCAAATATCTTTTAACCATTTTCCTTCTGTTCGTCCAAAATTATAGATCATTATTTCAAGAATAAGTAGAAGCAAATAAAATTTTAATGTCTGTCTTCTTTCTGTCAGAATTGCTATTTTACTTTCCACTCCACTTCAATAATTTGATGTTCCACCTAGCCCCAATATAGCAAAAAACAAAACAAACCCCCCCAAACCATTTTGTTTACCTCAATATTTTCTGCCAATGTACTCCATGGTTTATCCAAGTGGCCTTCTTTTCCTTCCTATCATGGAATATTCCCTCTACCATTTCTATGCCTTTTCCTAAGCTGTCTTTCATGCCTGTACACTATTCATTTTTATTTTTTTAATTTATAATGTATTTATTTATGTGTTTGTTACATGAAAATTCCCAGGACTCTCCCATTCTGCAGCCCCTCCCCACATATGAGAAGGTATCATTTAACAAAAAGGTATATGTGCATATAGAACTATGTCTTTCTTATTTCTATTTATCAGTTCTTTCTCTGGAAGAACAATATTTCTGTTGCTATATATAATGTTCCCTTGATTCTGCTCAAGTTTTCAATTCTTTTCCACTACACAGAGAGATCCCATAACTATTTTAGAATATATAAATCCTTCTCCTTTTCCCCTGATCACCTTAGGAAATAAAACTAATAGTAACATAGCTGGGTCAAAAAGCATATGCTGTTTTAAAACCCTTTGAGCATAATTCCAGATTGCTCTCCAAAAGGGTTGGATCAGTTCCCAGTTCCACCAACAATATATTAATGCCCCCTTTTTCTCATATCCACTCCAACAATTTTCATTTTCCTCTATTATTATTTTATCTAATCACATTGATGTGAGATGATATCTCAGTTATTTTGAATTGTAATTCTCTAATGAATAATGATCTAGAGCAGTGATGGACAAACTTTTTAAAGAGGGGGCCAAAGGAAAGGAAATGTTCATCTGTCAGTGTGTTTCTAAGGCAGCTCTTTTGAAGTTTCATTGTATTGTATCCTACTCATTGTATTTCGTCAGATTACGAATAATGTCTCTTAGCCAGAAAGAAAATTTCAAGGGGCCACATCTGGCTGTGGGCAGTAGTTTGCCCATAACTGATCTAGAGCATTTTTCATGTAGTTCAATATAAATTATATTTATTTGTCTAAAAATTGTCTGTTCAGATCTTTTGACCATTTAACAATTGGAGAATGGCTCATTCTTATAAATTTGACAAACTTTTCTATATATTTTAAATATGATAACTCTATCTGAGAAATTATGTAATTTTTTCCCAAATTTTCTGCTTGCCTTCTAATCCTGGCAACATCCATTTTTTATTCAAAATTATCCACTTCATATCTCACAATGCTCTCTGTCTCTGGTTCATTCATAAATTCTTCTCCTATTCAACAATCTGTACTTGGTCTTAGCCAAAAGGCTGAGAAGCATGTATTACCCTTCATCCATACAAGTGAAACAAAAATCTGATAGGTATTCTTTGTTTTTTCATGTATTTATTTATTTATATCTCTTGTTATGCCTTGGCTATATATACATTTTTATTTTATCTTGTTAAAAGGTACCAGATTGCTTTCTAGTTTTTCCAACAATTTTTGCCAAATTGTGAACTCTTATGCCAAAAGCTTAGATTTTTACTTTTGTTAAACACAGAATTACTATAATTTTTACTACTGTTTGTTTTATGTCTGTTATAGTCCATTGATCATGTTTTAGTTTTTAGCCTGTACCAGATGGTTTTGTTAATTATTACTTTGTAATACATTTTAAAATCTGGTACTGCTAGGCCTCCTTTACATATTTTTCATTAATTCTTTTGATGTTCTTGACCTTTTGTTCTTCCAAATGAACATAATTATAAAACATTTTATACAAATATTCATATTGAAACAATTTGAGAAATATTAATTGTTCATGAGTGGGAAGTACCAATATAATTAAAATGACAATTCTACGTAAATTAATCTACTTATTCAAACATCCTCTCAATTATATTACCAAAAATTTATTTTACTGAACTAGAAAATATAATAGCAAAATTAATTTGGTTATTTTAAATGGGTTATTACTTACTATCTCTTCTTGCAGAACTTTGTTGGTGATATGTAGTAATGCTGACGATTTAGGTAGCTTTATTTTATATACTGCTACTGTGCAAAAATTATTGACAGCTTCAATTCATTTCAGTTCAATCTCTACAATTTTCCATATATACCATCAGCTTTACTTCTTAGAATTCCTACCTTTCTTTAAGGTTCTGTTCTTGAGCCACCTTCTACTTCAATAACAAATAGCTAACATTTATATAATGCTTACTGCACATCAGGCACTTTGCTATCTACTTTACAATTATTAACTTATCAGATCCTCACAACCATTCCAGAAGATATGTGCTTTATTATCTGAATTTTACAGATGAAGAAATAGACAAAAAGAGGTTAAACAACCTATCCATTGTTACACAACTAGAAAGTGTATGAGATAAAAATTGAATTCAGACTTCCTGCTCCACTGTTCCCCAACCTGGTGCTCTAACTACTGCACTATATAGCTGCCCCTTCTGAGAGTCATTTGTGATCTTTCCCAGCTTCTATAGAAGTGCCTTTTCTTCCAACTCCACTCCCCCCAAAAGAACCTTTATATTTATTTTTACTTTTGTCTATATTTTATACACAGTTTCATATAAATGCATATGTTTATGTGGTTTTATATATACATGTATATACATACACACACACATATATATGTATGTATGTATAGATGTATGTATTCATTCACTTTGGGTCTCTCTCCAATCCTCATTCTTAATCTATGTTACTCCTGTTTCTCTGCCTTTATGTAAATGGTCCCTTATGTCTACAATAGACTCTCCCAAGCTACATACATACAAACATACATACAAACATATATATGTATATATTTGGTTTTCTCACACAATCCCTCCCTTTCTTCAAGGCATGATTCAGGTGCTGCTTCCACCATAAGGGGCAGCTTATCTTCAGATGAAAGCAATCTCTCTTTCCTCAGTTTTTGCACAGTCCTTTGCCAGGATGTCCCCCTTGCTCTTATCTACTTCTTCAATGTAGTCTTCTCATTCTCCTTTGCATCAAATCAGTTACTTATGTCTACCAGTGATGGGCAAACTTTTTAAAGAGGGGGCCAAAGGAAAAGAAATGCTCATCTGTCAGTCTGTTTCTAAGGCAACTCTTTTGAAGTTTCATTGTATTGTACCCTACTCATTGTATTCATCAGATTAGGAATAATGTAGCCTGAGGCTGGATAGAACATTTCAGGAGACCCTGCATCTTGCCCACAAGCCGTAGTTTGCCCATCCCTGGACCTTTCACTCTTAATAAAATGGAAAAATAAAATAAAATGTATCCCTGGAAGTAGGAGATGGATTTGTCTACTGATACAATGAATAAATAATCTAAATCTGTAGCCTCTCTGTTAGAGATTTCAAGAAACAGCATATATACTTATATTTCAGGTATTCATTAAATAATACACTCCAAAAGTATCTTGAGTAGTTTCTTAATTTTTCTCCAACTTACCTTACTAAAGACAGCTTTGCTTCCCCCAATCTTACAGTTAATGACTCCTTACATGATTTGAAACTTTTTTTTTAACTCACTGTCCTAGAATCCACCTTCCCCTTTATCAACTGCCTAAGGTATCTAAAATCTCATCAGGAAACATATATTCCATTTCATCTTAAAGGCTTCTTCAATCTTTGAGGGCTCTGAATGAATGTAAATACTCCAGAGAAGGAGACTTTTTTAAAGTTAGCAAGTTGGGAAGAGGAGTGCATGAAGGGCTGGCTGAGAGCATGCCCTTCTGCAAAATGATTCAGTTTTAGGACTTGGGGAACATGTACAACAAATTATTCTAACATCACTGAGAATAAAAATCTATCATCCACTTCTCTGAAGCACTTGTCTCCAACAGTTCACTGTACACAGTAGCTGTTTAATAAATATTTTTGATTGGTCGATTATGTTGGGTGGATGCCAAATGTGAATTTGCCTTCTTCCCAGCTTTGCTTGCAGCTGAATAGAAATTAAGCCTTCACTTCAAATAGAAATGGGAACTGAGAAGAATTTGGACAATCTCAGCAAATAGAGCAGTAACAATCTCCATGATTTTATACTTTTTGTGGTTTTTTGCTTAGATGAGAGATTATAACATCAGAGCAGGACTTTGGGTGAAAATTACTTTAGTAATATTGAAAAAGACTGACATTTCCTTTCTCTCCTATCTGAAGTATGCATAACACCATGCCTCCAATAAGGAGGCTCTTATTAAACTGTATTATTTTGTGTGTGGCTAGCAGAATCACAAAGGCAGCTACATGGTGCAATGGATAGAGTGTTGGAGTCTGGAGTCAGGAAGATTCATCTTCTTGAGTTTAAATCTAGCCTAAGGCACTTACTAGCTATTTGATCCTGAGCAAGTTACTTAACCCTGTTTGCCTCAGTTTTCTCAACTATAAAATAAGTGAGCTGGAAAAGGAAATGGCAAACTACTCTACTATCTCTGCCAGGAAGGTCACAAAGGGTCAGAAATGCCTGAAAAACAACTGAACAACAAGAGCAGAATCACAAAATTCTACAGCATTCTATTAGGGCCGCTATGTGGAGTAATGAATAGAGTGCTAGGTCTGGAGTCAGAAAGTCTTAAGTTCAAATCTGGCCTCAGAAACTTACTAGTTGTATGACCTTGGACAAGTCACTTAACTGTGTCCTAGGTCTCCCACACTTTAAAATCAGCTGGAAAATGAAATGGCAAATCACTCTAGTATCTTTGCCAAGGGAATTCCAAATGGGGCCATGAAGAGCAAGACATGGCCGAACTGACTATAAACAACAACAACGGAGAAGAAATTCTAGTTGAAGGAAAAAAGATGCTACCAAGATTCTTCTGTTGATCAAGGTTGCTCCAAAGGGAAGAAAAAGAACATAAGACTTAGAGTTAGATAAGACATTAGAAATTATCTAACTCATATTTCAGATGAAGGAACTGAGGTTACAAAAACAGAAATGATTTATCTACCATCACCTAGAAAAAGTGTTTTAGGTCTCTCAAATTCAGTTGTGACAAGACCTATTTAACATCATGGGCTACTGGGAAGGCTATTTAGAGAACAGTCATTTGTAAAATATACCTTGCAACATTATTGGTCCCATAGTCTATACTACAATCTTTTGTAGCAGTAATATTGGTAATATTTCAGTGCCTGTTCTTTGATTTAAAAAAATTAAAATGCTAATGCAGCTGTGGGCCATTACTCTCCTTCATCATATTTTATCAGTCTTCTCATTTAAATTCCAGCTTTTCCTCTTCCCTTTTACATGATCTCATTTGAAAAATGCATAGCGAAGACCTCATCATGAAGTGGATCATTCTAGCTATATATTGACTTCAGACCTACCACTCTATTCATTATTCCACCTAGCTATATACTGCTTGTTGATTCAAAGGATGCCAAACATGTCTCCACATCTCCAAAAATACAAAAAAAAGTTTGTATTTGAAAGATCCTTGAAATATTTTGGGCCAGGGGTTTCCTCAATTTGCTTGAAATTGTTCTTTTAAAAAAATCTCTGTCAATATTTCCCCTGCTTATGCCAGTCTTCACTTTACAAAGTTTCTCTGCACATATGTATGCATGTCTGCTGTTTCTATCTCAGAGCTTCCCTGGAGATTTGCCTTCACTGGCTTGTTCTCTCTCAACAGTGATAAACTTCACCCTAACTTTTGTTGAATCTGCCTAAAAATGGGAAGAAAATGTATGTAGGTCTGCTATCCTATAAACCAGAAGAGTATGTGTATCTCCATATGTAGATGTTTCATAAGGTTCTTGCCCAAATTATGTACATAACTTTCAAAACACCTCTATAGATAAAATGGTTATATATTCACATATGGGATATACCCATTTACATAATCCTGAAGCTTAAAAATAGAATGCATCCTGTAGTAAATAAATGGAGGGCTTGGGGGAGCATTCTGAAAGTAAGATGAGTCTCATGGGACAGTATCTTTATCCAGGTATGTATTACACGTACATGCCATAATCAGGAAAATTCTTTATCCTGTGCCAATTAGCACAAATTAGTGCAGTCTTCTCTTAATTTAAATGGGATGTATCACTAATGATGATGAATCTGCAGTGAATCAGGTTTAATTCTCATCATTGTTCACATTTCTTTAATGGATGCACTGTGGAAAAAGAAAAAAGAGATGCTATATAGATCCAATCCCATAATTTTGAAATCCTTTGAGAAATAACCATTTGGTTGAAATGGAATTCCATGGAAAGGTAAAGGGCTATATAGTTTTGTGTAAAGTGTGCTGTGTTTGGGCTCAGAGGTTCTAGTCTTAAATCCTGACTCTGCCACTTATTACCTGTGTGAAATGGAGCAGGTTACTTTGTTCATTTGAAAAATATGAGAGCTAGACTACATGACCTTAAAAGACCATTCCATCTCTCTCTCTTTGATTCTTTGATCCCTTGAGTGGGTCCTGGGAAGGGAGCATTATATGAGTTTTCAGAAAAGAGAAAATGGGATTCTAACTCTCCATTTTTATTCTGAAATGCTAACAAGGAGCATGGAGCATTAGAAAAAATACTAGTTTAAGATTCATGTTCTAATCCCATATTCACCACTAACTAATTACATGGAAAAATCATTTTCTGTTTTTGGATGTCTGTTTCCTCTTCTAAAAATTAATATGCTAGACTAGATAATATTCTTTGCAGCTCTGGTACTCTTTAATTCTAAGAACAAAACAGAAAAAAATATTTCTTTAGACATAAAAACTTTTTCACATAGTATATATCCTTACCCATTTGAGGACATTTTCCAAAAAAAAAGTCAATGCCTCTATAAAATTTTACATTCCTTCTTATTTCATCTTTAAAAAAAGAGGTCCAACTTTCTCTTACAGGAACCTAATACGGAAGCTTCCTTCTGTATTCCACATGAGACATTTAGATGTGGTTTGTTCTAAAAAATAGTTATTTTCCTTAATATCTTCCCTGAACTTGCTGTATCCGGCAAGTAATACATTTTAGGAGTGAAACTGACAAGCAGGTTCAGAGGAGGGAGACAAAGATGGTGAGGGGATCTTGAAAATCTGTCACTGAAAAATAGTCTAAAATAAATGAAATAGGATTTACCTTGGAAAAAGAAAAGAATAGCAAAGGAGATCATGGCAATGATCTTCAAATATCTGAAGAATTATCATATGGATGAGAGGGTATTTTTGCTTTGCCTAGACCTTAAGAGCAGAATTAGTAGCAATTGGTACATGTTTTCAGGGAGAGAAATTTCAAGGGAAAACATTCTTATAATTTCCATTCATGAAAATGGGATGTGTTGCCTTAGTCATGTTCATTGACTATCTTCAGATGATGATGGGATGTCTGTTAAACCACTAGTCAGTGATATTGTGTCTGATTTTCATCCCTTGAGTCAGGGTGGGACCAGATGATTTATGAGAGTCCAGGTAATTCTTGAATTTTTTTTGTAATCAAGTGCTGGACATTTAAATTTAATATAATCAGCATAACTGAAAAATGATTTGTTGCATTCCTGAGAGCAGGGCTATGCTGTTAATAAATGTTTAATTACTAGCCCTCTGAAGGAAATGCCCACATAATACCCCTTTAAGTATAATCTTGTTTGTTAACATTTTCTCTATTCTTATATTATCTCTATGTAATCAATAAATAATAAATCAAGCCTTGATTTGTAACTTGCTGATTTCTCAGATACAAATCTCCACATTGTAAATATAACAGTTATCACAGACAATTGAGCTCCTTCCAGCACACCTCTGAGTAGCAGTAAATTTCATTATATGTCATTTATGTTTTTGTTTTTCCTTTTAAAAATTACAATGGAATTTATTGCATACAGCTTGGCTTACTGAGATGAGAAACAAATACTTAGCCAATATTCCTCATATGTTCTTGGATAATTGCTCACTAAAATGTTAACATCCTTTGCACTTTAGTTTCCAGTATGTCTAATTTCAAATGGTCCCTATGGCCTTTACTTTAATTGAAATTTAACTCTACTAACTCTATCTCTACTGTCTACTGACTGCGTTTCTCTCCCAGATCTTGAAATTTTCCTTATTTGTTAGAAATAAACTTAGAGTTTCCAATGGCAGAGTTTTAATAAATCTTTAAAGAAAAAGCAAAATGTGTAACTTTGCTAAAACATCATCATTTCATTTGCTTTCTTCCCACTATGAGTATTATATGGGGATGGCAGGTCTTTACTTATGATCTTCTCTAAAGACTCCTTTTTTTTTTAAAGAATGAGACTAGGAAAAAAAGAATGAGACTTGGGTACATTAATAATTCAATTTAAAATGACATTTGCATAAGAATTCAATTTTCTAGAAGCTAACAGGCCACTGGCTGAGTGAGCACCTTTGGTTTTAGGGTTGATGAATTCATAATCAGAACTAGTTATACAGATCTTAAGCATGCCTGTGCTTTGAATTAGAACTAGAAAAGTTAAGCTATTTAACAAAGGGAGGGCAAACCACTGACTTTTAGAAAAAGTAATCATTATTTTAGTCTGTATAAATTTTGGCTCCACTCAATAACAATTTCAAAGATATGCAGCTCCAAGGATCTGCATGCAAACAGAATCACAGGTCTGGCCTGACACATGAAAAAAAAAAGCCCAAAAGAAAAGAGACAAACAAACAAAGCCATTAGATTTCAATTTGAAAAAGTTAGTCTATCCTGCTGGTAGATGCTCTTCTTCCACTAAGACCAATATTTGACTGTTTGTGAGTAGTATAGAAAACGTATTCTGGTTTGGAACTGAAGTCAACAGACTCTTCTTTATTTTCAAATTCTTTCTGATTCCCTCTTTTCCCAGATTAAATATGGCCAAAAAATGTGACCAAAATCAATAAAGCAAGCATTTATTAATCTCTTATTATATGCTAGCCATAGTGCTATGGCTGAAGATACAAGGAATCTCTTTGTCCAAAGGGAATAAACATTCTAATCATAGACAACATGTAAATGATAGTAGCAATAAAATAATAATAATAGCTAATATTTATATAGCACCTCGAGGATTGTGAAGCTTTGCAAATACTTCATTTGATCTTCACAACAACCCTGTTAGGTAGTATTATTATTCCTCACTTTGTAAATGAGAAAACTGAGGCAGAAAAAAGTTAAATGACTTGTCCAAAGTCATATGACTGGTAAGCATCTATAGCTAGACTTAAACTCAGGTCTAACTGAATTTTCAAGTCAGTGTTCTACCCTCTGTGCTAGCTAGCTGTTTAAAATACCTAGTTAATACCTAATATATACAGAGTAGATGGAAGTCATTAGAAGTTTTGGGACTAGGAAAGGGTGAGCTGTTAGCTAAGGAATCCAGGGAAACTAAGTGGAGGAAAAAGTATACTAGGAATGAGTGATTCTCAGAGATAGTACTGAAAGGGGCCAGGTTGTGTTGCCAGCCTATGGTGATGGGAGGACCGTGGTGTCCTTAATTGTGACAGGGAATAGGGGTGCAATTTAGGTGGCTCAATGGATTGAGAGTCAGGCCTGGAGATGGGAGATACTGAGTTTAATTCTGTACTCATACACATCCTACCTATATGACCCTGGGCATGTCACTTAACAGGCATTGCCCAGCCCTTAACATTCTTCTCCTTTTGAACCAGTAAACAGTATTTATTCTGAGATGAAAGGTAAGGATTTTTTAAAAAATAGTAATAGGGAAGTTTTGGGAAGAGATTGGAGAGAGAGGATATTGAATTACATTTTGGCTTATGTTGCTTCTGAAATGTCTACAGGATATTCAGGTGATTGTGTCCAAAAGACAGTTGAAGACACATGACTGGAGCTCGAGAGGGACTCAGGCTGGAAAAATGTGTGTGTGTGCATATATATGTAACACATGCACAGATCTATACAGATAGATATATGTATGTATCTGCCTATATACATCTGAGATTTAACAGCATAAAGATGATAATTAAATTTGTGGTAACATGAGATCACCAAGTTCAATAGCATAGATTAAAAAGAGAAAGTGACCTAAGACAGAGTCTTAGTAAATCACCCATGTTTAGTGGGAATGGCATGGATGAAGAATGAAAAAGAGAAAAGAGAATGAGGAGGAACAGTCAGAAGAACCAGCAGAGAGTGTATTACAAAAACCTAGCAAGGAAACAACATCCAGGGAAAAGAGTGATCAACAGTTTCCAATACTCTTGGGAGATGAAGTACAATTAGGATTGGGTGAAGGCAATTACATTTAGCAATTAAAAAATCATTGGAAAGAGATGTGTCATCTAAATGATGAAGTCAGAAGACAGATTGAAGAGGGTTTATGAAAGTAACTAAGGATGTGGGAAGCACTAATGGACTTTTATAAGTTTAGATTTTTATCAGAGGAAAAAACTATAGGATGAAAGGTAACAAGCATGGCAGCCAGTCCATCAAGAAGTGTTTACTAAAAGTACTTGTGTGCCAGACACTGTTACAAACACTCAGTACATAAATAAAGACAAAAACATTGATCTTGCCTTCAAGGGGCTCACATTCTAATGGGGAAGACAAGATTAAAAAATGCATACAAGATATATGTAGTATTAAGGAAGTATTTATAGAAAGCACATTAGTGGTTGAAGCAAAAGAAGTAAGAAAGCCTTCCTGTAAAAGGCAAGGTTTGAGCTGAATCATAAAGGAAGCCAGGGAAACCAGGAGGTGAGAAAAAGAACATTCCATTTATGGGAGACAGCCAGTGAAGAAGGGAAGTGAAGGACTTTTGTGTATAAGGAATAGTGAGAAGATCAGTGTTCAAGTGAGAGGGTTTTTTTTTGTTTGTTTTGTTTTTAAAGGATGGGGCCACATTGGCATGTCTGTAGGGAGCAGTGAAGAAGCAGAAGATAGGGAGATTCTGGAGATAAGAAAAAAATGGGGATTACAGAGTGGAAAATTTTCTAGAGAGATTGGGAGGGATCCATGTATTGAGCAGGATGGTTATCTCTGCAAAGAGAAGGCTGGTGATTCCTCATCAAAATATTAACATCTTTTGAATTTTAGTTTCCCGTATGTTTAGTTTCAAGAGGTTGGCACTCACATAGTATATGAACACATCTGTGACCACTGCCAAATTTCTAAGTTTCACACTACAGAAAGTTGTTCAGTGCAGTCAACTAATGCTTTCCTATATTAATATACCTACATATATTTTTAAATTGATATTTTTTGTTTTGACACAACAGACTCTTCCCCTCAAACACCTAAACAATCATGCCAAAAATCATATTCTCTTGGAGATAAATGGTTGAACACAGTAACCTAATAATGTGAATATCATTTTTCCACTTTGAGGTTTACAAATTGTTAATAGCAAAGAAAAAAATATGTTTTAACTGATTATCTTGGTCTTTGTGATTCTTGGTCTACCTTTGCATACCCTAACTATGAATGTTGTGTTCTTTCTTTCATTTTCATCTACCTTTGATCATGTGATGAGGGGTTGTATGGGGGTGTATACCCATGCACATATGCATATGTATGTCTATGTATAAGTGTACATGAATCATTTTAATTCTTTCACAATTTTATGTCATCATAGACTATGCCTTTGGACTATAATTTTGGCAATTGTGTGAAGAAATTATTGGAGAATAGAGATCTTAAATCAGGGATATCAAGAGGTTATTGAAATAGTCCATGTAAGAGATGATGAGAGCCTAAACCAAAGTAGTGGTCCTATGGTGCAGAGAAGGGTACTAACGTGAGACAGTTTGTGGAGGTAGAATCAATGTCTTAACAATTGGTTAAATATGTAGGTTAGGAGAAAGTGAATAATTGAGAATGAGTTCACAGCTATGAAGCTGTGTGCCTAGAAGGATGGTGGTGACCTCAACAGAAATGAGCAAGTTTGGAAGAGGACTGGATTTAGAGGAAGAGTTAGTGAGTTCTGATTTGGATATGTTCAGTTTGAGGTGCCTATAGAGCATCCAGTTCTACTTATCTAATAGGCATTTGTTCATTTGGGATACCAGCTTCCATCTCACATTTGCCCCTACTTTGCAGCTCCCAGGTTCAGTATTTCAATTGAGGTCTCTGTTTCATATTTATATTACTGCAATTATCTGTTGCATAACCCTCTTGTCTCAATTGTTTTCTCTCCAATCCCTCTTACTACGCTGCCAATTCTTCTCCCAAAAGCACCACTATCATTATGTCCCTTCCCTGCTCAGAAACCTTCAGTGGCTCCTGTTTGTTACCAATTCAATTTAACTGAACAAATAAAATTTACATTTCTTATCATGTCATTCAAGGCCTTCCACAATCTCATTATCAGCCTACTTACCCATTTTTATTAGCCAAAGTTTATACTGTAATTTATTCCTTACTCCCTGAACATGTGCTAAACTTTTTGAGCATTGCCTTTGTTCATACTGCCCCTCATAAGAATAAAAATCCAACTCTGATCATTCGAGGCAGAATTCAGCTATAGCCAACCAAGAGTGATGTCATCTTTTATGCTCTGAATGGTCTTTTTCTTTTTTACTATCTCTCCTTTAATTTTTAATGAAAGTTAATCCAACCCAACAATACATATTAAAACATATAAGGGATTTTTAACCTGAGGTCCATGACATTTTCAAAAAGAGTACTATAATTGGTTTTATTCCTAAGACTCTATTTTATCATGTCTTTAAAAACATTATCCTTAGTAGGATGAGTTTTACCAGACTGCCAAAGGGATCCATGCACCCCCCCAAAAAAAAATGTTAAGAATTTCTATGAAAAGGACTGCATTGTACAAATTGGGAGAACAAAGTTTTGACAAAAGGAAACAGTTACTGCCTTCAAGAGTGATGGTTTGGTGGGATAAAGGGGAAGGTTACAACAGCAATATAGACAGGAAAATAAATGCAAAACATATCAAGGAGAAGTTCTTGGAGAGATGGTGCTATCATCTGGGGAGTGAAGGTTTCAAGATAGGCCTCCTATAGGAGAGAGCATTTGAACTGAACTTTGAAGGAAGCCAGAGAGAAATTTTATTTAATTGAGTAAAAATAAGCAATTATTGCACCTTTATGAGCTAGACTTAAAGGATAACATCTGTCACATAAATGAAACAAAACCCAAACTGTTCTTGCACTCAAGAATAGAATCTCACATTCTACTGAGGCTAGGGGGAGAAGCAAGAACATGGATAAAGAAAATTGAATACAAATAAGTATGGGGTAGTTTCTTGAATGGAAGGATGATTTAGCATCTTTGGGCAGGGTTGAGGTAGGGGCAAGATAAGCTTACTATTGGAGTTAATAATTGAGCTGATCTTCCAAAGTGGTTAGGGAGTATTGGTTGTTCAGTCCTTTTTCAATCATGTCCAACTCTTCATGACCCCATTTGGGGTTTGGTTTTCTTGGCAAAAATACTGAAGTAGTTTACTTTTTCCTTTTGCAGCTCATTTTACAGATTAGAAAATTGAGGCAAAAAAGCTTAAGAGATTTATCAATGGTCACACAGACATTGTGTCTATGGCCTGATTTGGACTCCATAAGTTAAATCTTCCTGACTCTAGGCCGAGCACACTATGCCAACTACCTGTCCATATAGGGAGTATATGCAACTCAATTCTACAACTTTTTTAAGCACATCTTATATATCAGTCACTGTCCCTGGTGCTGAAGATATAAAACTAATGCCAGTGTGTCCATATCTCATCTTCTTGTTTACCTAAACTCTGTACTCTTCAAGAACCTAGGAGAGTGCTTTGTTTAAAGTTAAATATATGTTGAATGAATAACAAAGAGTACTTAAAACTGGAAAGGATATTTAAGGCCATCCAGCCCAATCTACATTTTTACAGATGAGGAAAATAAAGCACAGAGAATTCAAATCATTTATCCTTTGTTACATATGGAAAAAAATAATAGTTAGGAATTGAACATAGATTCTCTGACTCTCATCTCACTTTCCCTGCTACAGCACTAACTTATAATGATTATATATATATATGTATATATATGTACATATATACATATATATAACATTTCAGGATCATAAAGGACATGGCCTATGTCTATATCTTTCTATATGTTTCTGCCTTACTATTTAGCATATGGTCTAACACATAATACATATTCAAAAAAGACTTACATAAGAACATAATCATGGAATTTTAGGATTTAGAGATACCTCAATAACTATGTCATTCAACCTGAAACTAAAAAGAGAATATATACTAAACCACACCAATTACACTGATCATTGGATCACAGATTTAGTCCCAGAAGGGTCATTACAAGCCATCAAATCCAACCTCTTCATTTTATAAATAAGGGAACTGAAGCTGAGAGAGGTTAAGTGTTTTGCCCGAGCTCCCACAAATATCAATAAGTATCAGAGGCTGTATTTGATGTAGGTCCTCTGACATCAGTGTCATATCCATACAATTTCAGTTTTCTTCCTAACTTTTGATCCTCAAGGGATATTAATGTTAATGCTAATCAAAATCCAATCTTTTTTCCTTGACAATATTAAGAATATAGCTGGTATCTGGTTTCATAATAAAATTAATATAAGACTATAGCATTATTGATCAACCATAATTTTAATAAAATAAGAAATTAAATGAAAGAGTCTGAGAGAATGTCTCTTGAGCAAATCCAGGATGAGAGCTGCTTTTGTTTATGACACTTGACTCAGACACAGATTGTATAGCTGAATTGTAGAGCATCTCTTTTCAAGCTGTGATTTTTATTTATTTAATGTCTTACATTGTAATCTGAAAATCAATGGAAGTAATGACATCTCTTTTGTTTCTTCTTTGTTTGCAGAGTCACAGTGTACCCTCTGTGGGGAACCGGAAGGTGAGTCTGCTTTACCATGGCTTACTGGCTCCCCTGGGCTGGGGATGCTAAGAGTAAACTCATATGACCATTTCCTTTTGTTTGTTCATTTTTGCTGATGTCAAGGATGCTATAAAAAGAGAGTAGGAAGAGGGAGAGAACAACCCCTCTTGAGTTTTGTGTGCAAAGTAAATTAAATCAGAATAAGGTATAATGTGGGCTTCAGGCTTACAGATCCTGTCTCTCCAAAGTACAATATATCCATCAGAATGGGGGGGGGTGATGTAATATTTACTTTATCCTCAGTTTTGAACTTTGTCCTGTCTTCTAGCTTTTTTTTAATTGGCCATATTTAGAGAGTATTAATTTATTGACTTAAAATGATAAAGCTAACTTGGAAATCATGAATTACACATTAAAATTTTCTGCAAATTAAAGTACCTCATTAGTGATAGATAAAACTAAAGGAAGAAATGTAATACTTCATTTATTGTAATATAATTGGTGTTATAAAAAAATAGTCCACACCTGATTTCCAGTCAAGTCTTCTGCAATTTCATCTAAAGAAAATTATTAATTCCAAAAAATATAGATTGAGATAATTCTACTGGCTGTGTTAGTGCTTTAAGCTAGCTCTGGGAAACCTCAGTACCAGTGTGGCATGGCAGTTTTATGTTTCTGAAACCAGATAAGGAAAAGAAAACATTGTCTAGTGCTGATTAAGTGGAATCCAATCAAATAGAAAACTCAACAAATATTATTCTGATGATTTACTTCATATTTTGGGGCTTCAGGAGGGCATAAGAAAACAAACTGATAATAGTGCAAAATTCAATTTAGAGCTGGCTCCTCAAACCAATGGAGAGACAACCCTATTTCTAATGCCTCTGCTAGCTAACCTTGTATGATAAATGCTAATATAGTTTAATTAATTATCTATATACTATCAAAGAAATATTCATTTAAATTTAGTATGTTATATTTGGGAATTAATATATTTGGAAAAATAAAAAATTAGCAACAAAGACCAAAAAATAAAGGAGTGGGGAGGTTTGGTGGGAAATAATGATTTAATCAAACAAACATTTATTATATGCTTTTTGTATGATATGCACTGTGCTAAGCACTTATGATATTAAAAAAAACCTGAAAATGGTTCCTGTCCTTGAGAAATTTACATTGTAATGGAGGAGGCAACATGATTATTTTGGATATATAAACCAGATAAGTATGAGGTTATCTGTGAAAAGGTGCTAACAAGTGGGATGACAAAGAAAGGTACCTTACAAATGGTATTACTTCAATTTTTTTGTTGAAGCAAAGACTTAATGAGAAAATGTAAAGATGATACTCTAGGATAATCCTAATTAATTGAATTATTGATAAAATTTATAACTTTCTTACTTATAACTTTAGCAAAGATGGATAAAAACAAAGAGATGATCTATAACTGATAATTATTAAGATAATGTGTAAGATTTTTAAAACTCTTAAACCTCATTTTTGTCTGTCTGAATTTTGACCTGCCAAAGATGATTTTGAAGTAACATGTGAACTCAAAGGCATGTAGTGAGATTCAAGAGTATTATGTTCAAGCAAATGAAATTAGAGATAAATAGAATATCATATAAGTGTTTCACCCTAGACAAATTCATAGGAAAATTTTCTCTGAACTTAGTGTTTTTACTATAATATATTTTGTGAGAAAATACTCAGTATTTTGTTTTCCATAGTCATTTTTCATTATTACCTTTGAAGATTAATAGATTTGGATTGATTATAGGTAATTTTGTATACTCTGTGCATAAAAGTAATACATAAATATATATAGTCTTTGTGCATGAAAGTACTACATTTCTTGTATTTAATGATATTGATGACCACCTGTTTAAAAGATAATTCTAGCTGTATATGCACTTGGATCATTAATGTATTCATAAGACTTTTAAATGCTAAAGGAGATTTGTCATATTTATTGTCTCTTTTCCTTTTCTTTGCTTTTAATATCAAAAGATAATTATCTAGATTGAAAACCTACTAGTCAATCCAGGAACAAAGCATTTTTCCTTGGACTATTCTAAGTAACAGGCTGGAATTTTAGCTTATATCAGATGTCTCAGTTAAAATCAACCTAATTTATTGTCATTATGCCTGAATGATTTTCCCAAGTACACCCTATTTTTTGCCTGGAAGCTTAATATTGTAAATCAATACCATTTGCATAACATTTGAGGCAGTGTGGTACAGTGGAAAGAGTTCTCAGTTTGGAGTTGACCTGGATTCAAATCCTGGCTCTACATCTGTTTGGCTCTGGAGAAATCACTCAATTCCTATGGGTCTTAATTTCTTTATCTGTAAAACTAGGGTGCTGGACTAAATGTGCTCTAACTTCTCTTTTTTTTTTTATTTCAATTTTTTAAAACCTTACCTTCTGTCTTGAAGCCAAGGCAGAAGAGTGGTAAGGGCTAGGAAATGGGGGTTAAGTGACTTGCCCAGGGTCACACAGCTAGGAAGTATCTGAGGCCAGATTTGAACCTAGGACCTCCCATCTCTAGGTCTGGCTCTCAATCTACTGAGCCACCCAGCTGCCCCCTCTAACTTCTCTTTTAAATGTGTTATTTGTGATCCTGTCTATGATGATTATATAGACTCTTTAAAATGCGCCTAGCTTCAAGTGGTTGGAAAAAAAGCTGGATTCTGATTGGGGTTGGCGGGAGGGGGGGGGGGGGGCAGGCAAGGTGAGTGTAAATTCTCCAAACTTTTAACTATTAAAGCTGTTCTAGAATAGGAAGAGCTGCCTCGGGAGATAACCAGATCCTTTCCCTTCAAATGTTCAAATAATGGTTGTAAGATGTATAAAGGATTATGTTAGCCCTACCTTGGTTGAAAACGGTACAATGTGCCTAGAAATTCTTTTCCATCTCTCCAGTTCTAGAATTCTGTGCCTCTCTGAGTGTATTTTGGAGCAATAAAAGTGAAACTGTTTCAAGATCAAAGGAGAAAGGCAAAGATTTGATAACCTAGCCTCAGCTGTACTTTATTTTCTGAAACTGGCTGCTACATGAATATTCATACACGTTTAAATCATTTAAGTAATTAGTGGAAATGAGCACCAGCTTTCTCTGTAGTGTGCAGAATCTAAAAGAAGTCTTCTCTGCTGGATAATCTCTCCAGGATTGAATAAGAGTTAACCTATTCTGTGCAGCAGCAGAACTTGCCCTAAGTGGACAGAAACAGATAGGATCTCCAACTCCCTTCTTTGTGCTGGGTGTGAATTTCCTCCAGGAGGGTAAGGCAACTGCAAAGTTCTCCTCTCCCTTTCTTGTCAGAAAGCTGTTAACGCATTTCACTGGTGAGCCATTGAAGTGGGGAACATCCATTTACATTTTAATGATTAGTTCTTTGGCTACAGATTGAATAATTAGCATTGTCTCAGATGATAATATCTGTCAAACAAATGAGATGAGGTGCCAAGTTTACAAGAATCTTGGGACTTCAAAATTCTGCAGTTGATGGGAGAAAATGCATACTAAATGCTCCTTTCTCTCTCTTTTTTTAAGGTGGTATGGCCTATTTTTTTCTGAGAGCTGGATTTTAATAAGGTATAAAATATAGATCACTATTGCTAAATGCATATTTCTTGCACTTTCTAACATAATTTTCTTAGAGAAATTTAGATGGCTATATTTACAAATTGAAAACTTTTCATTATCTTAATTTATTACGCATGATTTCTGTGGTTCCTACTAGACATATGTAGATTATCCATTAGCGATTTGAATAAATGATTAAAGATAAATTGTAGACGATATTTAAGTTCCTATTAGCCTTGAATTAGTTAAATAACAAAATGCTATTTGTATTTTGTTGTAATTGATATTTAAACAGAAAAATAAATGTAAAAAAGACAAGGGGCCATAAGGATAGATCTTTGAATTCTCACTCAGGAATATCTGGATTCAAGTCCTGCCTCTGACATATGCTAGCTATTTGTCAGTCAGTAAATCACTTAACTTCTCAATGTCCCAGGCAAATCTCTAAGTCTTTTAAGAAGCAGACAAATTGTTCATCTGTTTGGTGGAAGGAGTTTCAAGACCTAAAATTTTCTCTACGGTGAAATCACAAGGCTGGGTACAAACAAAAAAATATATATAGGTTCATTGATTTGCTCTCTCACTAATGTTAGTATTCTTTCCACTGGTACAAATCACAACTCTGAAAAGCCTTCTGTTTAAATCATCCATATAAATATGAGTTCCAAAGTGAAAGATCTTCTTTTAGTCCTTTTTCCAGATACCAGGGCAACATTCAGCACAATGATAATAAAAATCATAAAGACTGACAATTTTACATTAGGAAATGCGTTACATTTGCTATCTCACTAGATCTTCACAACAGCCTTTTGAGGGAGTTGGTACAAGTGTTATATTGGTCCAGACATAAGATGCATCCCAAAAATGAACTCTGTTAAGAAAAAACTACCTTAGTACACTGAAAAAGAACACCAATTTTAAGACATATTCAAGTTTTAGATAAGTCCGATTTGAGTGTGGAATTGCAGTCAGTCAATCAAACATTTATTAAGCCTCTATTATATGTAGAAATATAAGTTATAAGGGAGGCAGCATGACATGATGGGAAGAGCCCTGGATTGGTTTTCAATAGACCTGATAACCAGATCTCTTATTACTTGACATGTTTCCTTAGGCAAGTCATTTCATTTTTATACAGTTTCTTCTTCATATAAAATAAGGCAACTGGTTTAGATGATTTATAAGGTCCTTTACAGCTCTAATATTCCATTACCTTCTGTACAATATGAAAACTCTGAAATTTATGATCCCATATAAGACAATAGAGCATACATTATTATAGCTAAGTAGGAGCTCAGGAATTATCTCATCCAGTTCTTTTGGTATACAAATAAGAAAACTGAGATTCAAGGGAGGTGAATTGTCCAAGGTAATACAATTTGTTGGCAGAGCCAAAATTAGAATGTAAATATAATCTAGATTATGATGAGTCAGTTAACACAAACTCTCCCATCTTCTATCCTCCACCTACCTAAATAGCTACAAAAGTAACCAGTCCTCTGCATTTCTCTCTTTAAGAAGCAGGATGAGAATTCCCTCCAAGCATTCTTTGTGAATGACCTATATGTTCATTGAGACTGCGTTCTTAACTTAGTGATCTTAACATAATAAATCCAAATGTTTAAAAGAGGATAGCAAATTTAATCTGAAACATTGATTAGTTCCCGCAACATTCACAAAATTAATATTTGTTCCTCATATTTCATTTGATTATAAATTTCCTGAGGGCAAGGCATTTCTTTTGCCTGGCACATAGTAAGTACTTAATAACCATTAACTAATTGATTACTTGAATAGATTAATCTTAAATTTTTAAGATTGATAACACTTCAAACAAAACAAGGTTATATCTTAAGTATATTTTACTTTAGAGAATTTAAAGCTAGAAGTAATCTTGGGTGTCATTGAAGGAGGCATCATGGTTCAGTGAAATAAATATTACATTTGAAGTGACAGAATCTGAATTCTAATCCTGGTTCTACTGAAGTGTGATTCTGGGCAAGACTTCACATTTGGTACTTTGATTCTCTAATGTAGAATGAAGGTGTTTGCCTGGAAGATCTCAAAATCTGCTTTCAGCTCCAAGTTTCTCCTATGATCCAGTTCAACTCCATCATTTGACACATATCTTAACAGAGCTTACTTCTCTTGATGACAATCTAAGCATCATCAAAATGTTAAATTAGGAGGTAGGTGTTTCCCATTGGTTTAAAAGACTTTTTCCTGGTAATTAGTCTCTGACTGAGTCATTGTCAGTCATGTCCAATTCTTCATGACTGAATTTGAGGGTTTTTTTTTACCAAAGATACAGGAGTGGTTTAGAAAGATATCAGAATAGTTTGCCAGCTCATTTTACAGTTAAGGAAAACAAGGCAAACAGGGCTAAGCAGCTTGCCAAGAGTCATACAACAAGTAAGTGTCAGAGGCCAAATTTGAACTCATGAAGATGAGTCTTCTGGGTCCAGCTCTCTATCCATTGTGACATCTAGTTGTTCCTGTAGTCAGAATGGAACAGGATAAAAACAATGATGTTGATCTCAATCCTCCAACTCCTGTCTAGATGCTTGTAACATTTAGAGAAATACTGTATACATCACAATAGAAAAAAGTAAGGCAGTTTTAAGATAAGTATAATGTAAAGTGATGGTTCTCAAAGTGTGTGACTTGGCTTAAATTTTATAGAATTTACACTTCTACCAAGTGAACATATGCAGGTCTTCTGATTATCCTTTAATCTCTTGTGATTACTTTTCTTTTTAAACCCTTAACCTCCGTCTACCTGCCCAAGGTTATAGAGCTAGGAAGTATTTGAAGCCAAATTTGAACCCATGTCCACCCAACTCCAGGACTGGCCCTCTACTATGTTTAATTATAATGAAGAACAATATCGTACTGTGAACTAAAAAAAGGCATAGAAATGCTGACAGAATGAATGGCTCAACGGTTTTGGCATCTAAAGATATGAGTTCAAGTAATGGCTCTGTTACTAGCCATGTGATCCTCAGCAAAGTATTTCAATACACTGAACCTCTGCTTCCTCAAACAACAAACAAAAACAATATAATCTGTCCCCTGGAAAATTCTGAATTAAGCAACAATACAATTCTCTGAAAAGGTAGAGTGGATATATTATATTGTCTTAACCATGTTGACAGATATCAACTAACGAAGTGTTTGTTTTTTAAATGATTTGAGGTACGTGAAGATATCTTGGGAGGAAGGCTAGTTTATGGCATAGCTAACTGAATTACAAGGGCGATTTCATGGCTCTTGTAATTAAATATACAATGTTGGCCATTTGGTCACATGCAATTGACAACAACAAATGCAATAATATAATGATCTATACTTGTAATAAAAAAATCATAAGGTTATCAAAAACTGCCCTAGTAAGAGAATAGCATATGAATGAATTACCTATGATACATGGTATCCAGAGACCAGTGTCTAGATTTATTCAGAGAATAATATAAGTTGCTTACTGTCAAACTTCCTTTGTAATCGATAATTAATTTTGATACTGTAAGGTATATAGGAGTGGTCTATTTTGGAGTCAGTTTTACATTTTAAAAATTGATTATATACAATAACAGAATATCATTAATTTTGCTATATTTAATACTTATTTTGGTATAGTTAATACTTAGAGGCAACTAGGTGGTACAATAGACAGAGAACTAAACTTAAGGATGACTGGAAGGCCTCAGTTTAAATTCTGCCTTCAACAATTAGAACTGTTTGACCCTGGGAAAGTCATAATCTTTCCCTGCCTAGGATCCCTCCTACATAAAATAGGAACAATAATCCTGACTCTTTCATGGGTTGTTATAAAATTAAAATGAGAATATTTGTAAAGTATTTTACAAATCCTAAAAGACTATGTAATTGTTATTGTTGTTAAGATTTATATATTTACTAATGTTGGAATAGTTTCCTCAAAGAATAAATGGATATTTTATTGTTCTGTCTCTAGGGATTTAAATGTCAGGTATAATGTTTCCATTTCACTTTGTGTCATGACAAGCAATATTCATGTCATGGTTGTGGTCATTTCCTGAGTTTCAAAAGTTCATTTTCTTTTTTTAGGAAAGTCTAAATTAGAATCATTTTAAACATGGTTATCTGTGCTAGGGCATAACATTTTCAATGCCCAGACTCTTCACAATATAGACATATATGTCAGGTGAAAGGAATTTCAAAGAGAAGTTTAAATATGGACAATAGGCAATGCAGAGATGATGTTTGTTTTTAAATAATAACTATGATCTAGGACATAAAAAAGATTTTCCTTTTATAAAAAGCATTATTTTAAAAAGGCATGAATAACAAGGTCCCTTTTATTTTATTTTTAAAAAATTTTAGTTTATTTTATTAATTTGGAATATTTTTCCATGGTTACATGATTCATGTTCTTTCCCTCCCCTATTCCCACAACCCCTCCCATTACCAATGAGAAATTCCACTGGGTTTTACATATGTCATTGGTCCAGACCTATTTCCATATTATTAGTATTTGCACTAGTGTGATTGTTTAGAGTCTATATTCCCAATCATATCCCCATTGAACCAGGTGAACAAGCAGTTGTTTTTCTTCTGCATTTTTACTCCCACAGTTCTTTCTCTGGATGTGGTTAGAGTTCTTTCTCGTAAGTCCCTCAGAATTGTCCTAGATCATTGCATTGCTGCATTATAATCGATTGTGCCACACTGGATCTGTCTCTGTATAAAATGTTCTCCTGGTTCTGCTCCTTTCACACTGCATCAGATGCTGGAGGTTATTCCAGTTGACATGGAATTCCTCCACTTCATTATTCCTTTGAGCACAATAGTATTCCATCACCAACGATATCATATTTTGTTCAGCCATTCTCAAATCGAAGGGCATCCCTTCATTTTCCAATTTTTTGCCATCACAAAGAGCATGGCTATAAATATTTTTGTATGAGTCTTTTTCCTTATGATCTCTTTGGGGTACAAACCCAGCAATGTTACGGTTGGATCAAAAGGCAGACAGTCTTTTAAAGCCCTTTAGACATAGTTCCAAATTGCCTTCCAGAATGATTGGATTAATTCACAACTCCATCAGCAATGCATTAATGTCCCAATTTTGCCACATCAACTCCAACATTCATTACTTTCCTTTGATGTCATATAAGCCTATATGTTAGGTATGAGGTGGTACCTCAGAGTTGTTTTGATTTGTATATATCTAATTATAAGAGATTTAGAACACTTTTCATGTGTTTATTGATAGTTTTTTATTTCTTTATCTAGAACCTGCCTCTTCATGCCCCTTGCCCATTTATCAATTAGGGAATGGCTTGATTTTTTGCACAATTGATTTAGCTCCATATAAATTTGAGTAATTAGACCTTTGCCAAAGGTTTATGTTATAAAGATTTTTTTTCCCAATTTGTTGCTTCCCTTATAATTTTGGTTGCTTTGGCTTTGTTTGTACAAACCCTTTTTAATTTAATGTAATCAAAATTATTCATTTTATATTTTGTAATATTCTCTATCTCTTCCTTGATCTTAAAATATTTCCTTTCCCATAGATCTGACAGGTAACTATTCTATGTTCACCTAATTTACTTAGAGTTTCCTTCTTTATATTTGTCATTCACCCATTTGGAAATTATCTTTATGTAGGGTGTAAGATATTGATCTAAACCTAATCTCTACCATATTGTTTTCCAATTTTCCCAGCAGTTTTTATCAAATAGTTGGGGTTTTGTCCCAAAAGCTGGTATCTTTCAGTTTATCATACACTGTCTTGCTGAGGTCATTTATCTATCCCAAGTCTATTCCACTGATTCTCTCTTCTGTCTCTTAACCAGTACCATATTGTTTTGATGACCACTACTTTATAGTAAATTTTAATATCTAGTACTGCTAGGCTCCTATTTTTCATATTTTTCATTATTTCCCTTAATATTCTTGATCTTTTTTCTTCCGAATGAACTTTGTTATCATTGTTTTAAAATTTAGCAAAAAAATCTTTATTGGTAGTTTGATTGGTATGACAATGAATAAGAAAATTAATTTGGATAGGATTGTCATTTTTATTACAATAGCTCATCCTACCTATGAGCAATTAATGTTTTTCTAATTGTTTAGATCTAGTTTAAATTATGTGGAAAGTGTTTTGTCATTGTGTTCATATAATTCCTGTGTTTGTCTTGACAAATAGATTTCTAAATATTTTATATTGTCTAGGGTGATTTTAAATGGAATTTCTCTTTCTAACTCTTACTGCTGAGATATGTTGGAAATATATAAAATGCTGTTAATTTAAGTTAGTTCATTTTATACAGTGGAACTTTGCTACAGTTGCTGATATTTTCCACTAGCTTTTTAATTTATTCTCTAGCATTCTTTAAGTAGACCATCATATCATTTGTAAAGAATGATAGTTTAGTCTCCTCAATGGCTATTTTAATACCTTCAATTTCTTTTTCTTCTCTGACTGCTACTGCTAGTATGTCTAGTACAATGCTAAATAATAAAGGTGATAATGGGCATCCTTGCTTCATTCCTGATTATATTTGGAAGGCTTCTAATTTATCCCCATTACAGTTGATGCTTACTAATGGTTTTAAATATATGCTATTTATTATTGTTAGGAAAGGCCCTTCTATTCCTATATTTTCTAGTGTTTTAAATAGGATTGAGTGTTGTATTTTGTCATAGGCTTTTTTCTGCATCTATTGAGATAATCATGTGATTTCTGTTGGTTTGGTTGTTGATATGGGCAATGATGTGGATGGTTTTCCTAATATTAAACCATCCTTACTTTCCTCGTATAACTCCTACATGATCATAGTGAATACTCCTCATGATCACTTGCTGGAGACTATTTGCTAGTATTCTTTTTAAGATTTTTGCACCTATGTTCATTAAGGAGACTGGTCTGTGGTTTTCTTTCTCTGTTTTTGGTCTGCCTGGCTTTGGAATAAGTACTATATTTGTATCATGAAAGGAATTTGGTAGAACCCCTTCTTTGCTTATTTTGTAAAATAGTTTGTATAGTATTGGGATTAGTTGTTCTTTAAATGTTTAATAGAATGCACTCGTAAATCTATCTAGTCCTGTGGATTTTTTCTTAAGTTCTTTGATGCCTTGTTTAATTTCTTTTTCTGAGATAGGATTACTTAAGTATTCTATTGCTTCTTCTGTTAATCTAGGCAATTTATAGTTTCGTTTGTTGTGAATTGATCCAACCTTTCTGGAAGGTATGTTCCTTTTTGTCCCTATTTATTTTTCTCCCTATATCTATTAACTCTATTTTATCAAAGATTTCATTCACATCTCTTACCTCTTTCTTTTTTATTTTTTGGTTTGATTTATCTAGATCTCTAGAGGAAGGTTCAGGTCTCCCCCTAGTATAGCTTCACTATCTATTTCCTCCTTAAGCTCCACTAGTTCTCCTTTATAAATGTGGATGCTATACCATTTAGTGCATACATGTTGAGTACTGCTATTTCCTAATTGTCTACTGCCTTGTGTTAGAATGTAATTACCTTCCCTATCTCTTTTAATCACATCTATTTTTACTTTGGCTTTATCAGATATCATGATTGCAAACCCTGCCTTCTTTTTCTCAGTTTTTGCCAAATAGGTTTTGCTCCAGACTTTTACATTTACTCTGTGTGTGTGTCTACCTGCTTCATGTGTGTTTCTTGTAGACAACATATAGTAGGATTTTGGTTTCTAATCCACTCTGCTATTTGCTTCCATTTTATGGGTGAGCTCATCCCATTCACATTCAGAGTTATGATTCCCCATCATTTTGATTTCTTCTCCTAGTCCTGCCCTTTCTTCTTTCTCTATTTCCTTCTACAACAGTGTTTTGCTTTTTATCAGCCCCTTAATCCCCATCCTTATATTACTTCCTTTTCCAACCCCTCTCTTCTTATTCTGCTCCTATTTTTCTTTAGGGTCAATTAAATTCTCTCCCACCTCTCTCTCCCTCCCTTTTTTGTACTCCCTGCCCCACCCCAACCCCTTGGTTTTTCCCTCTCACCTTCCCTTTGGGGTAATATAGAATTAGATACCCTAATGGATTTAGATACTCTTCCCTCTCAGAATTGATTCCACTGAGAGTAAGGTTTAAGTATTACCTATTAGCACACTCTTCTTCTACTTCTTATGATAGTATCCCCCCCCATGTGCCTCTTTATATGGTATAATTTATCCTCTTTTTCTTATTGCTTCAAGTTTCTCTTGGTGCCATCTTTTATTCCCCCCTCCCTTTCTCTTTTTACATATCATTTTAAACTGCTTAGTATCCCAACCACTATTTATGAATGTTTTCTAACTACTGTGATAGTTAATACAGTTTTTGAGAGTTATAAATATCATTTTTCCACATAGGAATATAAACAATTTAATATTACTAAAGCCCTTAAAAGGAATTTTTGTTTTCCCTTTTTTCTTGTTTATCTTTTCATGTTTCTCTTCAATTATGTATTTGGACATCAACTTTTCTGTTTAGTTCTCATCTTTTCTTTACAAGTCCTTGGAAATCTTCTACTTTGTTAAATGCCCATACTTTCCATGGGAAGTATATAGTCAGTTTCAATGGGTAGGTGATTGTTGGTTGTAGACCTAATTCTCGTGCTTTTCTGAATACCATATTCCAAGGCTTGCAGTCCTTTAGTGTGGAGTCTGTCAGATCCTGTATAATCCTGAGTGGTGCTACTTGATATCTGAATTGTCTCTTTCTAACTTCTTGCAATATTTTCACCTTAGGTTAGAAGCTCTTGAATTTGACAATTACATTCCTGAGGATTGTCTTTTGAGAATTTGATGTAGAGGGTTATCTGTGGACTCTTTCAATGTCTATTTTGCCCTCTTGTTTAAGAATGTTAGAGCAGTTTCTTGGGTAATTTCTTGTAGTATGATGTCAAGATTACTATTTATTTCTAGGTTTTCAGGTAGGCTTATGATTCTCAAATTTTCTCTCCTGAACTTGTTTTCCAAGTAAATAATCTTCTCAATGAGATATTGCATGTTTCATTCTAATTTTTCATTCTTCTGACTTTGCTTTATTAATTCTTGCTATCCTGTGAGATCATTAGCTTCTATTTGGCCAATTCTGGTCTTTAAAGTCTGATTTTCAGCTATGATTTTTTAATTTTCCTTTTTGGTTTGGTCTATCCTGCTTTTCATGACTTCCAGCTGTTCAGTTCTGGTTTCTAATTTGCTCATCATTTCATTTGATTTCTGGTCTCCTTTTTCCACATGGGAGATTCTGTCTTTTAAACTATTTTCTTTTTGAAATATTCCCCGCTGTTGTTGCCAAGTTTGTTCTATCTTTCTTACTTGATTCTCCACTTCCATTCTGATTTTCTGGAGGGCTTCTGACCAATTTTCATTTTTTTTTGAAAGTTTGGATGTGTTGATTGTTTGTTGCACTCTGCTATCTCCTCTATAGACTGTAGTTTTTCTACATAGAATTTATCTAAGGTCAAAGTCATTTTTCTTATTTTTTTTTGTGATTGTCAATTGTAGTTCTTGAGTGTTGGTGGCCATTGCTGTGTTAGTTTTTTCTTCCCTTCCCAGTTAGAAATCTGAGTGAGTGAGGAGGGTAGGCAGGTCTCCATGTATTGAGCTACAGAGTGGTTTTTCCCTGAGGCTATTTTTTAGTCTCTGCCATGTCTGCTGTGGGTAGTCCCTCTGTCCTCATCTCTGAGCCCAAGCTCTGAGTTCCTCATCTTCCTGGGGTCCCAAGTCTAGATGCTCTCAGGGGTAAGTCTGTGGTACCCTCAGCCAACCCCAAAGAACCTAGAGTTTGCCCCGCACTAGCTCTGTCTCTGGTGCTGTAGGTGGAGTGGGGGAGGAGTGATCAGCTCATGCTATGGTAGCAGTAATTTTATCCCCTTATAGCATTTTTATAGAATTGTTTTTGTATACATATATGTATGTATGCATACGTGTATGTCTGTCTGTGTGTGTGTGTGTGTTGTAAACCCCTCCTCCCTAAATAAGTAAATATGGGGTATGTTTAAAACTTTAATGAAGGGGCAGCTGGGTAGCTCAGTGGAGTGAGAGTCAGGCCTAGAGACAGGAGGTCCTACGTTCAAACCCGGCCTCAGCCACTTCCCAGCTGTGTGACCCTGGGCAAGTCACTTGACCCCCATTGCCCACCCTTACCAACCTTCCACCTATGAGACAATACACCGAAGTACAAGGGTTTAAAAAAAACTTTAATGAAGAAGAATCTGGTAATAAGGCCCCCAATGAGACACACAGGCATTATCTTCATTATAAGCTTTCCATGACTCTATTTTATTTGAGGGAGTAGGATTTAGTGGACTAAGTGACTGCCTTTATCAGAGTCTTAGAGTTTTCTACTTAGAGTTTTCCACAAATTGATATGTTTATGTTTGTAATACTTTACTCATTGTTGTATAAAAGGCATTATGGGTATAAGGGTATGGTTGGCATAAGACAATATTAGGTCATGTCTGAGAAAACTTTATAAGACTGTCCTTGAGTAGAAGGACTGCTTCAAAAGCTAAGAGAGGTTGTGAGCTCAGGCTTTAAATATTGTTTAATATGTTATAATGGGGATTAATTTCATGTATAGGTAGGACTAGATGACCAATGAACTCCCTCCAAGTCTCAACTTCTATAATTCTGTTATTCTGCAATGGTGTGAAAGGGGGGAAATGCTTAGTTTGAATCTCTGTTAGTCTCCTTATTCCCTGTGTGACCTCAGGCAAGTCTATTCTTTCATCTCAGCTTCGGTTTCCTAATCTGTCAAAGGAAAGAGCTAAATTAGATGCTCTAAGGGTCCCTTTTCACTCTTACATTTTTGAAACTAGTTTCAAATCCAATACTCTTTAGCTCCAAATTCTGTTTGCTATTGAATTTACATATCGGCATTACTAAACCTGTCAGTCAGTTCCAGGCACTAGTCAGAGGTGGGAACACTGGAGGAAATGAAAACAAACAAACAAACAAAAGCCTGATGCTTGGAGATTTGTTCATTCAGAGAATCAGCTCTACATTTTTGGCATCTGAAAAGCCTTAGACTTGTAACTCCCCCCCGCCCCCTTTTCCTCCTCTACTCACCAGGCACTTGTTTAAGAAATATTTGGGCTGAATTTTAGTTGATAGTTTTTAGGTTGAATGATTGGCAGGATATAATAACCTATTTTTCCCTACCTCTACAAGTAATTTGAAACTGTTAATTTAATGTAGAGAGGCAGAATGATACAATGGAAATATAAAGTTAGTCTCAATGTCAAGTAGAATTTGGTCCAAAGTCTTCATTTAAAGCATGCTGCCCTTGTGACCATGTGCAAACCACTTAACTTATCAGTGTTCCAGCAACTCTCTAAGACTATTAATGGCTTTGAAGTTGCCAATATCCTTGGTTGAGAGATTTGCCTGAAAATTTCCTATATTAATAGAATCATAGATCAGGACCAAACAAGATACATCAAATGTTAATTTTGCTTTATTCATTGTTACATCTTATTAAAGACTCTCATTTTTCTGCTCTTTAAAATTCAGATGCTTGATTAGATGTTATTCAATGTTCTTTTAGATTTCTATAGCCTATTATATAATACATATAGATATATAGAGAGGAATAAAGTGATACTTTTATAAATCATACTCAAATGAATACAATAGTCATTAACCAGGTAAAGGCACATATACACAGAAGTCCTTTCTGAGACATACTTTAGAAATTAAGATTCCTTTGTCTAGCATTTCACTCCCATCTCTAATATGGCTCCAATAACTTTCTAGCCTCCCTCACTTCAGTTCACCTACTATACAAATACAGATCCTCCTTGAACTTTGAAATCAAGTCAAATTAAGCTGTTCCCTGCTCCTGCCTATTTCCCCTACACTTGACATGCTTTATGCTTTTTTGACTCCATACTTTTGCTTAAATTGCTCACTATACTGTAAGGAATTAAATTAAGTGTTTGACTAAATATGTGAGGATTCTAAATTAATATTGTGGTTGCCAATTTAAAAATATTATAGTTCAAGTCAAAATGACTTTTAATAACTTTTATTTACAAAAGGGTGGAAAGAGTGAAATACATGAAATACATGAAAAGGATAGAGAAGATGTTTACCCTATAACACTAACTATTACTCTGGTGCTTGGCTTAGCCCACCAGGGCTTGCTAACTCTGAGGACACAGAGTTCCACCCACATAATGTCACCTCCAAGAAGGGAAGACCTCTCTGAAACTAATATCTCTCCAGACTCCAGGAAAGGAAGGCCAGCTACTAACTTACCCAAGAGGCAGTCCAAGTCCATAGTTACCTCCAAGAGGAAGGTCACCAGTCAAAGAGGATTATCAAAGACAATGCCTTGAAGACAATTTCCAGAAGATTAATTGCAGAAGACTCTCTCTAGCTGAAGAAATTCTGTGCTTTTACAGTCACTTCTTGTCCCTACCCTACCCCTCTTCACAGGGGCCAATCATAGCTTCCAAATTGCCTAGCACTGCCCAGAGGGCAGTGTCTGTGGGATCCACTTCTCACCTCTGAAGGTGTTAATTCTTATCATAGGCATCTGAAGGTATCAATGTTTTATCATAGGATTCACAAATTTCTGACTGAGTTATCACCCACTTTAGCAAATGTCTTGAAAACACTCTTACTTAGTGTTAAGTAGGGGTGTTTTGAGTTCTGGAGTTATCACTCATTTTAACAAGTGACTTGGAAATTCTCTTACTTCTTCAAGTAAGTTACTTGTGAATTCTCTTATTTGATGGCTCAAAATAGACAAAGAAAATAAAGAATTCTCTTTCACAATACTCAAAAGGAAGCCTGGAAGACCAAAAACAAAAGTATAGAGGAGTTACAATATGTGTCAATGGATGGAGTCTCCAAACAAATGAAACTAGAGAGACTCAAAGTACTTAAGTACTAATTATAGTGTAAAGAGAAAGTATATATTTTTCATCAGAGAACCTCAGCTGAAATATTACTTCTGCCACTTATTGTTTTATCTTTGGCCAAGCCATTTAAGTATTCTGGAATTTCCACATCTGTAAAATGAAAGACTTGAACTAGATGACCATTAAAGTCACTTGTAGCTCTAAATTTATGTTACTAAATTTAACTTTTTTGTCTAAATTTTCATAGACCCTTACTATTACCAGTGATCAGTGATGATGTCAATTGTTGTCTATGTTCCAAAAATAAGAAAATGAATAAATTCTAAAAGGATAAAGGTATGTTTTTCTTCTCATTTTGAATGAGAAATTGAGGAATTTGTCAGGATTGAAATTTTAAAAATGATTCATACTTTAAAATCTATGGTTTTGTAAATGGAATTGCTCTCTCCAATAAAACAAGTAGAATATCTGCCAAATGTTAGTCGACAGGTTAATTGAGTCCCTGTATCAATGATGAGCCTCATGGAAACTCATGGAAAGAGCATTCTTAGATGACAGACATATGCTGTCTATCATCTGGCCCAATGTACCTAATGAGCTTCTATAACTTCTAACAAATAAGATCTTTTTGATTAAAATTTGTTTTTCCTTTTATTATATCAAGAACACACTGAAGAAAGATAACAGTGGATCAGCAAGCATTTATTAGGTGCCTATTTTTTACTAGGTACAATGTTACAAAAATAAAACATCTCCTGGCCCCAAAATGCCTATATTTTATGAGGATAGAAAACATATATACACTTAAAGATATAAAAAGGTGCATGCAAATTATATACCAAATAAATACAAGATAACACTAGTGGCCTAATGAGTAATTTGAATTTTAATCCTGAACCCATTTGCTATGTGAATCACATTGGTTAAGCCTCAGTTTTCTAATCTATAAATTAAAGGGGCTAGACCAAATCAATCAATTGGTAAGATTATATTTAAACACTTAATAGGTCCAGGCACTGTTAGTGCTGAAAATTCAAAGAAACAAATATTTCCAGAGCTCAAGGAACTTACATTTCTATAGCTGACACAATATTTAAAAACACAGAAAAGATTTTGATTGACACAACTAGTTGAGGCTGGAAGGAGTGATTGGGAAACAGTTTAAGTAGAGGAATACATTTAATTTGAACCTTGAAGGAAACTATAGATCCTAAAGGGTAAAGATGAGGAAGTGAGTTCTAGGCATGCGGTACAGCCTATGTAAAAGACATGGAGATGAAATAATGTGTGAGGAGCAGCAGGATCAGTATGGAGAGACTGAGAAGTAGGCACAGGAAAGTACTAATGTATAATAAGCCTAAAAAAGTAAATTAAAGCCAGGTGGTAAAAGGCTTTAAATGATAAAAATAGGAATCTGTCATTAATTCTAACAGGTAAGAGAGAGTCCTTGGAATTCACTGAGCACAAAAGTGACATGCTAAGTCCTCTGAATTATCAATATCATTTTGGCAGCTGTGTGGAAGATGAAATGGAGAGGGAAAGGCTTGAGGCAAGAAAACCAATCCATAGGTTATTGTGGTAATACAAATAAAAGGTGGCGAGGACATGAACAAAGGGACTATCTGTAAAGGGATGGGTAGATGGCATGGTGGATAAAATACCAGGTCTGAAGTCAGAAAGATTCATCTCCCTGAGTTTAAATCTGGCTTCAGACACTTACTAGCTGTGTGACCCTAGGTAGGTCATTTAATCTTGTTTACCTCAATTTCTTCATCTGTAAAATGAACTGGGAAAGGAAATGGCAAAACACTCCAGTATCTCTGCTAAGAAAATCTCTAATAGGGTCTTGAAGAGTCTGACACAACTGAAAAACAACTGAACAACAGCAACTTAACTGTGTGAGCAGGAAAAGGGTAAATAATGTGAAAGATCAACTCCTATACTAAAATTCTCTGATTTGAAATAGGCAGCTATTTATATGTGACCCTTGGACATTAGATCAAAACATAACTTCTGGGAATATTCTTTGTTTAGAGGCTCTTCTAGCAGAGGAGGAAAACATAAATCAGATGCAAATTTTAGTCTTTAATAACTGTGATCTCATTTGTTCAGCACAATTTTTTCTACTGAAATAATGAGTCTTCTGTCTTCTACATTTTGCTACTACTTCAGATAACTATATAATAATGGTCTTGATTCCCGGCTTATGGTGCTCTATATTCACTCTTCATATTTATAATTTTTTTAAAACCTTCTTGTATTTGGAGGGAAGCAATTGTATAGTCATTTTATTTTAATAGACATTTCTATAATGGTTTAAACAGTGGTATTATTTTAATACATAATGCTTGACTTTCTGTAATTGAAGTATTCTGAATAAAAATAGCCATATCATCCGGGCAGCTTTGCCTTTTTTAATCAGTTGTATAAAATAAATGTTTCCCTATAGTTGATTGAAATAAATGTAACAAATATACATTAAACACCTGCTCTGTGTCAGCCAATCAGGAGACAGAGATAAATAAAGGGTAGGTCTGTGTTCCAGTAGATTGCTATCTAATTGTGAGATAAAACTGGGTCATAAACAAACAACAATGTCCCTATAGTCAAATTTTGAATGAAATCAGTGCACAGGAATGGTAGAAAACTTTCCTGAATCATTTTGGTGATCTCATAGCTTTTAACTCATGAATTTACAGGCCTAAACCTGTCTAGCAAGGGGCTTGGCTCCAGAATCTTTTATCTCATTGGTGTGAAAACTCCCTCTATTGGTACAAATGTCTTGGGAAGTCACTTGACCTCCCTAGGAACCTCAATTTTCTCATATTAACTAGATGACCTCTAAAGTTCCTTCCAACTCCAGATCTCTGATTCTGTGCCCTTAATGTAATCTCTCATGTCACTTTCTGCACATAAGTCATTGTTTCTTGTTCAGTATGGAACACTTACCATCATGAATCTTTTCTGTTGACTCTTGGGTCACCTGCAGTTTTTTTTCTCTGAGCTCATGGTGTTTTGTGATTTGAATCCATAGGAAATGTTGAGGAGTTGTTTTGTTTTTTTTTAAGTCTCATTTTACAACTAAAGGAACTAAAGTATGGAGTATTTCAGTGTTTTGCACGGAATCATGAAGTAAGTTTTTTTAAAAGCCCAAAATATTAAGAATATTTTTTGTTTAGGTTAAGGGCCACAATTTATTTTTTTTTGCGTGTCTGGGGATCACTGACCTAAGGGAGAAGATATAGAAAGACCTGAGCACTGGCAATAAACTAGGAGAGCTAGAGGCCAGGGTAGAGTTAGGGGAGTGAGGAGTTCAAGCCAGACTTCCATATGATAGGTTTCTATTTTAACTAATTATTCTTGCTAACTAGATGCTAAATTCAGTTATTTCTAAGTTGCTAATTAAGTGCTGTCCTCATTCTCTTAATTTAGTGTCCTCAGATAAAGCTCTGGTCATCTATCCCTAGTTACTACTCTGGGAAAAGCCAGTTTTCTGACTCTGAGCCTTAAGGGCCTTTTTTTTTTTTAAGTACTCTTCCTCTTAAGAGATTAGCCAAACAACCAATCAATAAGGATAAATTATTGTTAGTTCCTTGAGAGTAGGAGTTGTTTTCCTTTTTGTTTTTTGTATATTATAGTTGTATTTTTTTCTTTAGCTCCTTGCACAGTGCCTGGCTCCTAGTAGATACTTAAATGCTGGTTGATTGAAGTATTTAAATACCTGCTCTGAAATATGGTGTTTAACTTTGAATAATCTGTCTCTTTCATTTTTATGACTAAACTATCACCTTGTGATAGAATTTTTTCTAAATTCAAGGGGAGGTGCTGACTGACTTCCAATCTTGTCTTTCTTTCCCTAATTTTTATCACTTGCATCTTTGGTTACTATAAAATCTTGATTAATTAAGATTAGGAAGCATCAGTAACAATGTGTGTAAATGTGTGTAGTTGTGAAATATATGAATATGTCTTATGAATATATCTGCATTATAGATTTGTGCCACTGTGGCTTTATGATGTCCAAAGATCACTTAAATTTTCACTGAAAGCTTTCCAAGTCACTGAGGGTCCTCAGAGTTTACCGCATATAAGTATCGAGCTGAATCTGAATTGAATCCAAATTCTCCAGTCACTGTGAGTGTTTCATCTTAGAAGCTGCTTTTAATAAACTTGGACATATACTGCATATTAAATCAGGGTAATCTCAGGGTAGAATTCCCACTGAAATAAATCGGATTCAGTTCAAAGATTGAGGAGGGGATAGGGCTGACATATCATTACAAATGTGAAGTCATAAAGGAGCTAGGCACAACTGAATAAATCGGGCCATAGCTAAGGGCCTATTCAGACAGCAGGTAGCTGGTGGTTATATCTTAACACATTTACTAATTTTTGAACTTAATTCAAAGACTGAGTCACTCAGAGATCATTTTTCATGAATAAAAGTGAAGTCAATTTAAGTAATACCCTCTGATAAAAATCATTAATAATGTGCTATTGTCTCAGGGTAATGGCTCTGTCCATTTGTCACCAGTAATTGACAAACCCAGAATTCCCTCTTCAATAAAGATATTCATAAGACTGCTTTTTCAGAAGTGTTTTGAATGAAACAACCTCAAACTATTCTTCTTTTGTAATTTATTTTAACTAGTGGAATCTTTTAAAGTAGTTCATGTGTCTCTGAGTAGAAATACAATATGAAAGGAGGAAATTGGAGATTTTTCAGACTTAAAGTAGGGAAACAAAAGGCCATTTGGGTGGTTCCATTGACAATATACATTTTAGCATAAATAATAATTCATATTTACATTTAGTCTATGAAGGGAATATACTTTTGCTTAGTTTCTTATTTTAAAAATTATTCTTTATTTTTAAAACCCATTCATTGGGGATTGAAATTTAGTCCTCAAAAGGATATTAGAAATCCCAGTTTGGTCTGCTCATTTTGATGAGTAAAAAATAATTTCCTAAGAAGCTCAAAATACTACCAGTGATGTTATGAAATCTTTTCACATGTATCATTTCATAACTTGCCTAAGAACCCTTCTTTTTTATACCATACCACCTAGAGTACTTAGTAAAGGGAGGTTGGTGTCAAAATAGTTTGTTTATATCCAATATGGAGATTCAACAACTGTTTTAAGTGTACCAAAATTTTTAAAACTAAATATTGATAATTTGATCCCTTTAAATGTTTCCTTTTAAAATTTCTCACCTAAAATCAATTTCATATTCTATATACATTTCAAACATTAACAAGCCTTTCTTTCTTATGGGTATACTTAACAAATGTGTCATTTCAATTCTTTATCCTGAATTATAAACACCATTCAATGGTAGATATTGGAACTTTTTCATGCCTTTTCATCCTCCATAATTCTTCTTCATATATTTTCATAATAAAAATGCATAATTGTTAAAATACAGGTGCATGCAGCCACACACACACACACACACACACACACACACACACACACACATACATATACACAGAGGCAACTAAGTGGCACAGTGGAAAGAGTTCTGAGCAAATTTGCCCTCAAATTTCACTTACTAATCATTTACACATCACTTACTAATGATGTGATCCTGGGAAAGATACAACCCTGTTTGCCTCAGTTTCCTCATATGTAAAATGTACTGGAGAAGGAAATGTCAAACCCTCTAAGAAAAAAAACCAGGGTCATAAAGAATCAGATATGACTGAAAATGATTGAACAATATATGTGAACACATATGTATATACATTTACACATGAAGCAGATAAACTCAAATAGATGCTGATCATTATGCTAGAATAAAAATAATGTATCTTTTTTCATTTACTTTGTTTTTTTACTATGAAAAGGTAGACCGATCTCTTTGCTGATATGGACTTTATTCCAGAGATCAATGTAATTGATATTTGCCATATATAGAATTTGACCCTCAAAAATCCTTCTTTTGTTTTGTCATTGTCCAAGGCATCTTCTATGACTTAGGGAACACCTAAAGTGAACATATATCCTCTTGTTTCTCCCCTATTTAATGTCCTTATTGAGCCAAGTCATGTCCATGTTCTATCATTAATAATTTTAATGTGTGTATGGAAGATGCTTTGCATTATAGAGAACCTTTAAAACTGATTTTATTCTATTGACTCAAATGTTTTTAAATACCCATGAACAGTATAAACATAATGAGGATTTTAATCTCTACTCACCTGATTAAAAAGTATAATAAATAATAACTAACCTTTTATAGCACTTTAAGGCTTCCAAAGCACTATATATCTCATTATATTTGGACCTCACAACCTTTGAGAGTTATATGTTCTTATTGCCTCCATTTTACAAATGAAAAAACAGAAGGTAGGGAAACTGAATTTAAACTCTAATATTCCAGAATCCAACTACAGTACTCTAAACGGCACCACCTATCTTTCTATGACAATAAAATGTGAACCATCACTGTTAATTGAATGTAAAAGTCTGCCTGCTGCCTTCTCATTTTTTCATTAAGGACTCACTTTAATTATGAACAGATGATTTTCATAAAGTATTTTCACAAATGAGAAAGCAGGTGCGAGTAGACAATGAGGAATGCATTTAAAATTCCTAACTATGTATTATAAAAAACAAATTAATCAGATGTAATCCATATCTAGCAAAAGTATGTTATTTGCAAAGTAAGATGCTATGTCATCCTTCAATTGTCACATTTTGCCATTTCTACCACACAGAATCTCTTGAATATGTTCCCTTCTCTACACTCATACAGCAATAACTCTACTTTAGGACCTCATTATCTTCTCTCTAGGCAATAACTTTCTAACAGTTTCATGACTCTCGCTCTGTGTCATCCTCTTCTCAGTTGTCAAAATGATTTTTCTAAAGTGTCTACATAACCAACTCTTTGTTCAGTGGAGTTCTAATGACTCCCTATTACCTCCAGGATCAAATCTTTTCAAGCTTTTTAAAGCCTGGTCTCCACTTGCTTTCTAGCATTTATTCTCACACTCTATGATTGAGTTATACTGACTTACTTGGTCTCACAAGATAGCCCATCTCCTATTTCTTTGTCCCTTCACTGACAGTCTTCCATAACTAGAAGACCTTTTATCCTCATCTTCAAAACTTAGAATCCCTTTTAAGTTCAAGCAAAAGTCCATCTTGAACTAAGGCCAATGAGAATACCCATGCACATTCATGAGAACTGAGTGTGATCTTGCTCTAAAATTTTATTTGCAAAGTAAGATGCATTCAAAATGTTTAACTATGTATTATAAAAACCAAATAAGAACCTTCGTCTTGCATCTTAATTTTTTAAATATCGTGTCTGGTTTAGATGATTGGGAAATTCAGAAGACATTGGAAAGGAAACCTAAAAATTGATGAATTAAATATCAGCCATACACACAGACATATACATAATATTATACTTATTAATTGGTCAAATATATTTGTTGAGTAACTACTATGTGCTTAACACTGTGTCAAAGAATGATGTGTAAAAACACAATTGACATAGTCTAATGAATCATTGAGAGTTAAAAAGCCAGAATCCTTGTTCCAGTTCTACCAAAAGCTAGTTGTGTGACTGTTCATTCATTTTTTCTCCCTATGTTTTATAAGAAAATAAAGGTATTAAATCAAATTATTCCTAATTCTTTTTAGTTATCCAATCCTAGAATTTTATGAACAGATGTAGACAGTATTCCTGCTATAAGAAGCTTAAAATCTGTGTTGGATATTTTGTTTCCGTAGGACACTTCCTTTAATGCTTTGTACACAGTATGTTTTTGGGACTCTTCAGTCATTTTCAGTTGTACCTTGACTCTTTATTATCCCATTTAAGGTTTCCTTGGTAAAAATACTAGAGCGATTTGCCATTTCCTTCTTCAGCTTTGCTGACAAAACAGGGAGTAGTGACCGATTCTTACATTCATCAGCAACAGGCATATCGTTCCCCTTCTCATATTAAATGTACCCTTCACAGGTTTAGTCAGATGAATACATAATTGCTTTCAATACTGATAATCTGATAGCCTTGCTTCTTTGACTCTACTGGGTTCCTCTAGTCATACTACTACAGTTGGTCAAAGTGAAAAACTGTAAGAATATGTGGATATATCAAGAAAAATCCATAAACACTCCTGGAAATACAACTCAAAGCTCTTGCCTCCTGGAGGTGGGTTAATACTGTTATGTGCTATACTCTCAGGAAATCACAGCAGCAGATAGACCAACTCAGTAATTAGCCATTGGAGGTAAGGTGCACTCTTTTAATTAATGCAACTAAGCATACTGTGAAGCATAGATAAATTTCCACAAGGCACCTCAACATAGTTTCTGGGCTAAAAAGCACAGAAAATGATTTTCACTTAGGCATTGTTAAAAAACCCAATGATCTAGCATTTCTCTATTCCATCCACCAGTTTAAACCTCAGCTATAGTAATATTTCTAATATACTGCTAAAATGATGTCATTTTTCTCCTCAGAAAGTCTTAGAGGCTCCCTATTGTCCCCTGGGTAAAATTTCAACTAAGATTATTGGCTTTAACATTATCCCCAATCTGATTCTGATCTACCTCTCAGGGCTTACTGTTTCTAGAATAAAAAGTATTGGAGTTGAAGACAGGAAGACCTGGGTTCAATTCCTATCTTCGTAATTCATAAACTGACTTACTATGGTCAAGTCATTTAATTTATCTAAGCTTCAGTTTTCTCATCTATAAAATGAGTAGAACAATACATTTACTATATACTTTGTTGCATTTTCATGGGACTCATATGAAATAATGTTTTAAAGTATCATATAAAACTAAATACTTCATAAATACGAGCCAATATTTTCCTTCTACAATAATAGTTTTCAATAATAGTGGAACTTGTTGAACCAGTCTTTTACGACTCAACTACCCACCTATGTGTTGAGCATTATATACAATAGACACAAAAATAGCAAAAGCTGTGATAGGAAGAAATTTCCTGATTATAAAAAATTAATTAATATTAGGCCTTAGGTGTCTAATCAGTTGTTCTAATTAATTTATTCTGGTTCTGTCACATTAGGTTGAAGAGATCATCTATTCATTAGTTGGACAAAAATGTATTTATTCAACTAACCAAAGTAATAGTGGACAAAGGAAATGTTTGAAGAGCATAGCAAAACATAATCCTTTATCAATCTATATTGCTAGAACCCATGCTTCATCATTTATACCAACTAGATAATGACTCCCAAGCAATATAAGTTTTGGTTAATTCTACCTAATTCCAACTACTAGAAGTTTATGTTTTAATCACATGACATAGAGGGGGAAATTTATTTCCATTGATATAAAGAGAACTTTTTTCCCAATTCTTGTTATTTTTCAATGTGTTGTTCTCTTCTCCATTTCACCTAGTAGAACACATATTTAGTTGATGGTCAGGAATTAATAAAAGTATAAAATAGTTCTGCAGAAACTTATCTTGATGCCTAAATTAGTAAGAAAGCCATATAGCCCTCATCTCCACTAGAAGAACTGAAAAATGTTAATGCTTCCACCAAATGTAATGCTGCTGTACTTTTATGGTTTTAAATCTTTAATTGGCAGAGAAGCTTCATTACATGATTCATTTATCAAATTTTATAACTGCATATGCATAAAATATAAATATGGGATGATTTCACTGCTGATTAAGTAGTTAGCACAGTCTAAAACATTTTTCAAAGTACAATCAGCTACAGCAGGAATTTTTCTTCTTCAATAAATCCATTACTTGATGGGCTAGATAAACATATCACAGCTTAACTGCAACTTGAATTTCAAAGATCCAACCACTGTACCTTGTGCTGTACCAGTAAGCTGAGTAGAATTGCAGGAGATAACACACTGTTGCGCTTTGAAAAATGTTGGCAAATGACTAAAATCAGGCTGCAACTCAATCATTTGTGTAATCATTCTTTCTAAATCTTTGTTTCAGCCTGTACAATGTGCACCTGTGGCAGTTGGGTTGTATAGTGAAAAAAATACTGGACTTTGAGTCAGGAAGACTCATATTCCACAGTTCAAATCTGGCCTCAGACACTAGCTGTCTGACCCTAGGAAAATCACAATCCTGTTTGTCTTGTTTTCCTCATCTATATAACTGAGCTAAAGAAAAAAAATGGCTGACTCAAGGACTCAGGGTCTTCCATTTCATTTTTATTTTGTGTGGTTTTGCTATTTTACTTCTTGAGTAGGCAGAAGAAGGGGCAATAGTGCTGTGATTGGGTACTCCCTTCTCCTGTGCCCTATGTTTATGTGTGATGCCTTTTGAGGAGCAGTGGGTTAATTAATAAGGACTCACTCTATAATCACAGTAATGCTCATGAAGTTCAGGCCTTATATCTTTTAAAATGATGGATTTAACATTTTTGAGCATCCTTAAATGGTTCAACAAACCCAGATGTTATACTAATAGCAAAGTCTGACGACTAAAGAATAAAAGCAGATATGCTCATTTGATGATCAGACCCAAGATTAGATTGATCAAGAGCATACATTTTATTTATAATCTGAACCCTCCTGTCATGATTCAGGACTCTCTTACCCCTCACAGAGAAAAGAATCAATCAACAAGCATACATATATATGTTTGTTGATTGATATACATATATATATATATAGATAGATATATAGATATATATATATAGCATCTACCTCAAGCCAGGCACTGGATAGCATCTTAAAATACAAAACTGAAAATAAAGAGACCTATAATTGTGAGGAGCCTCATCACGATTTGATTGGCACTATTTTGTTGTCATATCAGAAATTCTTTAATGTAGTTAAAATATCAATTATAATAATTTATATCTATGTAGTTCACAGTTTTCAAAAAGCTTTCCTCATAATGGCCCCTTGAAGTGGGTCATGTTTACACCGAGGTTGATTTTTTTTAGTGTTTTTAAGCTAATAATAATCATTACTTAGTGATTAATTTTTTAGTACTTTAAAACAGATTTCAAAAAATCTCTGCTTTTTTCATTCTTTACCATACCACCTCATATGAAAACAAAACAAAACAAAACTTATGGTAGGTCTTGACAGTTGGGTGAGACTGGCTTATAAGCCTGTGTATCTCATTGTTCTTTTCAGTGACAATGTACAGTTGCCAAGGCAGTTAATTCTTTTTGTCCAAGTCTGAAGACATCTGTTTTCCTACAAAGGAAAGAGGTAAAAGCATAGGGTGGATTTAGGCTCAGGATAAAGTAAAGCAATGAAATCATTGGATAGCTAGGTGGTGCAGAGGATAGAGGACCAGGCCTAGGGTCAGGAAGACTCATCATTCTGAGTTCAATATGGCCTTGAACACATACTAGCTGTGTGACACTAGACAAGTCATTTAATCCTGTTTGCTTTAGTATCCTCATTTGTAAAATCAGCTGAAGAAGGAAATGGCAAACCACTCCAGTATCTTTGCCATGAAAAACCTCAAATAGGTTTCAGTTGTACATGACTGAAAAACTGAAAACCTATAACTACATTGTAATCATTAAAACTATTAAAAAGTGAAATGAATTGCCTCTAGATTTAGTGAATTTTCCTTACTCCTTAAACCAAACCTAGGTGATTATTTGGGGGGATGTTATACATAAGCTTTCTGGATATATATTAGATTAGATGGCCCCTAAAAGCTCTTGTGATTTTAGGATTTATTACATCTCACATATTCATCTCTTTCAAGTTTCATAGTTATTTTCATAGGGAAAATAGTAAGTAAATGATCACTATTTACTTTTAGAACTGCCTCTATTTTCCCTGATTTAGATACAAAGCTAACATATCCATTTTGAGAAATCTTCATTTATCAACTCAAGTGCTGAGAGATGGACTGACAGAGAAAGAGAAAATGGGAAAGGAAAGGAGGGAAGTCAAATAGCTGCAAAGAATCTTAGAATATTGAGGGAAATGTTTCATCTGGAAGGGACCTTAGACATCATCTAGTCCTCTTCCAGTATTGTATACAAGAGAAAACAGATTTCTAGAAAAGGAAAATGACTTTCCCAAGATCATTGTTGTTATAAAAGAAGAGAGTAATCTGGATACTACCACTATTAGGCTGGTTATTAGTAGTAGTAATCTGAGATATTATTCTGAGGAAGCTTTGGTTTGGTTCCCTAATGGTTGGTACAGGGCCTGCCACCCAGCTGGAGGTTATAATAACTGCCCTTCTTTATAACAGTGCCCAGGCAGGATCCCTAAAGGTCAATGGATGGGTAACCCTTTCAGGTCCCACCTGGGGTTGATTGATTATTGGTATTGGGCTCTATCAGCCTTGGATAACATTCATCTGACTGCGTTGCTCCCTCCCCAGAGTGGTGATGGAATAACTACTCCAGGAAGGTACTTAATAACTTTTATCTATATTGTTTAACAAGGGAAAGGAATGATCAAGAATGGGTTGGGGAATAGGTGACCCTATCACTAAATCTATGGCAATAATCCCTCAGGACTGTAGGCTGTTCAGTAATGCTGGGCTTGTTCTTCACCTCCTCTGGCTCAACCTAGCCACAGCCAAAACCAGAGTAAGCAAACTGTTTGGATGATGCAAATATTGATGATGGTTTCTCTCAGCTTCTTACTGCTAGTTGTTTTATCAGTCCTACAGCTTTCAGGAAATTCCACCCTTACCAACCCTTCTTCTTCTTCTCCTACCCACTTCCCGGATCCCCCCGAGCCGGGATACCTAAATATCTAGAGATGGTTCAGGTGCCTAAATATCTAGGGGATTCAGAGAGAATCAGAGGATCCATGGTCTGACCCACAGGTCAATCAATGTTCAAGATCAAGTGTCTAAGGCAAGAGTTTAGGCAAAGCTCAGCCAAAGCAAAGCCAAGGTCCCAAAAGACAAGGGGTCCCAGGGGTCCCTGTCAGGGGCTGCCCAGGGTATTTATACCCTCTCTGCCCAACTGCCTTTCCTCCTGTCCTCATGGCCTCTGGGAACATTCTTCTCTTCCAACTGTCTTCACCTGTCAATCAAGGTGAGACTCTCAGCTCCCAGAGTCTGATTATGACATTGTATGATAGGATTAATGTGTAATTGGAAGAGATATGTTGATTATGTGATTTGTTATCAGCTATAGCCAGCTCTCCTACACATTCCTTTGGCCAACTGATTATGATAATCATGAAAGTGCCAGGTGCCAGGTAGACCTAATATCAAGAGAAATAAAGAAAAGCCTCCAGTATGTTGAGTGAACCCAAACATTGTTCACCTATGGAATGTCATGGGCAAGAGTTTATACAGGCCAGGGAGGCAAGGATGATTTGTGATATGCACCACATGATTCAGACTTAAAAATTGATAAACCAGATGCATTTAATTAAATCTAAGATCTTGGAGCTAATCATTAGCAGACTAGAATCTATGACTCCTTGATCCCATTCTTATGTTCTTTCCGTGACACTGCCTTTGCACAATATTTGCTTGCATAGCTATCAAAACACACAGCTTATGTTTATCATAACATTCAGATTCCCTCATTTTGTAAGAAGTGGTCAAGAGAGTAGAAATTTGCTTTAAAATTAATTTGTTTCATTTTAAAACAAATTTAATTTTCTTTAATTTAGTTATATATTAAATGTTGTTTTATATTCATATTAATCATATAAATCATTAAGGAATCATTCATTTTAATTTTTTAAAATTATTTTAAAATCTTTGCCTGTCATCTAAAAACTGGGCTAGAGTAATGACTCTTGAAATGGGCAATTTCCACATACCCTTCACTTCACTTCACTGCCTTCTCTTTGATCTATTCTTAGGAAACACACAGAACTATAGCAACAGTGTCATCCTAGTGATTTGGATCACTGTTAATTAATGACTGCACTACAGCCTTGAAGCATATTTCATTAAAGAATCTGAATGTGATATGAATCTGCTGTCTGAGAGATTTATCATTGTTCCCCCTTTCCTTCAGTAACATGCTGATCACTTGATGTGCAGAAAGAAGAAATCATGGAACCTTGTGTATCATAATTTGTTTTAATTTACTGAAAATGAGTTATTTTAAAATAAAAAACCCTTATTTTTCCTTATATCCACTTAGAAAATGGAAAATTTACAGAACAGTAAAATTCAAAGAGGTTATTAGGGCTCCTCCCTCCCCACCTTGTTTTGCATAATCCTATTACTATGTTTTTGGTTGCTTTTTCTGTCAAGAAATAGGTAATGTTTATATCTTGGTTTCCCCAATGCAGAAGTAAGTAGGGTAGCATTTTTTCCTAGGATTATTTAAATTATTTATTTAAGCATCTATTAATCATCATTTCACAATTAAATTTATAGTGATTTAAATTAACTTCTTTAAAAAGAAAAACCCTCATTGACCAGCATTATCCTATCAGTAGTGATAGGCAGAAGAACATGAGGCAATGCACCCCAAAATTGCTTTTCCCTTTCATCCAATTCCAAACTGGAGGACAGCATAAGTTTCTAGGACATATAGACCTGATGCGTACTCATGGTCATTGAGAGAGTTCATTTTAGGATTGTATTTTCATAAGAGGTTTTTGAATAATTGTTACAAAGCAATCCATTGGGATGATCCTATCAAAATTCAGACTCAAAATGAAAAAAATAAATTAAAAATAGGCCTCTTAATCACTATCAAGTCTTTCAGCTACAATAAGGAAGAGAAAAACATTTACTAGAAGACAAAAGGGCAATTTTGATATTAAAAATAAAGAAGTTATCATCTTATCAGCTATAACTATCCTTTGTACAGTTTCCTCAGATCTATTGATTACATTCTGGTTGTCTTCGGCACCTTTAGTGTTATTGAACAAATCTCCTTGCCACTTTGACAGCCTATAATAATATGGCCTGGTCATCAATAATGCCCCAATCTATCCAACCTGCAAATAGGCATTTAAAGTGTTCTTCCCATTGATTGCCACTTTGTTGATGTTTAGTTATTTTAGTCATAAGCAGCTCTTTGTGACCCTAGGTAAGGTTTTCTTGGCAAAGATACTGGTATGGTTTGCCATTTCCTTCTCCAGCTCTTTTTACAGATGAGGAAACTGAAGTAAATAGGGTGACTTACCCAGAGTCACACAGCTAGTAAGTGTCTGAGGCCATATTTGAAGTCACGTTTTCCTGACTCCAGGACTAGGTCTCTACTCACTGTGCAATCTAAGCAGCAAAAACCATCTTCTTTCACAGAATTTGCATTTTGCATGGTTTAGTACAGCATTAAAATTTGAGTTGGGGGTTGGGACTTAGGCTGCCTTGGTTGCTTCACAAAGCCAGCATAATATCATCCTACAAATTTATTTTCCTGAATCTAGTTCACTGACTAGGAGTTCCCCTGAGATAATATCTTTTTCATTACTCCTTAGAGTCTAGTATATTTTCATTGGTTACCATAGTTGAATGAGAATATAAATACATAAAAAAGGTATAGTTAAAACTTTCTGACATCTGGAATATGAATCATTTTCCTTGGTGTTCATTGTTAAAATAACAATTCATGTAGTTCCTTAAAAATACTCTGTAATTCATTTTCCTGAATAAGTGGAACCATATTTCAAAAAGGACACTTAACAAATGCATGTAACTCTATGCATCTAGATTAAGTGTGGACAATATTTAGAAAGAGTGTGCTGGTAAGAGGAAATTGTCTCATGGATGATAGAGTACCTGCTTTTTTATTTGCTATCTAATGGTACTTGGTATCTAATATCTTTAGAAAATAATGGGAAATTGTAGGTGGACAGTAGCACATATCCTTCTGAAAAAAAAATACCAAATAAGAAATGATGAATTGTTTAAGCACAGAAAAATGCTGTAGAAATAGAGGCATTTTTTCCTGGGTAGCAAAATTACAAAGTGTACCTTAAATCATCCTCATTTTGACATTTCTGCTCTCACGCCTCTTTTCCTTAGAACATTAACGAGCATAGTTGAAAACAAAACAAACTTTAAAAACAATTTCTAACATCAAATCTTTATATTTTACTCCATTCTTTAGGGAAGAAAGATCATTCTTTTCAGAGAATCACAGATTGAGAGTTGCAAAGCATATCATCTAGTCAAATCTCTAGACAAAAGAAACCGTTTACCCACCTCACCCCTGTAACATTTCAAACAAGCTTTCATCGTTTGCTTGAAGACCTCCAAAGAAGGGAATTCACCACCTCTTGAGACACCTTATTCTACTTTTCACAGTTTTAATTTTTAGAATTTTTTTCCTGGTATCTAAAAATTTTTTCTTTTTTTGTAAATTCCACTAATTATTCATGGTTCTTTCACTAGAAACTACACAGAAGTATAATCCTTCTCTTCATATGGCAGCCCTTCAAATACTTGACAACTATCGTGTCCTTTTTTGGAATGATCTCTTCCCTAGGCTAATCATGTCCGTTTTCTTCAACTGATCCTCTCACGTCTTAGATTCAAGTCCCTTTACCATCTTGAATACCATCCTCTGAATTTTCTCCAGGTTATCAATGTCTTTGCTAAATAGTTGTTGAGAGATGAACATGTTTCTGCTGGTGTGGCATAATAAAGGGATAATATGAGAATATCTTTTCCTTGTCCTGGGAACTATACCTCTCAACCCTGCAACTTTAGACTAGACTCAATTGTCTTTTTTTTTTTACTCCTTATATATTTTAGTTTATCATTGATCCTCTTAACAAAAGAATGGACAACAAAAGCACTGATATAACATACTAAATATTTATATTCAAGTCTGTGATCTTGCATTTTTTAGGGAATTTTTGGTCAAGAAACTCCATCCAGCAATATAGCCAGCTGTTTTCTCTGCAGCTTATTGTCCAAGAGAGCATAAAGAGGTTAAGTGACTTTCCCAGGTTATATGTATCAGAGGTTTTGAACTAGGTTTTTCTGACTCTGAAGTCAACACTCTAGTCATTATGCAATGACTGCCACTCTCTCCATCTCCTTCTCCCACCCCATGTCCTTCTTCCTCTCCATTTTCTTTTCTGTCTCTCTATATAAACTCACTAAAAACTCCAAACCACTTTTTTCAAAAATAAAAGGTTGGAAAAAGTAGAATATCAAAACCATCTCCTAGGTTTCTGTTCTTCCACTCAACTTTTACTGTGCACTAAGCAAATTTTGTTATGAAAAAATGTTTTTATAGTTTTGTATGATAAAGAAGAAATATTTTCCTACGTTATGTCATGGATGGTAGTAATAATAATGCCATTGTATATTTAGTTTAAGTTTTAGTTAGAAATTATTTCATCCTTATTACATATGGAACAGTGAACTGGGACTTCCCTACCTGCTCCTCTACTTACCTATACTTAATTTTTGGGTGCCTATCTTTTCTGAAATCTCTCCAGATTAACTGACCCATTTATCTACTTAGTTTTCCTTATCTCTATCTACCAATTTTTGCTTTCTGCTCTGTGATATCCAAAAGGACAAAACACTGATATTAGAATTAATTAAGAAACCTTAATTAAGGCATCAAAATTCAATATAAACCTCATGGTTCAAATACAAACTCTGCATTTTTTTACCACCAGAATGACCTAGGCAAGCCACTTTCCTCTCTGGGCCTCTGTTTCCTTCATTATTAAAAGGATAGGGACAAGAAGTTGGAATAAATTATCTCTAAAGCCTTTTTCATGCTCTAGAGCCTATAAATAGAGATTTAATAGTTTACTTTTATTTAATATTGGAACATGCATCACATGGTATATAGTGAATTTTAGTGAGAAAAAGCAATTCTTTTTCTGCTTGATATCCCTTTATTCCATAAAAGAAAAGGGAGATGTACCATTTTGATCAAAGCTAAAATAATCCTTTACACTAATCCCCTGTACCTGGGAGTCTGAAATCATGTTAGGAACTTTAATTAATGAAGCATCCCAACATGCCTGTGGACTAGAAAAGAATTATTATCCTAATTTTGCTGGTAGGCAGGCCAACCCTGGGGGAGGTTAAAACAACTTTTTTGAAGGTCACTTGACAAGTTAATGAAATCTCTATGAATGTATACTGGAACAACTCATTTCCATCCCTGCTACTAAAGGACTAGTTTTGAAACTGTCCTACTGAAGTGTAGTTTTCCATGAGGGGCCTTTAAATGAGAATATTTAATTTATTTCTAGTTCATGGGCCAAATGCTGAGCTTTCACTAGGGGCTAGAATTCCTCAAAACACACCCAGACACACACACACAACACACACAATGCACCAGATTCCTCAATTATGAAACTGGCTAGATTTCATTCAGAAATATGGATTGAATATCTTCTATGTAAGTGGCACTAGATTAGACTAAATTCATTTTTACAACTAAATTATAAGTCCTTTTAAACTCTAATGTTAAGGTTACAAATAAATGAATGTTGCAGGTAAAAGGAACTTTGGGGAATATCTGGTTCAGTCATGACATTTTCCAGATTATGGAACTTGAGTCTTGGCTAAAGACTGTGTAGCTGACATATTATAGAGACAAGCCTGGAACTTTAGTCTTTTTTACTCCATATTGAGTATTTTCACTGAGCTCTTCCACAAAACTATTGAATGTTCCACATGAAAGAATCATTAGTGTTCATCTAGTACAACAATTCCTTTCAATTTATTGGTCAGAAAATTTATATCCAGTAAGGGAAATTGTCAGGCCCGGTGTCACCTGGCAAATTCTACAAAAAATTTCATTTCACACAGATTTTATTTAAAAAAATACATCAAGCTATGATAATTTTCAAGTTAAAAAACTTTTTATGTCATAGGATAACATTAGTAAGTAAAGGGAAACTTTGTCATTTCTTATTCCAGTGGCTAAAATTCTTGTCTTTGTCTCATGAAGGACAGCAACAGAACGTATATGAACTTCTGCCATGACCTGCACATAGAATATGCTTTGTATGAAATGATTTTTGAGACTTTACATAAATAAACATCAGTCTGGAGAGGAATGAAAGCTGGTTTCATAACTTGTGCGGTCTTACTGAATTATGGATTTTCTTAAATCCAATGAAGAAGAGAATCTGACTTTTTCTTAATAGGCAATTCAATTTGATTCAATTCATTCCCTCAAGGATTTACTAAACACCTGATATATGCAAGATATTGTGCTTGGTGCTGGGGATTGAAAAAAAAAGAAACCTGTTTTGCCCTCTAGAATTGATGATCTACTGAAGGATGGGCTATTTATGTAGAAAAGTGAATACAGTATAATTTGAGTAGCCAGAGAAAACTAACAACCAGAAAGACTAGGAAAGGATTACCTTAGGGACACCTGCACTGAACCTTGAGGAAAACTAGAGTCCAAGGAAACTAAGATTAGAAGATGTGTGCTCTAGGCATTTAAGAAAATCTATGGAAAATCAGAGGCAGGAACTGAAAAGCCAATGTCCAAGAATAGCTGGTAGGATGGATGAAGAGAAGAAATGTGAAAGAAGATCTGAAATAGACAACTGTAAGTCTAATTTTGAAAAACTTCAAATGTGTAACTGTAGAGTGTCTATTTTATCCTAGGAGCAACAGGAAGCCACAGGGTTCTCAAGAAGTATAGTGACATGGCCAGATCTGCACTTTAGGACAATTTTTTAGCATATTTACTGAAAATGAATTGAATGCAGGGTGTTATTGGAGGCAGAGGGGCCAATAAGAGGTCCAATGAGATGTTCCAGGTGAAAAGTGATGAGGGCTGGAATTAGGACAATGACCAAATAAGTGGAGAAAAAGAGCTAAAGGAGAGAAATACTGTGGGAGTACAAATGACAATCAACAGCATTTTAGTCATCTATTATGTACCAGATACTTTAGTAGATGCGAATAATATAGGGACAAAAATAAAATAATCCTTATCCACAAGAGGCTATCAGTCTTTAAGGAGAAATATCATGTGAACATATAAGTATGTAAGGAATTTATACGAAATAAATACAAAGCAGTCTGGAGAAGGAAGTACTAGCACTTTGGGAAATCAAGAAAGGTTTCATGTAGAATGAGAATTGAGTCTTAATAGAAGTAAATGATTCTTAAGAGGTGACAATGATTGGATGTGAGGATTGAGAGATATATAAAAATTAAAGATGACTCAGTGGGCGTTAATTACTAAAAAAGGCAGCTAGCTAGTACAATGGATCAAACACTGAGACAGGAGAACTTGAATTTAAATATTTATACAGGCGTTTAGTAGCTATGTGACCCTGAGAAAATCACTTCTGCTTGCTTCCATTTCCTCAAGTAAAATAAGAATCATGATAGGACTTATTGCCTAGCATTGATATTGAAATAAGTTGATATTTGTATAGCACTTAGCACAGTGTAACAGATGTTTAGTCCTTCCTTCCTTCTTTCCATCCTTTCTTCTTTCCTTTCTTTCTTCCTTGCCTGAATCATTCTTTCCTTCACCAAGGTGACCTTCTCAACCTAAATAACAAAGTTTAATAGAATGATGGGTTCCATTTTTGGATTTGTTGAGTATGAGAAATTTTTTGAGATATTTAGGTAAATACGTGCAGTAGGGAGCAGTTAGGTGCCTCAGTACATTAAATGGGAGGTGCTGGATTCAAATCTAGTCTCACACTTCTTATCTGTGTAACTCGGGGCAAGCCTCTTAATGCCCATTGCCAAGCCCTTACTTTTCTTCTGCTTTGGAACCAATATTCAATATCAATTCAAAGATGGGAGGTAAGGGGTTTCTTTTAAAAATGTGTGGTAGGCAGTGAGAAAAATGGAACAGAAATGGGGAATATATATATATATATATATGTATATGTGTGAGTAATCTGCATGAAAACAATAATTAAACTCACAAGAATTCATGAAATAATCAAGAGAGTAATGAGAAGTGAGAGAAAAGGAGGCAGATGTAGATGGTCTTGGGAAATACCAGGAATTGAAGGAAAGGGACCCTAAGCATCCCAGGAGATTGAGAAAGAGTCATCTAATAACTAGAAGAAGGACCAGGAGACTACATTCAATTTTTAGCTAACTCTAACAGATTAATAAGAAAGGACTGTTTGGAGGCGTACTCAAAATTTAACAGTTTTTACATTTATAATAGGTGAAGCCATTTTCCATCAGCATATGTTCTTCTGTCAGAGACAGGATGTTGGGCTGGAGGTTGATTGTTTATGTCAGAAGCAATACAGTATTTCTGGTGATATTTTGTAACTCCAAGCACAATGGATCCATGACTTTTTCAGTGCAGTGATGCTCCCTGACAATGAAGGTTGAATCCTTTTCTATATCTCAGTAGATCAACTTTATAAGTTACTATGGTCCCTCAGCTGGCCTCTGATAAGTTTTTTTTTCTTCAAATTGGTTAGGATCATCCTTTGATGATAAAAATATATCATCGATTACTAGGCAAATATAAAAAAAAAGCCATATGGTGGGAACCAGAGCTTGTCTCCAACTGGGACAGCCCTCTATGAATTATACATCACCTAAATATACCACAATAAGCCCTTTCAGGATGACTTAGGTGCCAGTCCTTAGACAATAAGCATTCTTACTGGTGTTTGTTCTTGTTTTCAAATGATAACCCTAATTAATTATTAATGTCATATGATCTGGAAATCAGTTTTGCGTTCTTTTCCATAAATGGCCACTTTCACAAGCTGATTCTGCTATAACTCACAGCCATATTGATATAACTGCTTTGTGAAAAATTGCAAATGACATGATGATGAACAGATGAATGGATTCAATAGAATAAGTATATAAAATATAATGCAATATAATCATAAGAATCCCATTTTAGGAATTGGATAGCTGTAGTCTCATTCCAAATCCATAATGGACAGATAATTCTGTTAGGGAATTCACTTTTGTCCACTATCTTCAGTTGTGTGTTATCTGCAGTGGCAATCATTATTCTCTTCATAATATTTCTTTAACCTAAAAAAAATTCTGTGAGTTTCATAGGAAGAAAAAAATCCTGTAGAAATTCAAGACATCCTAATTATTGTCATCAAGAATTCCCCCTGGACTCTAATTGTAAAATAGGTCAACTTTGTCTTAAACAGCTTAATGTAAGTAATATTGGAAGACATACCCAACTGAATTTCACAGCCTAAACTACTACTTAATATTATATTAATAGAACTGGCCCATTGAGGAAGCATGGTAGAATGAAATGGGCTCTGATTCTAATGTCAGAGGCCCCAAGTTCAAATCCTCATTCTAATCCTTACTTCCTGGGTGACTATGCGTAAGACAACTAACCTCCATTGGCCTCACTTTCATTAACTATAAAATGAGGGAGCTAGACTAGCTGGCCTTTGTAGTCTCTTCTATTCATGCATCTATGATCTTATGATTCTGGGGTAGATGAGTTACCCTTTCTGTAAATGTACTCACAGGATACTGAATTTAAAAAAGACATAGAAATTGGGCAGAAAAACAATGATCATGTCCATCTGCTACAACTCCAATGAATAAAAATAAGGCTAGTACCTACCCTCTTTTTCAAAATGACACAACTGGGTTGCTTAAAAGGACCTAGACTGTCTATCAAGTCCATCATTCTACCCTTAGGAAGGATGGTGCTCAAGAGATTCTAGTAATAAATAGAAAACATTTTCTTTTAAAATTTCCTCATAAAATTTGATTTTATATCATCTATAAGAAAGATTATGTGGTTTTACAAGGTAAAAGCTCTTTCTAATCCTTAACTTGTACCCTTCCTTCAACTATTCAATTTCCATTTTGTCTTCAGAATAGACATAATGTAGTGGCTTGATATCATTTGCATTTTATGTCCTTGTTGAAAATTTGGTAAAGTTTTCTAAGCACTTGATTTTCCAGGGTAACTGAGTATCATAAATTTAACTTTTCCTCTAAAAGGAGTGCCTAGCAAAGTACCAGGTATACAATGGACACTTAATCAGTGATTGTTAAATTGATAGGAATTGTAATGTATATATATATATATATATATATATATATACAGTACTCCCATCAATGAAATCATAGTTTCTTTGGTGTACTGAAATAAGGCACAGAGCAGTGAGTCCCAATGTTTTGAAGTATAAAAACTCAAGTCAGAGGACCTCAAAATAGTTCATGGATTCCATATGCTTATAATTACACAATTATAGTTTCTACAAATTAAGAAAAGATATAATGACAAAAAGCTATCATGAATTCAATAATACTGAAATATTTGTAATTTATTGATGACATAAAGTCCATTTGAAAAATAGTTATATTCATATATTTGAGACATTTCTTAACTCTTCATTTAGTCTTCAGAAAGTATAATAGCTTTTTATGGTCTAAAACACTAAGGAAACTTTGCAAAGTTTTTGTAGTCCCATATGCATATTTGTCCCATACATTGAAGACCNATATATATATATATATATATATATATATATATATATACAGTACTCCCATCAATGAAATCATAGTTTCTTTGGTGTACTGAAATAAGGCACAGAGCAGTGAGTCCCAATGTTTTGAAGTATAAAAACTCAAGTCAGAGGACCTCAAAATAGTTCATGGATTCCATATGCTTATAATTACACAATTATAGTTTCTACAAATTAAGAAAAGATATAATGACAAAAAGCTATCATGAATTCAATAATACTGAAATATTTGTAATTTATTGATGACATAAAGTCCATTTGAAAAATAGTTATATTCATATATTTGAGACATTTCTTAACTCTTCATTTAGTCTTCAGAAAGTATAATAGCTTTTTATGGTCTAAAACACTAAGGAAACTTTGCAAAGTTTTTGTAGTCCCATATGCATATTTGTCCCATACATTGAAGACCATATTCATCAGGTTTTAAGGTGCGCTCTCTCTCTCTCTCTCTCTCTCTCTCTCTCTCTCTCTCTCTCTCTCTCTCTCTCTCTGAGAAAGCTAAAAGAAAGAAGAACTGGTTTTCTAAATAGCCTAGTTTTCCACCTTCAAATGGGATTAGGGGTATCAGAGTTGATTATTCCTTGGAAGACATCATAGTTTGAACTTTGTACTGAATATCCATGAAGCTACAGTTTAGGACATTAAATCAGTGACAGCAGTGAGTTGAGATTTGTTTCCTTCTCTCAGAACAACTGGAATAAGTGAAGATTTTGGTGCACTTTCATTTAATAATATAGTAATGCAGTAGGATTTCTAGGGATTGAAAGACTTGGCTAACATCAAGTCCTGAACCCAGTGTGATAATGGCATAGGGATGTAAGAAAAAATGGCAACACATGTCATAGGGAATGCTCCATTTTCTAATGTGACCTTGGCCATGATAAAGTAAAAGACAGCCTCAAATTTAATAGTTGTGAGTTAGGTGGTATGTGACTGACATGGTTGGTATTTTATCACAGCAGGGTATAATCTTACAGGTTTGCCATATGTTGACCAAAGTTGCTTGTTTTCAGTTTTAATTTTGATCCATCTCAGGGTGACACAGTAGAAAAGAATGCTAACAAAGGAGAAAGAAATAAGATTTTATTCATAAGAGACTAAAACACTGTTTCAAGACTCAGAAGACCTGAATTTGAATCCTGGATATACTACTTATTTTTGTACACTTAGAGAAGTAATTTGATCATTTGAGGCGTGACGTTATGACTGTTTTTTTTTTTATATGGAAGGAGCACATTTGGTTTTGTGATTTTGCCCTTATTTTTGTTTTAAAGTTGTGTCTGACTCTTCATGATTTCATTTGGGGTTTTCTTAATAGAGATATTAGAGTGCTTTACCATTTCCTTCTCCAGCTCATTTTACCAATGAGAAAACTGAGGCAAACAGTTAAATGACTTGCTCAGGGTCACACAACTAGTAAGGATCTGAGGTTTGATTTGAATTCAAGAACATGAGTCTTCCTGACTTTAGGTCCACACTCTATCCACTGTGCCCCCTAGCTGCCCTTTGTTTTCTTGTTGGGCAGAAGAAAAAATAAATGACAGCTCTTTTTTATCCCATGGCCCCAAGTAAGTTTTGTAGGCTATTCCTCAAAGTAAATTAATTAAATAAACATTTCTCATGGACCTTCAGGGTAGATTATGAATTGAGATGTTATGCAAAAGCATTGAATCTAATTTATCCAGCGGCTAAATAACACTTATTTCAGGAACACTTTGAAGAACTATACCTGACTGTCAGTATTTTGTAGCTCATCATTAGCATCAATTAATATATATTAAACACCCTCGGGCACTACACAGAATAAGTCAAAAGGCACAGATCTTGTTCTCTGGGACCTTATTTCATGAAAGCAGATGTCATTTATTCAGGCATAGATAACAAGAATATAATCATCTGCATGACATAGCTGAAACAAGACAGATACATGCAGAGCAAATACAAATGAAGAATAATTGTGGCATTCATTGTCTTAAGTAGAGCTTTAGAAGCAAGAAGGTAATGGTATAAATATCAGATGAATAATTAAACATGGTACTTTTGCTCATTTCTTGAATATTGACCTAAAGAATATAGATAAAAATACTTTTCCAGGCTCCTTATAACCATATGAACTTAAGGATCTGTTATTTGGGTTATATTTGAGGTATATTACCAGTTTTCTTATATCATGATTCAAAAGCACCCTAACATAATTTTGATTGGGAGTTTTAAAATTGCTCATTAATCATGTTATTTTTTAATAAATTAAATAGAAATATATCTAATAAAATATTTTATTGTTTGTTATTAATACAATATTTTATAAAATAATTGTAATTATTTTGTATTTTATCTCCCTTCCCTTTCTCCACTCCATTTGGATATGGGGGGATTTCCATTGTGGAAACTTCTTCCAATAATGCAGATTGAAAAGTTATTTGCAACTAATAGTCTCAGAGAGTTGCTACTGCACTAAGGATCAAGTTACTTGTCACTGTTCATTAAGCTGGCATGTGTCATAGGCTGCAAACCTAGGAGTCTGCTACTACAAAACCTGACCATCTCTACTACTTTGCGATTCCTTTCCCGAGTAATAGTGAAAGTCCTGTTATAGTAGGGTCTGTATCATATGCTTTTTGTGTATTTACCTTATAGTGCCTAGCACAATTGGGGATATATAATAGTTAAAGAAAATTATATTTTAAATACAAGAGTATGTCGTTACTAAAGTTGCTAAATGAAGAAGATATCTAAGTTTATACTTTGTTTTGAAAAAAAGAGTTGACTTTTTAAACTGATGATTATTGTCCTTACCAAAGCCCATAAAAATGTCTATAGAGTTTTGTAAAGTCATCAGCTATGTTTGTTTACTATTTGGTTTGGAAAGATGAATATTTTGTAACATTAATTTAATTTCCTTAATTGTCATCAAGAGAAAAGATATAGACATATTCTGACAAGACAACTTATATGATAAGAATCTACAGTGATTAGTTGAGGCTACTCATTGAAATAAGATATACTCTTTAATATATCAGTGAATATGATGGCATACCTAAAGATCCTTGTCTTTACTTCATGAAGGAAGCGAGAGAGATCATTAACTCATAGTTGTCTGGAAATGGAAAACAATGATACTTGCCATAATAAAACTCATTTTGACAAATTATTTTATTTTTATTTATGCTCCTTCCTTTGTTTGTTTTTCTATTTCCCAATTAACTCTGCCACATAAAACTTCTCCCTGTAGCAATTAAGTAAAACCAAGTCAAATAAATTAATAATGTTCATTTCTAAAAATAAATTCCTTATACTACACCTCTGCCAAGAGACAAGAGACACGCCTTGCCCATAGTTAGGTCTGAGAAGTCATAGTTTGTCACTGTATAGATTGGATTTCGGTGTTTTCTTTTTATTTTCTTTTCTTTATATTGTAAATTGTTTACTTTGTTCTGCTCTACATGAGTCCATGCAAGTCTAAGCTTCTCTGAATTCTTCACATTAGCCCATGTTTTCTGTCTGTTTCTCATGAATCTTTAACTCTGACTTTAGCTCTGGATAAGTTGGTGAAATATGCTACAGTATGCTTTATCTTTAAAAAAAAAACAACAAAATCTTTTCTCTATCTCCAGTCAAAAACAAAGAGGCCAGTAAGAGGAATCAGAAAAAAGGAGTTGGAAGGATCCTTCAACACCATCTCATCTCACCCCTCCTTGAATAGGAATCTTCTCTAGGACATTCTTCCAATGGTCATTCAACTTCTACTAAGTAACAAATTATTATCTCTGAACTTGGACAACTCCAATTATTAGAAAAATGTCCCAATTTTGAATTTAAATTTCTCCATTTACAACTTATCCCTCTTAGTTTGTCCATCATCAGTAAAGCAGAGTAAATTTATCCACTTTTTTACTCCACAACCTTCAAATATTTGAAGTTAGCTTTAGCAGTTCTATAAGGTTTTCTTTTCCAGGCAAAATATCACAAATTATTTTGGCTGATCATAGTGTATAATGGCCACAAACCCTTCACTATTCTGGTTTTCCTAATGAAGATGATCCCCAGTTTATACATGTCTTTCCAAAATATGGCAACTATATCTGATCATAATACCTAGATGTAATCTTACTAGAGAAGAGGACAACAAGAAAAATATCTTCTTCATTTTTTATACTCCTCATCTATAACTATAAATCTATTAGAATTACCTCTTCAGTAATTGAATCTTATGGATGTTTCAGCCCATAGTATCCCCAGATCTATATGACATGAGAATTGTCTAGCCACGCCTACTCCATCTTGTACTTATGAAGATTATTTTTGAAAAGAGTGCTGAAGTTGACATTTATCTCTATTAAATTTCATCTTTTCAATTCAATTATTATTTTTATCACTTAGAATCTTTTTTATTATTATTCTATCCAGTGCATTAGATATCCTTTCTGATGTTGTGTCATCTGCAAATTTGATAGGCATGTCATCTAAAGCATCAGCTAAAAAACTGATGGAAAGATAATTATAATAGTCCCAAGGAACTATGCCTCCTCTATATTGGAGATGTTCCTCCAAATTGGCCTTATTAAAGCCATATTGGTCTTTTAATATATATATTATATTATATGCATATATAATATATAATAATAAGCCCAAATCAGGTTCATTTAGGACTATTGAGGTATATCTATTAAATGAATTATGAATCTATCAACTATAGATCTCTTTTCTCCACCATATCCATTAGAAAAGCATAAGAAATAATGACAACATCTTTGGTCAAATCTATGCCTACTAGATTTGTAGCATTTCCTTGGTTTACAAATCTAATAACCTTTCAAAAAGGAAATATGCTTAGACTACCATGACCTGTTTCTAATGTAGCTATGAAAGATCTTAGTGATTGTTGCTTTCCTTTCTAGATCTTTTAAAACTATCCCATTAAAAATATTGTCAAAATTTTTTGTAGGAATCAAAATCTAGTTTACTGTCATATGGGTTACAGATTCTATACATTTTTCTTTTCAAATTTGGGGGAACATGTGCCTTTCTCCAACATGGAGGAGACTTCATTCTAATTCTCTCCAGTCTTTTAGCTATGACTGATGATTGTTAGTTATAGACTGACCAGACACACAAATGACTAGTTCTTTAAATAACTGGTTGTAGCTAATTTGATCCTATTGCCTCATTGAGGGTCAATGATGATGATGATGATGATGATTGCCATGCAAATTAGCATTCATGTAAATTAATATAGTTTAGTTTAAACTATTAATATAAAGTCAATTATTAGCTTACTTTTTAAACAGCTTCTTGTTGAAAAAAATATTTATACCCTAAGTCAAATCTTTTTACCAACATAACAGTTCATTTTAAGGATTACAAAACACAACTCTGTAACATAAGTAGAGTAAGCATATTCTGAATTTTACAAATGAAGACATTTGCCCAGACTTATTCAAAGTTAAATAAAGAGGCAGAAAGAGAGCCAAGATTTAAACCTTTATCCTAAGATGAGAAATTCATATTTTCTACTAAAACAGGCAACCTCTCTGCTTCCAATAGAATGAAAGCTCCTTGAATGTAGACACTGTTTTATTTTCCTCTTTGTATACAAAGCTCTTGGTACAATGGCTTGCACATAGAATGTAGTTAATAAATGCCTGTTGGATTTGAATCATGGATAGTATCAAGAAATATGCTACCGGGCAGCTGGGTAGCTCAGTGGAGTGAGAGTCAGGCCTAGAGACAGGAGGTCCTAGGTTCAAACCCGGCCTCAGCCACTTCCCAGCTGTGTGACCCTGGGCAAGTCACTTGACCCCCATTGCCCACCCTTACCACTCTTCCACCTATGAGACAATATACCAAAGTACAAGGGTTTAAAAAAAAAAAAGAAATATGCTACTTTTCCTAGTATGATGTGAATAAGATGAGGGAGGAGAGGAATCTTCATATATATATATGTGTGTGTGTGTGTGTGTGTATGTGTGTGTACATATATAAACATATATAATGAAATTTTAGTCTAGAAATGATATCTATTTAATTTATATTACTTTTTAATCACAACAAAAGGTTTTCAATTGCACATTTTGAATTTAATTTGGTTAAGTAGTTGATGTTCAATGTAAAGTAATTCATCACTCATGTGACTTAAAATTAATCAATAACCCAGAGAAAATAGAGGTCTCAGAACTACTTAGAAGTGACATTCAAGTTCATTTTGTAACTATTTAAAGTGAATCTAACATGAAACTTTTTACTGGGAGAATGTTATAGCACATATCTTGTATGCCAGTACAATTAAAGGTCATTCAGTACTTTTTAATTATCTACTCAGGATCTGTGGATATCTATGGATATATATGTTTATATGTGTGTGTCACACAAATACTTTTTTTTACCAGGCCTGTGATTTCATTATTATAGGGAACTCCTAATGAAGAAACTCCTTCCATCAATATATATTGGTAATATTTTTGGTAGCACTTATGGTCCTAAAGAATTTCCTGAGGCATGAGAGACTTATTTTGCTTGAGATCAGACACCCAGGATAGATCAGAGACAGTGCATGAACTCAGATCTTCCTGGCTTCCAGGTTGCCTCTATCAACTGTACCTGCCCCACTAACATAGTTTTTATTTTTTATTTTTTTATTAATCAGGTATTTATTTTTTAGAAAATTTTTTCCCATGGTTACATATTCATGTTCTTGCTCTCTCCCTCCCAACCCCTCCACCTTAGCTGACGCACATTTCCACTGGTTTCTTCATGGTCTTCTTCTTCAAGACCTATTTCCATATTATTGATAATTGCACTAGGGTGGTCATTAAGAGTCTACATCCCAAATCAATGTCCGCATCAAACCATGTGTTCAAGCAGTTTTTTTACTTCTGTGTTTCCACTCCTGTAGTTCTTCCTCTGAATGTGCGTAGCGTTCTTTTCCATAAATCCCTCAGAATTGTCCTGGGTCATTGCATTGCTGCTAGTACACCCGCCCCAATTAAAACTAACTTCCATCACAAACTTCTTAATTTTTTTCTTCTCTCTGTATTGCTGGCTTAAGCTTCCTGTATAAAGACCTCAACAAAGAATTAGAAAAATATTAAATTGAATTAATTTTCAGCTCAGCCTTTCTCCATAATCTAAGCCTACTGTAGCTATTTCTCTTTATTCCACTGTTCTGTCACATAATCATGCTGCGCTTGCCTTCTCATTGTATGCCATATGTGATAGGTCTCTTCACCTTGAACTTGATTTTGCTCGTGCCTAGAAGAAACCAACCTGGATTGACCTTTCTCTTTCTGCTCTGCCAAGCCAAGCTGAAATGTTATCTACTCTGAACATCTTTTCTTTTCAGCTCAATTCAAAATAATCTTTCCTTCTATAAATTCTTATTGGGGAAGTTCGGTAGCACAATGGATAGAGTGCCTGGCTTGGAGTGAGGTGTAGCCAGGTTCAAATTTGGTCTCAGACAAGTCCTAGTTGTGTGATCTTGGCAAATCACTTAATTGCCTAGCCCTTGCCACTCTTCTGTCTTGGAGTTGGTGCTAAGGATTTTTTTAAATTATTCTATTTTTATGTCCTAATCTTATAATTATGCATTTTCAGTTGTTTTTCAATCATGTCCAACTTCTTGTTATCCCATTTGTAGTTTTCTTGGCCAAGATAGTGGAGTGGTTTTCCATTTCCTTCTATTACTCATTTATAGATGAGGAAACTGAGGCAAATAGTGTTAAGTGACCTGCTTAGGATCACATAGTTAAGATGTGTCTAAGGTTGGATATATACTCAGATCTTCCTAACTCTAGGCCCAAGACTCTATGCACTCAATTATGCACACAATGGTCATTGACTCATCAAATGTCAAAGTTGTAAGAGACCTTAGAACATAAAACCAAATTGCAGAAAAAAAGGGACTTTAGAAAGTTGAATATGAGAGGTAGTGTGGTGCGAATATTCAACAGCTAGCTTCAGAGCCAGGAAAATCTGACATGAAATCCCTCCTCCTCCCCCAACATATACTGACTGTGTTATCCTTGGCAAACTTGTCAATGTTTTAGGCAACTCCCTAAGAATATTATTAGTTGCATAGTAGATGTGAACCTGCATTGATAGATGAAGTCACTTTCTAAGAGATCCTTATTTCAAGGACATCACAGTTATAGGGCCTATTCCTCTCTCTTTGACAGAACTTCTAGGAAACTTAACAAATGTATTTTTCAACCTCCTCTAAAGATACCTGCAGAAAATTGGGCCCAAAGGATAGATCTCCTTTTGTTTCTTAATTGAATATTTTGTGCGCCCTCACAGATTGGAGCGAATATTCTATTTCCTCTGTCTTTCATTCTATCCTACTAGGTTATGCAAGATTCAGCATGCTATGACCTATAGTAAATGCAAGTTGACAGTTACAACTGCACTGTCCCCTTATACATCTTCCATTTTACTTTTTTTCTATTGTGTGTCCTATTTGAAAATTTTGAAGATGTTTATGTGGTCTTAGCCTGTGAGTTCCTGTTCTTGTTTTATATCAGAAAAGGTCTCCCAGGATCAGAGCACTTAAACCTAGAAAGGACATTTGAGATCATTTAAGCCAACCCTTTCTCTTTCTAGATGAAGACAATGATGGCCAGAGAAGTGATGAATTCCTCACAGTCACACAAGGATAAAGTAGCAGACATGAGATTGAAGAACAATGGCTTTGACTCTGAATCCAGGGTTCTCTTGGCTCTACTCATTTTACTTTTCATAATTTAATTTAGATCTTTCCATTTAAAAAAATTAATCCTATTGGTCATTTATTGCTACACAGTAATTTTCCATCACAATCATATGCAAGACTTCTGTCTAAATATGGAGAGATCGCTGTCAAATTTATAAGAATATGAGACATTCTCTGATTGATATATGGTTAAAATATATGAATAGAGGTTTTGGATTATTTTTTCTTTAAATTATCTACTATATGATTATTTATTATTTATTTATCATTATACATTATACATTATAAGTGCAAGAAGAGAGGATTAAACAAAGGACCCCTCTAAAGAACCTTGGAAAAATGAGAGATAGCTCCAAAATTTATATATAAAGATACATATATAGAGAGATAGCAAAATTGCTTTAAATTTTCATAGAAATATTATCTAGAAAGCAGGGGGAAATGACAGCACTACATCAGTAAATAGTATTTTAGTAATCATGCAATCTCCAGGAGTACCAAGAGCATAGGCTCCTGAAGATAAAAAATTTGATTCCATTTCCATTACTTTATAACCATTGCTCAGTCCATCTTCACCACCTCAGGAAGGTTGCCTTCTTAATATAAATCCTAATAGACAATAGATGTTCATTTTCCTCATTAAATCATTCAACAAGAACAATATTTATATACATATACGTATATGTAATAGTGTGTATAGATGTATATGCATATATATGAAAAATATTCTTAAGGTAAAAACTGGGGTTAACCTATATTTTTATCTGGGTTCAGAAGGATGAGTAGGAGACAGGAATGGACAATAGTCTGGGACCAAACAAGTTAGGGAAACTGGGTTTGGCAGTTTGGGGAATGGCAGTTGACAGTAGTGAGTGTTGGGCCTTAACTGACACACTGATCCACCCAGCCAGGGAGTCTGTGAATCTAACAAGTGAGTAGTCGGACAGTAGATTTTATAAACAGGATTTAATCCAATTAACTATAATCTAAAAGAAAGGAAAAGGGGGTTCTAGTCTACCAATCTATGGGCAAGCCTCAGAGCCAGGGAATGGACTTATCTACACTAAGCTAGAGACTATAGCAGGGCAGAGCACAATGGAGATCAGAAATGAAAGTGGGATCCTCACTACTGAGTCCTTTCAAAATCCAGCAATGATACAGCTTTCCCAGGTCTTCAGCCAGTACTCCTTCAGTTGGGTAAGTCAGGGAGCTAAACCAACCTGAGCTGACCAACAATCCAAATTAGGTTTTATAGTCTCAACCATACCTCCCACAGGTAGATGTCTTTCCTCCTTTTGGATACCAGGGTATCAGAATACAAACTCCACTTCCTCTGAGGTCTCCCAGGGGTCAGTTACAACTTGTCCCCAACCACCATGGAGTCCATCTCAGAGAGAGAAGCACAACTCCTGCTTCCCCATTCCATTTAGAATTCTCCAGCCCTGCTTGCTAAGTCTCCAAACTAATCTTAAACATCTTATTAATTTATCTTATAACAATATATACGCACACTACTATGTGCTAGGCATACAGGGATAAATAAAAATAAAGTCAAGTTTGGGACAGAGGTGGTGGGATGGGGGAAGGCATGACAACAAAAGTCAAATTTGAAATAGTCATGAAAGCATGGATTAGATTTGAAGGGGTGAAGAGCAAAGACATAAAAGGGCTTTCATAATAGAGGAAACTGTGAATAAAAGCTTCAATGTAGGCAACTAGCAATTATTCCATACTGCAACATGGAAAATGGCATGGTGGAATTCCTGCAAGATACAGGGTCAATTCTGATACAGGGGGAATTCTGGGTGAGGCTTGATCCTGTATTTTCCATGTTGTACATATATATAATATATAAACATATTTTAATTTAAAGATAGAGTGTGTGAAGGCAAATCGTATGAGAGTAAAAAGGTATGTTTTCACCATATTGTGGAGCACACTGAATGCCAGGCTAAGGAATTTGATATTTATCTTTCAGGCAATGGGGATCCATTGAGAACTGTTTATTCAAGGGATGGCCAGGAAGGTGACATGATCACATCTGTTCAGGAGAAGGATTAATCAGTAGAATTATTTGAAAGTGAACTAGACAGAGGGAAACCAGTGATCTGTACAGAATCAGATATTTCATTCTGAATATGAAAAAATTATTGTGCTTCAGCATGTGTTATGTAAAAGGATATAATGGATTTTTTTTTATTTTCCAGGATGTTTTAAAATGTCACTATTTTCCATCCTCAGTACGAAAAAAAATCATGAGTGACAAATGAATCTTGAGAATGAGAGCATTGTTTGATACCTTTTACTCTTGCCCTTTCTTAGATGTCCTTGTGGTGTGTGTCATTTAAATCTACTGATATAGACTCTTTTGGGACACAGCTGTCATAGCCTTCATTCTGAGCTACTATGTCAAATGAATATCCAAAACATTTTTTAAAAATTTCATCAGAAAAAGGATCTTAAGTAATAATTTAGACAACTGTAATTAACTTGTTAATTTGTCCCAGCAATGAGTAGGAGAAATATACTTTAGAGCCAAGAGCAACTAAGTGTGATTTATTCATAGCTGCTGTAATTACAAAGAACATATGCAGTTATCTCTCAGTTATCTGTGCTAGTATGGAGAAAGAGTGGTCCAGATAATCCAAAGCAATAAATAATGCAAAAGTCATCTGTCCTAGAAAATTTATTATGCATATTGTAAAAGCATATTTATGTTTCTAATTATGTTTATCTTCAACTAATATTAAAATCACACTCTGAGAGAAGCTGACATCAGCAAATAGAAAAATGCTTAGAACAGGGAAGTTCTGTTTTTCTAGTTTAAACCTATTGTAGCTTAAATATTACTTTGTTTCTTCGAATTTCTTTAGAAAGAAGATTATCTAGAGTTTGCCATGTGTCTTTCTTGCTCTCTTATGTCTTGATATAGAATCATCTTCTGAACTCTAGAAATTCAGGAACCAGTGATTCATTCAATTCAAAGCACAAAAATTGACTCTGAAGGAAGAAGAACTCAGGAAAGAATTTGTCCTTCACTAATAAGAGGGAGAAAAAAATGGCTCATAACTGAGGACCTGCAAGTTGACATATGTAATAGAAAAGAACTGTTTATAGAGTGCATAAATGTAATTCCTTAATAGACTACATACTACCTTACAACCACACAATAGTATTAATTTTATTGTGCACTTTTACTAAATTATTGGACAATATGAGGCTATATCAAACATAGAAATTTTCTGGCCTCTTTTTATTTAAGTAATGAGATCACAACCTTTTAGTTTAATTCCAATGCCCTTCTGTATAGAAATGAAGATGCTAACTTGCATAATCTACTTGTGGCTCTGTTGTCAGCTCATTGCATGACCTATTTCATTATTAGGATAATTTTATTTTATTCACTAAGACTTGCACTGGTGAGGTGCCAGGCAGTAAAAGGGGGGTTACAAGCAGTCCTGTCCCCCTTGGGGGTGGGACAATTGAGTGAAAATGGAGTGAGAAGAGCCAGAGACACAGTAGGTTTGCAGTTGCTGATCTGAAGTATCATCTGTTGATTTTAATTTTTATATCATTTTTCTCAAGATTACATCAATGTTGGCATGAATTCCATTCCCACCATACATCTTATCTTTAGAGACAATGTGTTAGGTGTTTTTTATGTAGCTCTTGGGCCACAGTGGTGAGAAAGTACAGGCCTTTTTGTGGGAGACAATTTCTTCATATTTCATTCATTGATCTTTTATATTAGATTACTGTACCAAATCGGATCTGGGAGGGGGGAAACATGGAGACTGTTCTGACCTGTTCTTGCAGGCACCCGTGTACGGGAATCTGAGTTAGAGATTTAAAATCTTTAATATTAACTCACTATATGCTGGTTTGTTGTGAAATGACTTCTAGTGGAATTTTCGTATTACTGTATATAAGGGTGGGAATTTCCTAGGAGGTATTGGGGGCCTGTGGTAGGGCTCTGCTATTAGTCTATAATGTTTTTCTGTATCTCCCTGGGGTTATATAAGGATATTGATTAAAATTATTCAGTAAAATAGAATGTTAGTGAAAAAAGAGGCACATAGGGGAAACTGAGTTGAACATCCATCCTTCTGACACCTGCTGTGCTCGTGTCATAACTGGTGACGAGCTGTACTAAAAGTCAAGGGCTTTGATGGCTTCGGGCAGTGAGGTAAAGAAGATTCTTGACTTAGTTATTTAGAGTTTAGAAGGGAACTTAATTGGCTTTCTAGGATTAAATGATTTGCTCCAAGTAACATGGGTTACTCATGTAGTAGAGCTGGGACTTGAATCTGATCTTTTTCTCTAAATCTATCACTCTTTCTGCCTCCTGCTGGCATATTTTATACAAACTGAAATATCTTTTGATTTTATGTATGTTGAGAGATTGCAATAATTAGCATGGATAGTAGAACATGATCTATCCAAGCCATTTCATCCTGTATGGTCCTTGTTCATGTTTTTAATTTTTTCCCTATTAAAATAGACCTTTCTTTGATCATTTCTACATATTGAGGGATGCCAATTTGTCATTCAAAAGCATAATTTTTCCCTACCCTTGATACATTCCCAAATTTCTCTCCAATCATATGTATCTTTGATGATATCTTTAGTAAACACATACTAACTATATCTTACTCACACCAACATAGCTTTTCCCCAGACATTGCCTTTTGGATTATAGGTAATCTTAATCTTCCTGAGGCTGTGTTGTTCTGTGATACAATCATAACAGTGATAAGTTTGGTATGATGGCATATTGATATGGAATAAATGAGTTTCAGAGTAACCTTCACCTTTGAATTCTATCACTTATACCTGATGGCAGTAGACCTAAAGAAAATGGTAAGTAGAATATGTAGACCTGGCTGAGTATGCTCAAATGATATATCTGATAAAGGCAATGTGAATTTAAAGGGGAAAATCACCTATGGTGTGTTTTTAGAAAAATGGGTAAAAGGAGATATACAAGCCTGGCCTTCTAGATTTTAGATTAAAACAGGAAGGGAACAGACATGATTTTTAGCAAGTAATTTTCTACAGTCAGCATATCTGTGCAGTCACACAATTGACAGAATTTTTGAAGAATATGACATGCTGTGCTTGTTGTTTGTTGTTCTCAAGAAAGCTTTTGACTTTGGAGAGCAAAATGCAATCTGGAAGGCTCTCCTCAGATAAAGTTCTCACAAGCACATCAGAATTTTACAGGGCTCCATGTCAGATTCAACTACAGAGATTACTTTGTACAATAATCTACTGACAGAGATCTGTCTACACCAAGTGCTTGTTACTGTCACTGAAGATTTCCTGGAAAGGCCTAAATAAAAGATGAATTTTCTTTTCACAGCAATACCATTTGATTTAACATTTATTTCACCCCTTCTGTTTACAGAGTGTCATGTTCACTCTAGATAGGGACAGGGTGGAAACTTTTTTTAAGAAATAGTTTCTGTCCTCAAAGTCCCTATAAGCTAATGAGTTATTATTTTTAATTACTTTTGTATCCAAAATTATCTTTTGAAAGCTTAGTAAGGATATTTTCATATCTATTTGTACAAAAATATTCATAGCAGCTCTATTTGTGGTGGCAAAAATTGGAAGCTGAAGAGATTTCCTTCAACTGGGGAATGGTTGAACATGTTGTGGTAAATGATTGTAATGGAATACTGTTGTGCCATGAGAAATGATGAATGATTTCAGAAAAACTTGGAAAGTTTATATTAAGTGATGTGAAGTGAAATGAGGAGAACCAAGAGAACATTGGACACAGTAAAAGCAAAATTGTACAATTATCATTTATGACTAATAGCTAATTTAATTTTTAACTATTCAAGGATCCTAGACAACCACAAGAAACTCATGATGAAAAAGGTACCCATTGCCAAAAAATGAATGGATGGCGGCTGAATAGACATCAAAGCATTCTATTTTTCACATTATTTCCTTAATGAGTTTTTTTAATGTGTGATATGTCTTATTTCATAACATAAGGAATATGGAAATGTGTAGTGCCTGATAGCCCACATATAATGTATCATATTGCTTACTGCCTTAGGGAGAAGAGAGGAAAGGAAGGGGGAGAATGGATCACAAAATTTTAGAACATGAACATTAAAAGTTGTTTCTGTTTGTAAATAAGAAAATCATACAATTAAAAAAAAACAAATATAGTCTTATTCTCCTTTTAAAAATGCTGGAATTAATAACCTGAAAGTCATTGAAAGATGAGTGACCTAATAGAATACAGGTAAAATATATATCAAAATCAGGTCTTCTGACTCTATTTCCCTTGCTTCTCTAAGTCCATCACATTGGCAGGATTATTTGTTCCCATTCCCAGACAGTATTCATTCAATGATCATATATTAATTCTCTACTATATGTATGAGGCATATTTTTGTAGCCTAGTATACAACAACAAAACTAAAACAATATTTATCCTCATGGAATTTACATTCTACTAAAGAAATCTTACTAATTTCAGACAGTTAAATTAGGGATATGAAGACCTCCTTATCAACCTTCCTATTGCTGGTCAAGCCATTTAACTTCTTTGGAATTCTGTACATTCATCTATAAAACCAACAGTTGGCATAGATGACCACAGGGCCCTTTCTACCTCTAAATCTCTAATCCATGGAGACTTTTCAGAAGTTATACTTATTGGGAAAGGAGGAAGAAGAAAAAGAGAAGAGAAAGGGATGTTACCAGATAGAGATTATAATCAATCACAAATAATGAAAAGTATATCTTCAGCATTTATTTAAATTTATTAAAAATTCCCACTCAAACTATGAGCAAAAAGCTACAGCAATCTTGGAAATGTGGATCACAGCTGGACTACTGCATGAATAATTTCAGAAGACTTAAGAAAATGTATGTGTAGCTGAGAGTGAGAAATAAACAGATTGTTAAAGAGAGTAGTTAGCGCTGTGTAATTTTCTCTAAATAAGCATTTTAGAAATTCAAAAAAGATAGAAATTCACTTTTATTCTTATGAGTTCTCTTGTTATTGCTCTTTTCCCCTTTACCATCTCATTCTCTGGTCAGGTTTACTCATTAATTTTCGATACAAGAAGCATGGGGAGAAAGGCACACATTTGGATGAAGTGATGTATGCCAAGTATGCATTTTAAGGACCTCAAATTAAGGATATGGACCATGATGTGATTTTTTGAATTATAATAAATAACAGTACTATTTAAAATGAATCTCTCTTTATCCTGACTAGTTGTTAAAATGGATGCTTATGTTAATTAAGTACACTGGTTTTCTAAATTGTTTTATCTTCAATATATGGATTACCTAATTTCAAAAGAGTGGAATCTAATTAACCTAACATGAAAAATAGAATGTTGACCTTTCTTTGGCCATTCAGGTTCACAGTTTTTGAGGACTGAAGTCATGAATAGTTATTTTCATTTTGTGGTCAAAGAGATCTGGGATTCTGTCACTAATTAACTATGTGACCAACCTTGAAACAGTGGCTCTTTTGGGTTTAAATTTCTTCCTCTGTAAACCATGGGATAGAGAACAGGAGTGGGTCTTAACTTTAAAACTTACATCTAGTCCAAAAATAATATGGTTTTTAAGTGCTATGTGAAATTGGGATTATGTTAAACTGTTTGGTTGTTTGGATTCCAGATAAATGAAAGGCTCATACACTAGGATTAGTGAAATGAATTCTCTTATAATTATTCAACAGATTCTAAAATAACTAAGCAATTGTGGCAAATGGAAGTTGTCTAATAATATTTCAGAGTATAAAATCTGGCATAAGCTCTGAGGCATTGTAATAATGTAGTATTTGTGACTATATTGAAATCTAATTTACATATGTTCCTTCTAGGTAGACAGCATTTTCTAATTATCTGGGTCCCTTCAAGGCATCAAAGAAAACATGAAAAATTTCACTTTAACTTTCCCTATTCAATTTCATTTTGATTCAGGTAGATATGTTATAAATATTATAGGTACTTGAAACAAAATAATTTTAATACTGTGAGATAAAAATTTATATATTTGGGGAAATCATTGAAATTGATGCTAAGATAATTTTTGTCCTTTATTATTTTGAGTAAAAATTAAAGTGAAGGAAAATATTTTAAAAAGTTAGTTTCTACCAAAAAATACATCTTTATTTCATTTCCCTGCCTCATCTATTCCCTACACACATATGTACATTTATCTACACTTCCTATTATTATGAGTACTTTGCATTTGATCTGTGTTTTTTTTTATGAAAGGAAGAAAACAAACATTTATTAAGTGCTTCTTCTGCCTTCACACTTTGTTAATGTTTTTACAAATGTTATCTCATTTGATTTTCACAACAACCCTTTGATGTAGGTGCTATTATTATCCCCATTTTAGAGCTGTGGAAACTGCAGGGAAACAGGTTAGAGATTTTCCAGTGTCCTGCAACAAAAAACTGTCTGAGATTAGATTCATATTCAAATCTTTTTGACTCCAAACTGAGTGCTCTAGTAATTCTATAACACAGCTGCCTCTATCTAGAAAACTTGAATACATATTGTTTAATATTATATATACATGTATATAATATGTAGAAATATTTATATATACATATATTTATGTATATAAAATAATACAGTATTATTTACAAAATCAATAAAAATTTAAAAGAATTTCCTGATTTTGTAGACTTCTACAGTGGAAAAAAATGTTCCACCAAATGTCATTCTGAAATAAAATCAGATTATCATTTGGAATTTTATGATAGAAAGGGAAGATGGGCTGGTATTTGAGAGTGAATGATTTTGTGTAATCATCTAGAGTCCTCCATTGGTACGCTTCAATGAAGGAAACCACATGTACAATGTCCTCACCCAACCATATGGTAAGCTTCTAGACAAAATGGACCAGAGTTCTAAAACATGGGCAGGCAAAGATCAGTTCCAATCTAAATTGCTAGAGTAAATTCCTGAAATGCTAAGATCACAGATCCATCTGATTATTTCAGGACCTTTAATTATACATCTAAGTATTTCTTACCAATAATAAACAGAGAGACCTACTGTAGGTGCTGTAATAATATTTATGTCCTTTATTACTATATTCTGCAACTACATTAAACTCATACCACGCAGCTCAATTGAATTTAATGCATTACAATACAATGAGCAATCATCAAGGACCTATTATGTGGAAGCATGGGAAAAGGATATATATTAACAAAAACAAAATAGCCCTGGACTTCAAGAAACTGGCATTATTGGCATTAAATTCACATCCAATATTTAAGTACACATTTCTTCAGTGTCAGTGAAACTGTGGGAATCAGGAAAAGCTTCTTGACCAAAGGCAAGGAAATGTGAGAAAAGACTGGACAGGGTCCGGTCCATGCAAAGATATAAAAGTGAGGACCAATGTCCTCAAGAAGATGACCTCTCTGAGAAAACTAAGACATAGCTATGTGGAGCAACTCATTAAAGGAACTTTTTTAAAATATATAGCTTGCTTTTAACCCATGTCATTTAAGAAATCCATGTCCTTTTGAGAATAAAGCTGTGGCAATTGTCTTGAATTCTTAAAACACTGTTTCACAGATCATTTCATGTTTATTATTTAGTTGGTTTATGGGTGGCTATGAAATTGTGAAGAAGGGAATGGTATAAATCTTTATACTTGATGAGATTGGTTTTATCTTGCTATTACTTTCACCAAAGTTGTGCAGGGAGTATTTACAAGCCTCCTCATTCATTGGTATCCTTGAGTTAAGTAAAAACTGTGTCAATTTAGGAGACTATAATAAATGGCTGATAGGTGGCTCAATGGATAGAGTGGCAGGTCTGATGTCAGAAAGACCTGAATTCAAATCTAGTTTCAGATGCTACCTGTGTGACCCTAGCCAAGTCGCTTTAAAACTATTTGCCTTTTTTTCTTCATCTATAAAATCAGCTGGATGAGGAAATAACAGACCTGTCCAGTATCTTTGCCAAGAAAACTCCAAAAGGGGTCATAGGAGTCAGACAAAGAGAAAAACAGGACTACACAACATTTGATGTTTTTCTTTTCTTTACATGAATTTAGACAATGAATTGCGTTCACTGTTCTAGTGCATTTCGAATATCATTTAACCTTTCCCAAATTGGGACAAGCTATTCAGTGTGCATCTAATAACTACAGATCAATGTTGTATAATTTGATAGGACCATTCAAGATGAACTATGGGGAATTTGGGCTTAGGCAACCACATTCATATTATATTTCCTGGCTATTTTGAACAATGGTTAATCCTAGAGCTTTGTAGAATTATTTTTTAAAAAGATGGGTAGTTTATTGATGCTGTTGTTGCCCTTGTAAAAAATGAACATATTCGCTTAATGAATTATTCATCTGGTATTTTTAAATTTAAAAAAGCATTTTATGTAACCATTAGAAAATTAATGAATGAATGAAAATCATTTAAATATTACTGTGTCTGAAGCACTATGTTTTGTGCTAGGGATATATGTAGAAAGGTGGAGATAGTCCCTGCTCTCAAGAAGGTTACATTCTAGTGGGAAAGACAAAACATATAGGAGACTTTAGGTTCAAGATAAAAGGAAAATCCCTAAGGTCCTGAGGGTTTAGAAGAAAAGCAGATGGTAATGCTTCATTAATTTCATTTCCACTGATAAAACCATATCCATTTCTGATGTTGAACTATTTTACAATGTTAGGGACTTTCGTTTCAAGAACATTCTTTTCTAGTTCTCAGTAGCTGAAACTCCTGATGAGATGGGGTTATTCATTTGCAAAAGTAGTTCCTAGATTACATCTCCATTGATTACTTTGATGATGATTGTGGGTGATGTGAAGCCTGTAGTCTCATAGTGTAGGAAAAAACTGTTGTCATGAATAAAATAGTCATATCTTTCTCCTCAGTGTTGTCTTCTTATACAAGGAGAGGGTGTTCAGAAAGCAGATATGTCAGTACCTGCTTAATTTGTGTCCCCACACCATTTAAGAAGGAATCTCTACCCAAGCTCAGAAACCCTCTCTCCAAGAATGTGAGTAATCCTGGGCTCCCTTCCATCCAGAATAACCAGAGCCAATAAATGGTCTCTGTCTAGAATCCTCCTCCATAGCTCTTCTGGTCCAACTTCCAAAAGGAAAGGATAGGATGTCAGAAGCAACTGCTGATAATTAATGCAATATGCATTGAAATATACCAGATATAATGCATAGCAGATAGAAAGGCAGATCTGGAATGAAGAAAATTTGGAACAAAGAAGATTTGGGTTCAAATCTTACCTCACATGCTAAACATATGACCCACTTGTAAGTCACATAGAATTTCCTGAAGGTTTGGTTTCTTCATCCATAAAGTGGAAATAATAATTACCATAAAACCTACATTAAAGGCTCATAATAAAGATATAGAGTGTTTTTTTTCACATCTTAAAGCTCTATAAAAATGTGATTTTTCTTATTTTTTTCTAATAGATGTTTTACCTAAACAGCCGAAAAGTTGAAAATCTAAGTCCCAGTAGTGTTGCTTACAAAATGTTGACTTTTGGAAAGTCAATACTTTTCTAAGTTTCACATTGCTCACTTATAAAATATTGTGATCTTGTTTATACTGCTTCCTCACAGAGCTGTCAGAATCAAATACAAAACAATTTTTACCAGTAAGCAAGTTATTCTTTTGTGATTTCATATTCCAGTTAGATGTACAATTAAAAAGTAACTTTTTCATTCATAAATTTCTTATTTAAATCTGTAAACTTGTATTAAGAGTTGAGTACTTATGGAAAGTAGTCTGCTAGCTTCTTAGGGTGATATAAAATTTAGCTAAGACATGGCTTCTGTTCTTATGAAGTTTACAATTTACAAACCAACAAACATTTAATTCATGATTATAATGTGCCAAGCACTATGCTAAAAGCACAAATTTAATCAGAAAGATAGCTCCTGCTCTCAAGGAGCTTACATTATACAGAGAGCTGAAAAAGGTTTGTTGGGTAAGAGGTATGGAGGAGAAAGCCTAAAGAGGATGTAGGCAAGTCTATCTTGGGAAGCCCCATTAAAATGAAGGAACTAGCCAGATAGAGCAAGAAGCCTGAGGGGTGGAGGGTATTTCTAGTTTGAAAAAAAAGAGTAGAAATAAGTTTCCAGGAAAAATAAGTTTCAATGACAGTAGAGAAAGACCAGTCAGGAGTTCAGCCCAGAAAAGAATGAGCTTGCAGCTGTCAATGATTCCCTACTTATAAAACAAGGAAGATGATATCTTAGAGGATCTGGAGAGGGATTCAGATAAAATTTCTATGTCTTAGGAATAAGATCCAGGAATAATTTCCTAAGTGTCAATTTTTTTCCTGAGATCCCAGAAAAAGACCTTCTACTGTTATCTTAGGATAAGACACCACCCCAAACAATATAAAAGAGCAAATGATAAATGCATTGAATAGTTACCAAATAATGTGCAAAATGAGATTTGAGAGAGAATATTGTGACTGATGGGAGAGTCAGAATACTATAAGCATTTGATTGGGATTTGAAGGATAAAGAGCAATTGAATAAAGAAAATTATATTCAAAAGGTTTGAGGAAACAGAGGATGCCAGCTAATCATAAATTCTAGTTAACTAAAAGTTAATCCAGTTAATTAAAAATTAATTCCCACTTATAAATTTATCAGGGACCAGCTAGGTGGCTCAGTGGAAGAGAACCAGACCTGGAGTAGATTCAAATCTAGCTTCAAAAAATTCCTTACTGTGTGACCCTAGGCAAATCACTTAACCCCAATTGCTTAGCTCTTAACACTCTCCTGCTTTGGATTGGATACCTCATATATCTAAGACAGAAGATAAGGGTTTAAAAAATTAAGCACATCTTTATTCATTGGATAGGTCCATCTTTGTTGTAAAAATATGCTTCCTAGTGATTCTGCTTAAAGGCTTGGAAAGTCTCTTTAGTGTGTACATACATACACATAATTCACAAAAATAATGGAATTTACTTCAGAGGAAAGGCACTAAGATTAAGGGGGATCAGGAAAGGCTTCAAACAGAAGGTTGGATTCTAGCTAAGACTTGAAGGAATCCAGGAAAGCCAAGAAGTGGAGATCAGGGAGGAGAGAGTAATATGAGACATGGCCAATAAAGAAAACCTGAATTTGGAAATGGTGGTATGTATAAGAAAGAACAGCATAGAGTCCAGTGGTCCCTGTATCACAGAGTAAGCTAGATAAATGATTTCATTGCTGAGATGTATGACCAGAAAAGGGAGTGACCCAATTATGTGGTAATCATGAGGAAGAAGAAGTTCAGGAGTGTGCTTCATTGTTTTTTGCAAAATGTTACAAAGGCTCCGAGCACATTGAGTAGAATATTGTAGAAGATTTATAACAGGAAAGGGACAAGAGTCATTGCAAGTGGATAGGTAAGAAAGATGGTTCATCTGTCTGGTTGAAGGAAGTGATCAAATGGATAAGATTACAAATCCATTGAAAGAGCTAAGTGTAAAAAAGAAATGTTTATACCTAATGTAATTAAAGAAAACAACACCACATTTTGGTTAACTCCAAGTTCAGTAATGGGCAGTAGTGTGATATGGTGTGAAAAACATGAATGTGAACTTGGGCTACATTAAGAGAAGTGTGACTTTTAGGAATAAGGGAATGATAATCTTTGGGCTTTCTGTCCTGGCCAGAACACATCTGAAATGTTGTGTTTAGTTCTAGATAGCAAATTTTAGGAAACAGTTCTTGATAAAGTGGAAGATACCCAAAGTGGGTAGTCAGAATGGTGGAGTTTTTTAAGTCCATTCTATATGAGCATGACTTGGAGGAATAACCTGGAAAATAGAAGATTCAGGGTACGAGTGATTGTGGTATCTTGTTGATATATTAAAACCCACTAAATAAGTGACCAGACTTGTTGTTGTTTTTTGACCCTAGAGTCCAGAAAAAAGAAACAATTGATGAAAGATGTAATTTGACAAATTTAGTCTTGATTTCAGGAAGGGTATCTTAAAATGGTATAGACTGTATAGGAATGTTGTTGGTTCTCTTCCCTGGAAGACTGCAAGTCAAAGCATTTCTTAGGACTGTTGTCATTGGGGATTATGCTTCAGGTATATATATACATATATATATTAAAGTAAATAGACACTGAGGACCTTCCACCTCTGAAACTGAAATTATGATTTTGTGATTCTGCTATAAACTCAGCATTACAGCAAGTCACTATTTGCATCTTTTTCTCACAGTCTCTCCTTATATCTCTCTGAATGGAAGGGCAGTGACTCATACACTTAAAAAAATAATTGCTCATGAAAGCTCTGTGAGAGAGAAAGCAAATATGTTTTTCTCACAAGGGCAAGAACAGTAAATAACAACCCTCTTAGCAGTGCTTAACTAGCATCATCATCTAACTGCTCTCTTCCAGTTAACCTCAGCTTTAGTGCTGATTCCTAGATTGAAGATCTGAATTGGGAGAATATCAAGATGTCATTTTCCATTCTGGAACATCCTAGAGCCTGTTTTCACTTTAATTATGTAGTTTTGGCTATTCAGCAAATATATTTGGCTTGTTCTGGGAATCATTAGATTTTACCTTATGTAATACAGTTATCTGAACTCTAAGACCAAGTTTGTGAAGCAGGTTCTCATAAGGGTTTCCTCATTTAAAAATTCCTTTACTAATGAAGGCACAACTGAGTACCTCCTCCTACCACCAAAAACATATTAGATACAAATTATTTTAAATATATTATAATCTTTTAATAATTTTGTTAAAATATGGGTATTATTGAAATAGCCAAACAAAATGGTAAAACTTTAAAAGACTACAAGAATGGAACCTTGGATAGAGAGCTAAACCCTGTCAGGAAGATTTGAGTTCAAATCTCTCTGCTTTGATTCTTTTCTGATAATACAGTTCTATGTCTTATCAAGTACTAATTCAATTTCCTTGGTGTTTCAATATTTATTTAGAAACTGAAATATGGATCTTTGGTACTCATTTTATATCCTAATTTAAGTATATTCTCTATGGATTCATGTACTTGAATCTTAAATTTTTTGTTTTGTTGTTTTTTACTGGATTTTCTTCCTCTTGAAATCTTTGGTGCTTTATTTTTTTTCCCTTATATTCTGTTCAACTACTTTCTGACACCTTCATTCTTCATGGTGGGTTCATACCCTTTCCTTCCTTCACCATAACTTGAAGTGTAAGGTTCTCATTATCTTCTCTTGTTTTTTTAGTGTTATTTTTATTTTGGTTATGTTTGTTTGTTTATTTTAACCCTTGCCTTCTGTCTTAGAATCAATAGTAAGTATTGGTTCTAGGGCAAAAGAGTGGTAAGGGCTATTATCATCTCTTCTTGATGTATATATCATTCACTGGACTTGATCCCAGTCATATGTAGCTTCTAGAAGGACAAGACTGGTGCTTGCTGAATTTCAATTCCCTTTCCTTCTAATCTCTGTTTTAATTCTCTCTATCCTAAATTCTCTTGCTGGCCAGAATCAGCTCTGCTCTTTCCAGAACTGAAGGAAGATGGTAGGTGTATTCAGAAAGATTTTCTACCACGTTGACATTCTCTAAAGTAGGTGCTTTTACTCTAAAACTTCCCATCCTCCTCAAGTACTTGGGCAGATTAAAGTCCATTGCCATGGACTGCTAGAAGAAAGGCAGGGATGGGATCCAATGGAAATAGCAAGTTCTCAAAGCACAAGTATGTTAATTAATTCTTGCACCCTGCAAGAGGATAACAGTTGATGGATATGGGAAAAAGAATGAATATATTATAGATAAGCATTCTACTTGATAATTAATAAGTTCTTTTCTATTCTTATTATGCTTCTTGCTTTCTAGTCTTATGGATTCATCTGTCATTATTCTATTTCTAAAGCGTAATTCCTAAAATGAATTTTTTAAAAGTAAATGAAGACAGAAAAAATGTTTGTTTCACCTTGTTTGTCAATAAAACCTCAAGCATATGATATAAAGAAAATGGACATGGAGAATTACCACCTATTTAAAAAAGAAACTGTTTCATGCATTTTAGAACTATCTTCATATAATGTCATTATAATATAAACAGAAAGAAGCCAGAAATGTTGAAATGTTTGCTCCTGTGCTAATTACAAATAATTAAACTAGGTAACATTTTACTGATTTAATTAAATGCATATACTTTAATAAAGCTATTTTAGAAAAATATCCAAAATCTAGAAGTTTTACTAATTCATACTTATTATCCTTTTAAGTATTCCAGATTAGTGTCATAGAAATTGAATAGAAATTGAATGTTAAGGAGAATGGCAAGATAGCTTTATTGATTCACTTAATACCTCAAGGATAAATGCATTTACATTACTTCTTTGTTCATGATTAAATCCATAAAATTAATGATATTATTCTCTAAAATCTATTGTTATTTTCCCACCCCTCAGTGTTTCATTATATTTAAATTAATTTTCAAATTTCTAGGATAACTCAGAATGGCAGAAAAATCCACTTCTTTCTAAAACTTCTCATAGGCTTAAGAATTTGGTATGTTTTTATTATTTGAAGACCAGTTAACTTAAATGCACTGAAGCTTATCTTGACCTTTATTTACACAGCCAGAAGATTTAGAGCATTGCAACTTAAAGATCTTCACATCTCTCAAATTATCCAAGAAAGTAGATGAATTCTTTAATATGTATTAGCAGAGGAACTACACAAAAAATGAAATTAACTCTATTTTGAAATAGAGACATTATACAATACTACTAGAATTTATTACACCCCAACTAATTGCACCATTTATTTAGATTTTTATTTCTATAAACAACTTTTAGATGAAGTAGAAAAATCACAAAAACATTAGAACCAATCAATTTTTTTTCAAGAAAACTCCTTGATGATCAGTTTGATGCTTTTCATTCTCTTGTGCCTTTCACATCTTTGTAGATATCGTCTCTCTATGATATAAATGAATGTTTAGAATTTAACTTAGATATTTCATTATACTCAATAAAAGTAGGATATTTGAAAATTTGCTACACCCTATTTTCTGAGATAAGGAAGTAGACTTATGCTGTTGCTGAAAATCTTCTAAAACAACTATGATACAGATAAGGTTTTCTGATGAACTCACTATAGGAATGAAATGAATTCTAATCCTCCATTCTACAAACATCCAAAATAATTGAAGTTTCTTAAATTTTGTTTTAGAGTCAATATTGTGATTCAAAGTCTTTCTAAATTTGCAGTCTTATCATGAATTGTTTATGTATTTCAGGAGGAAATACTTAGACATTGTTATAGGCAGATAGTAGTTCCCATCATTGAGAAACTGATGGCACCATGTCATGTCATCATTAAGACTTCAAAAAAATATTGTGGGCTATACTATCATAAAAAGTTAACTTTTTAAAGAAAATTTTGCTCAGTTATTTAAAATAATGCTTTAGACAAGGGAAGATAGAAAGTATGGAGAGAAGCACTTTATATAATGTTAAGTTCATTTAAGTTAGAAACCGTTTCATTTTATCATTGTAACTGAGGGGCCTAAGAAATAGAGATTTTAAAATGGTCATTGGTCACTATTTTCAGAGGATGGTAACCAAGATGTGGAGAGGCCTCTAAAGTAGAGTGCATTGTCTAAAGCAGTGATTCCCAAAGTGGGTGCTACCACCCCCTGGTGTGTGCTGTAGTGATCTTGGTGGGGGGAGCAGTGATGGCCACAGGTGCATTTATATTTCCTATTAATTGCTATTAAAATTTTAAAAAATTAATTTCTAAGGGCCTAAGTAATATTTTTTTCTGGAAAGGGGGCAGTAGGCCAAAAAAGTTTGGGAACCACTGTTCTAAAGGAATTAATATTTATTGACTAAATAGAATGTTTAGCTTAGAAAAATCTAAAGGATGCAAAGCCAATTATAAAATACAAGAGGAGTTGATAATGTGGAAGAAAGATTAAATTTGTTCTATGTATATCTAGAAACTATGACAGCTAGGTGGTTCAATGAATTCAGTTCAGTTAATGAAGCTAAGTTCACCAGGCCTGGAGTCAGGAATTACTCATCTTTCTGAGTTCAAATCTGACTTCATACACTTATTAGCTGTGTGACCATAGCAGATCACTTAATCCTCTTTTTCTGTTTCCTTTTATTTAAATGAGCTGGAGAAGGAAATGGCAAGCTACTTCAGTAACTTTGCCAAGAAAACTCCAATTAATTTCACAAAGAGTCAGATCCAACTGAAAAACAACTAAACAAAAATATCTCTAGAGAATATAACTTGGAGCAGATATGAGTAAGTTACAAGGAATCCAATTTTTTGGCTTAATAAGAAGAAAATAATTCCTTAAAAATTGGAGCTATCTATTAATTGTAAGTAACTACCTTGGAAAATGGTGTCACTCAACATTTTCAAGGAGACATTGGGTGACCAAGTCTGAGAGATTTTGTCAAAAAGATTCCTTCTTCAGCTTTGGTTGTAGATTATAGGATTTCTATGACCCGTTGCAATTTCTATGACCCAAGATTGCATTAGTCTTTATAACATAAAAACAGGGTTAGCATTCATTGGTAGAAAGACCAATGTTTCACTCAGTCTAATAAAGCAATCTCTAATTGGGAAAGATAAAAACAACTTTTTAAAGGGTCTATTTTATTTCCAAGAAAAGCTAATGGTGCAGAGCATGGTTTACAAATAAACCATAATTCTTGGTGCCCTAATATCAACCTCAACCTGTATCTTATAATCATATATTATTTTAAATTATAATTATTTAGCTTATTTAAATGCTTATAATAATTTTCATAGGTTTAACCATAATAGATAAAGACTCCATGGATTCAAAGATAATGTTTTACCTAAGCCATGCATCCCTTCTAGCTCTAGTTACTGACCTCTGTACATATTAGATATTTAAAAATATTGATTGAGTATGTTGAAGACCCCACAGATCCTATATAGTCCATTGGGTATTTTTGACAAAGATACTGGAGTGGTTTACCATTTCTTTCTTCAGTGGATTAAGGAAAACTGAGGTTATGCAATTTGCTTGAGATCACACAGCTAGTAAATGTCTGAGGCCATATTTGAACTCAGGTCTTCCTGACTACAGACCTAGCATTCTATCCACTGAGCCATCTAGCTGCCTCATCTGGCATATGGTAGGTGCTTAAAAAGGTTTATTGATTGATCAATGTTTAGCATGGTAAATAGAAAGTTAGGATGAGGCATGATGGCTGTCTTTATTCGTCATGTAAAAGGGGATTAGATTTGTTTTTCCTGATTCTATATATTAGAACCAGAAGCAGTGGATGGAAATAACAGAACAGCCAATATAAGTTCAAATATAAGGAAGCTTCCTATCAGTTAAGTCTATCCCAAAATGAAATGAGCTGCCTTTGGAGGCAGTATCATTTTCCTTACTAGAGGTCTTTAAACTAAAGCCAGATGACTACGAAGTTGGGGTTACTTAAAGGGGTTCATACTTAAGCTTGGATTGACCTTGGTAGCCCCTGAAATTCCTAACAATTTCAAGATTCCAGAATTCGATGATAATTTTTCCCCAACATATTGTTTGGTAGGATAGATCCTAATAGGATTAAATTGAATAGTGGTAAATTTAAAGCCTTTTAATTGGGTTTAAAATACAAGGACCTGTGGCTTGGTAATAGTTTCTCAGAGACAGAAAGAGATGGAGAGGGAGATTAAGAGAGAGAGAGAGAGAGAGAGAGAGAGAGAGAGAGAGAGAGAGAGAGAGAGACAGAGACAGAGACAGAGACAGAGAGACAGAGAGAGACAGAGATATGAGGGGGTTTTAGTGGACTATAAACTCTCTTTGTTACCAAGGGAGGTCAGTCATCCTACTATGCTCTGTCCTAGTCAGAACATATCTGAGGCATTGTGTTCACTTCTGGGTGCCATATTTTAGGAAAGGCATTTTCATTCCTCACAAAGGTACAGTAGGCTATCCTAAGGATGCATTTGACTCCCATTGAATCATTCCTAGTGCTTAAACAATGTGAAATGATCAAAACGCATTTACTTTCTCAGTGGTTCTTCCTTCTATCGTTTTCCTGCTCACAACTTTCATCTTTAAGGACATAAGCAATTTAAAAGCCATTCACTATTCCAAGTCTTCTTTTAACAGACCATGAATATTAACTGGGGAGCACAGAATTCAATAGTTTGTTGGCCTGCTGGGACAGAGTCAAACAGAGACACATAACAGGTTTAAGGCAGCTTTTAGATGTAGGTATTCCTCACAGTTTGTGTTGGCAAATAATTTGAGCACTCAGGAATTGTGTCTGCCTGCTGATATATACTTATAGTGAGCAGTAGAAGTTTGGTTCTTTCCCCACACACGCAAAAAAAATTTGCTAAACAGCAGCAAAAGAATACCACTTTAGTTCAGAGTAGGGTCAAGTTTAATTATGAAAATTAGGGGGGGAAAAGGAGACAACTCAGTAAGATCAAGCTGCACCAGCACAGGAATAAATGTATGGACCTTTTTTCTTGAAACTCATTTTCCTTAAGGGTCATTGTAATCTCTTTATGGAAAAGAAAACCAGCTTCAGATTTGGCCTTTTTTAAGGGTTTATGTGTGAGGAAGGAAAAGATGTCCTCAAGTAATTACCTTGATTTCTCATTCCATTATCATATAAAGTAGATCATAACTAGAGTGAAGGACAAATGACTTATCTCGATACCTCCACCACCAATTTCATAGGAATGTAAAGTTAGATAGAAGAGACCTCAGAGGCAACTAGTTCAATTCCCTCATTTTGCAGATAAGTACATCGATGCTTTAAGAAATTAAATGACTGTCCTAAAGTCACAAAGAATTAGTAAGCAACGGAAATGAGATCCATAATTTGTCAGCAAGCATCTCTCTAATATATAGGATCCCTAATGTATAGGATCATAGATTTAAAGTCAGTGGATCATAGCTTTATAGCTGGAAGGGAATTTGGAAATCATCTAGTCCAAAGCTTTTATTTTATAGAAGAAGCTAGAGTCCTGAGAGATTAAGTCATTTTTCCAATACCACAACAGGCAGAAAAGTTTTAACACATAAATTTTTAATAGTTTGTGAAGGTTAAACACTATAATATACTTCTTGACCAAAAAGATTATGTTTATATTGATTATGTTTAGGTGAGTTAACCTTTAAGATTTGTTCCTTCCATTTTCTCCCCAACACTTGGCAGTGTAATTCTGGACTCATTTGACCTGAGTTGTTTTTCTGTATTTTGGAGAAGCCTTAACCCGAGGGTTGACACTGTAAGTCTGGCAGACTACAGTATATCCCCTGGGAAGAAACAGCAGGATATACCAGAAAAGGAAGGAGAATTGTCTTGACTGTTTATGGGCATCTGAGCATGCTGTCTAGATGTTTTACGGGCATCTGATCAGCTTGTGTTTTGACTACATTTTAGCTAAAACACAAGCTCTATGCTGAGGTTCCTAGAGGGATCCCACCAAAGAGAAAAGTGAGTAATTTTCTGAGGTTGTCAGAGGAAACCTTGAATAGAAACATAAATGACATTTGGAAGTCCCCTTACCTCATGCAGTTGAATGGGTGACATACTGAGCTGATCCAGAATTAAACCTGAAGAAGACAACACACTGAACTTCTTTGGGGAAGCTCTGAAATATTTATAATGGTTGCCTACTGTTCCTTGATATAATAATATATCCTCTTAGCACTAATATTTTTCCAATGAATATTTTATCTGTGAATTATAGCACAATCTCAGAAGAATTAAAGTTGTGAGTAAATCAGTGGGCAACAGGGAGATATATGGTTGACAGAAGAGAGCTGGAGTATCATAGCAAAAATGACAACATGAAAAAAATGTGTCAAAAGAAACTAATCTGGAAATGTATAAGTGAGAAAAGGATTAGTCATTTATTGTGTGAGAGATAACAAATAAAAGCTCTACAGAAATGTTAAAAGATACAGGACAGGAATTCTTAATCTAACCTGTGGACTCTTAAGAGGTCTATGGATAGATAACAGAGAGTCCATGAACTTGAATGGGCAAAAATTACTTTCAGTATTAAATAAAATTAAACTTTTCCTTCCATAATTTAAATACATTACGATTCAACAAACTGCCAATGGGACTCAAGACTTTAAAAAGGTTAAGAATTGACCTTGAGAAAGTCTTCAATGATGGTAGAATCCTCAGGGTCATATTTATCAAAGGACATGTACAAAGACTCATCCTGGATAAGAAGGTATGCATAGGCTTCAACTTGCACTGATGGAATGAATATTTATATTTATAAGCTCACAGATGCACTAAGGCACAATAAGAGAATAAAAGCAAAACAAAGGCTTTTAGTGTTCTATTCCAGTGTGAATTTGTATTCTAAAAATAATAGCAGATCTTGATTATATAAAATTTATATATATATATATGTATATATATATATATATTATCACATTTAATCACGATTGTACTCAAATGAATGTGATCTTATCAATGAGGATGTTACCCCCAACAGTGAAGATTCTAACCCATCCATAACTACCCATCCAAAGTGACTCTTGTCTTTGTCTCCCTAGGCTTGCACAGTGTGTCCATTCAGTGTGTAGAAGGCCTTCATCTCCTGATACCACAAGGGTATCTGTAGAGAATGCAAGCTTTATTTCATTTCCTTTCCTTTTCCTTTAACAAGACTATCTTATTTTTTTTTCTATTGCATAATTTCCTATTGACTCATGTTTGTTTTTCTGAAGTCCCTCATGTGCTATATGTGGTAGCCTGCTTACACACACTATATGCCTCTCCATTTCTCAATAAATGATAGTCATATTTAATTTGGTGGTGGGTATAGGAAAGGTGGCACTGTAATGTAACATGTATAGTTTTCAGACATACAACAACCCTACTAGCATATTGGAGTTTAAAAGATATGTCTTTGTTTCTAGAAGTTTGAGTTCATTAAAGGAATGTTTCAAGGCTAGCAGTCATAGTAATATTATAGTAAATTGTTATCAATGAGAAAAATATCAAATATTTTTAAGAAAGAAAATATATAAATTTGGAGAGTTATAATTATTTTCCTAATTAGGATCAGAGATTTAGAGCTAAAATGAAACTCAAAAATCATATTCTCCAACAGCCTAATTTTATAATAAGGGAAACTGAGGCCTAGTAGAGATTACTTGGTTTATTCATGGTCACACAAGTAATTAATAGTCGAGCTAAGATTTGAACTCAATTTCTCTGATTCTATACCTACTCTTTGGTCTGTTGTACCATATTGCTTTCTGTAATACATGGTTTTGTGTAGACATGCTGAAATACTGAAAACTTTTTAATAATCAATATTTTACATTTTATTAATTTAAAAATAAACAAGAAAAGCTATTTTTTCTTGGTGGAAATGGTGGAAAATGAATTTGGAAAGGTAGATTGTAATCAGTCTTGAATGTGACTGAGGGCTTCAGACCTCATCCTATAATTAATGGAGAGATATAGCACAATAGATTCTTATGTAGAATTTAAGGAAGAAGAATATCTGAACACTACAAAAGACAAATTAACAAGGAAAAGACAAGAGGAAAAAAGCAAATGAGTCGAGGGGGCAATGATTTATAAGAGATGAAAGAGATAGAGTAATCCATGTGTTAAAGCATGAATTAACTTGCAAAATGGCAGTACCAATGACAGAAAGAAGGAAAAGAAAGGAAAAAAAAATTAAGTGTCTACTATGAGTCAGGCACTGTGCTAAGTACTTTACAAATATTATCTAATTTTATCCTCAAAAAAACTCCTGAAGTAAAGAAATCAAGAAATGCAGCCAGTTTAGAGCAAAGATGAAGAATTCTGGATTAGACATGTTGAGTTTGAGGAAATGGCAGGACATTCAAGTAAAGTTGTCTAAAAGACCAGTAAAGACATGGTATTAGATTTTAAATGAAAGGTGGAAGACTCAGGATAAGGATTTAAGGACTTACCAATGTAGAAGATCTGATAGTTAAAACTTTTAGAATTAGTGAATGTTCTAGAGACTGAAGAATGTTTAATGAATACTTCCAACTGAGGCAATATGACATAATGAAAGCATTTTGGACTTCTAAGTCCTATAAGACCTAGGATCAAATTCAATAACAGACACTAGTTGTGTGATTCTGGACACATCACTTAACCTTTTCGTGTCTTTATTTTGTGCCTGAATCTTTCTCATCTGTAAAATGGGATTGATTTGATGGTCTCCAATATTTCTTCAAGCTCTACATATGTCTTCTTCCCTCCTTGTAACGAGGAAGATAATTAAGGTTTAGAGTATTTTCAGATATGACTAAACTTTTCTCTCTTCATCTTTGATCCTTATGGTAAAAAGAGGCCTGGTTTCAAATCCTGACTATGACATTTTATGGACACATTATTTTATTATTCTGAGTTTCCTCATCTTTAAAATAAGGATAGTAGTACTCATGCAACTTACCTTATCAGGTTATTATAAAAATATATCATAAGGGCAGCTAGATAGAGCAATGGATAGAACTCCAGGGTCAGAGATGGGAAGAGTTGGATTCAAATCCTCCCAGCTATGTGACTCTGGGAATGTTACTTAACCTTGATTGCCTAGCCCTTGCCTCTATTCTGTCTTAGAATTGATACTAAAACAGAAGGTAAGAGTTTGTTTAAAAGAATATATTATAAGAATTGTGTTTTATATTATTGTAGCATATATAATATATTTTATGGAAACATAAGAAATATAAGATTATACATTATGTGACATATGATATTTTATGTAGATATCCTATATAAATAAATATCACAGGAAAAAAACATTGGAAATCTAAGTTTCCTGCAATGCCTGTCAATAATCAATAAATAGTCAATAAGTATTTATTAAATATCTAATATATCAGGCACTGTGCTAAGCACTGGACATCCCCACTTTTAAGAATGCAGCCCTTGCCTTCAAGAAGCTTACCATTTAATGAGGGATGACAACATACAAAAGAAAGTATGAAAGGAGAGGGTGACTAGGAAAGGCATGGTGGAACAGAATTGTTACTACAATGGTGTTTTATGTTTCTAGAAAATACCTGCCAATTAAATGAGAAAGTGAATTCCCTGCTGATGCTTTTTGAAGACCTCATGGATTTCTCCTCTGCCTTAGGGGATGAAGGGGAACATCTGATCCAGCTGGTTGCCAAATCTGCTGACAGCTAATGCCATGGCTGCATCAAAGTCCTTAGTGGGGAGGAAGTGTTTGGGTCATATCTGATATCCAGTGGTGCTCTGTTAATTGCAGAGGACTGCTGTTCATGTTGAAAAGCTGAGCCTTGCAGAGTTATAAGTCAACAGTGACTTATCAGGAGCACAGTGCCAGCTATACAGGTGGTGTTCTTAATGAGAGCTTTAATTATTTCCCTGACACATTAATATACTTCACCTTCAATGTTTCTTAGTCTAGGAGCATTCAAGGAGCATAAAGGTTTGAGCAACATTGTTTCCTCTGTCAATAGGATGATCACTAGAAGAGCTAATTACTAGATGAGAAAGGCTGCAATTTTCCCTTGCATTCTCTTCCCGGGTTTATTGTGGGGTCAGTTTAAAATTGGACTGCATGTTGATTTGTTGTGTTTTTTTTTTTCTTTCCTGTGCTCTCACTACAAATGATGAAATATGCAGGATGCTTTAATGGACTGCTATTCCAAGAGGAAAGCTGGATGCATGTAGTAACAACTCAGGACCCTGGATAGCAATCAGCCCCACAGTCACAATCATAGAATTCCAGAATTGGAAGAGACCAGGGCAACTATCTAGTTCACTTCTGTGACCTGCTGGGGAAGTACTGGAGAGCTTTCAAATTGCTCATTCATCCTGCTTTCCAACTAAACTGACTGACTTACTCATTCCCTGATATGGGGAGCAGATCAGTAAAGATGGAAAGGACTGGGGAATGTGAAATGAGTTCTAATCTCAGTTCTCTTACTTATTTCCTGTGTGCTGGGACAAAGGGTGGTTATTTAACCTTACTGGGCTCACTTTCCTTTTCTGTCAAGTGGAGAGAATGGATTAGATGATCCTTAAATTCACTCTTAGCTCTACATATATGATATATGTTGAAAATTTGCCTTCTACCTCTTTGCCAGAAATAAAGAAATATAGATGTAGAGATAGATATATGTATATACATTTTTTTTATTTCCACATCTTGAACCCATGGTCATTCAAATGATTAGTTCTAGTACTAACTCCTACACAAGACCCCCTCCTAGTTGCTACTTCCTTCCCCTGCCCTAAAATCACTTTTTGTTTATTTCATGTGTTAGTATATATTTCTCTCTATGTGTATGTATATATATGCTATATATGTATATGTTTGTTAAAATATACTTTATACTATACATATATACTTTATTATATTTACTTATCCACATACACATTGCTGCTCCCCCAAAAGAATGTAAGTTTTCAGAGGTCAGGAATTAGATTGTCTTTGTCTTTTTATCCTCAATGCCAAACACACTGGGTGGCAATAAGTAGCTGTTTAATAAATGCTTCATGAATTAATGACTCTCCTGCTTTATTAATCTACTTGTGTACTCTATATACTATTATTCCAGGAGAGGAAAACTCTTGGGAGTTTAGAATTTACCCTTTAGAATACAGGAGAATCAGGGTGACAGAGAAATGCTGAAGTCATAAAAATCCAAAGAGAGACAACTGTAACTTATTTAGCACCTTATCAAGCTAAGACATCTCAAGGCTCTTTACACAAGATATATTATCCTAACAGAATAAACCAGTCTGCAATGCTAATAGAATCTCTGAAGAAGATGGGGGAAAGCTAGCAAAGTTTTTGATTTAAAGACTACATAAAAGAGACTATTTCTGACATTTCTGGACACAGAGTTCCAGAAAGATGTTAATAAATTGGCAGAGCAATGAGCATCCAGAGAGGCACATGATGGAATGAAAGAGACCAAAGTGATTTCAAACTCAAAAAGGCCCTTTGGAGTCATTTAGTTTGACCTTACTTTAATAGAAGAAGAAATGGAGGCACAGAGAAGGAAACGGAGGTTTCCAAGGTCACACAGGTGGTAAATAACAGAATTGGGATTAGCACCCATGTGTGCTGATTTTTACTCCATGGCTCCTTCTGCTGCATCTCATTACTTCCCTAGGGATATAAACAAATAGAATCAGGTGACAAGGGATTACAAGCATGCTGTGTTTGGGAGGACATGTTTCTGAGTCCTGGAGGGCATTTGGCTGAACAGGTTCTGTTTACAGAAAATAGAGAAGCTGAGCAATCAGGATACAATTTCCATAAGGCCTGTAAATAAGGGTATTTTTAAAACTAACAGTATCATGCGACAGGAATCACCTGGATTTTCCATGGCACTCCATATTGAAAACTCACTTTTGCAAGCACAGAGCTTTCCAAAATAAATCACTGTTTATTAATCAGGACAAAAAATAAACAAGACCCCACTACAAAAAGGGGGAGGAGGCAACTTAAAACATCACAGAATCTACAAAATGTTAAGCTGAAATTAGGAGTTGTTTTACTTTTCCAAAAACATATTGGGGGTAACAGAAGTAGTAATGGCATATATATACTAGATGCTTTTATAAATAAGGATGAGGTTTTGAGTGTCTTATAAAATCAAAAACAAGATATCCTTGACACCCAAGACATCTCAAAATGTATTACATAGCAATGCAGTGAAGACCAACTCATTACCTATTCAGACTAGCTTTCAAAAAGAATTTTAGCTCAAAGAAACACCTTTGCTCTAAAAAACTGTGTCATTTTATTATCTCAATTGTCATGGTCAATTTTAGAATTGAATGTAACTAGTAGATATGGAAGGAAGGAGGGAGGGAAGGAAGTAAGGACAAAGGAAGAAGGGAGGGAGGGAAAGAAGTAGGGAAGGATTGAAAGAAATTTTTGTCCTTAGACCAACCTTTCCTCTGTGTATATGTGAGTAATTCTCAAAAATGCTTAACCTTGCTGAAAATAGGCAATCTGGCTTACTATTATTATTAATAAAGGATATTCATAGAGTACCAAGAACATACTGGGTTCTTATTCCCTTTGCAAAACAGTGGATCATTTTAAAGTTCAACTTGTCTTATTAGAACAATCATTCTACATTTTTAAAAGAAAAAGTTGAATTTTAAATTGCATATTGAATAATCATACGTTACAGTTATATAGTGTCTTTTGATTTGCAATGCTCTCGGCCCTTCCTCACAACATCTCTTTGAAGTAGTTTGCCTTATCCAAATTATACAAAGGAGGCAATAAAAGTTCAAGAGGAAGAATGATTTATCCAAAATCATAGTGTATGTTTAGCAACCCTGAACTCAAGTTTTCTTGACTCAAAGTCCAGTGATTTGTCCATTAAATAACACAGCTGTTTTGGATTGAATTCAATATACACTTAATGTTTCAAACACTGGCAGGCCCCTGTAGTAGATTTTTTTTTATTTTTTTTTTTGTTTATACAAAGATGATAATTAAAATAGTTTTTTTTGTTTATACAAAGATGATAATTAAAATAGTTATAGCCTTCAAGGAATTTTCAGCCTTAGAGTGGTGGGGTGGGGGAGGAAATATGACATATATACATGTATGGCATAGACAAAGTAGAGATCCAAATAATTCTTTTCTGAGATTATTTGAAGAAAAAGAACTTTCTTCTAGATTGTGGAAGGAGGAAAGGTTTCATGGAAGAGCCAATATGTGCTATGCCTCAAAAAAAATGAAAAGAAAAGAATTTTAATAAGCAGAGAGGAAAAGGGAGTATATTCCCAGCCAAGGACTTAGCCTAAGTATGAATATAGAAGAGACTGGGAGAACAAATGGAAAATAGAATTCATGAAGGAGAGAAGAGTGAAACAAGGCTGGTAAGGCAGAGAGGATCAATGTTCTAGATATTCTTGAATACATGGCTAGGAGTTTGTCTTTTATTATATAAACAGTGAGGTCATAAAGGATTTGGGATTAAAGCCAGATACATTTTGAAGGAGGTAAGTGAAGACCAAGTGAACTCATTAAAAGAATGATCTCCAGGACACTTGAAAGGCAGGGAATTTAGAGTAATGTTTGAGGCACTAAGAGTACTCAATGGAGCTAGAGTCTTTTTTTTTTCACCCAGATTGAGAGGTTTCAGTGATTGAGCAATAGGATCCCTTTCTAAGTAAAGGATATTGAGTAATATGGAAGTAGCAGACACATTAAATAATAGCCCTTCCCCTCTCATTTCTTTTATCCCGTAGTTGAGAAGGGGGCCAGATTAAGAAAAGTTTACATTCCCAGAGGTATCATTATAGAGAGATACGGAATGAAGGACATTGTATAAATTTCATTAAAGAAAAGTGACTTGACTGTCAGGGAGGGGAGTGAAGGAAAGAATGAGGGGAACATTTCAACAATGTATAATCAAAAATATCTATCACCATGTATTTTTTAATTTAATTTTTTCTGTGTTATACATGTATTATGATGCAAACAACACTTTCATATTAATGATCAGGTATTATAAAAAAGAAAAGTGGTTGGCAGAGAGAATATTTAATGTTTGGAACTTTTTATGATTTTTTAAAACATTTATTAATATTCATTTTTAACATGGTTACATGATTCATGCTCCTACTTTCCCCTTCACCCCCCGCAATCCCCCCACCCATGGCTGATGCACATTTCCACTAGTTTTGTCATGTGTCCTTGATCAAGACCTATTTCCAAATTGTTGGTAGTTGCATTGGTGTGGTAGTTTCGAGTCCACATCCTCAATCATGTCCACCCCGACCCATGAGTTCAAGCAGTTGTTTTTCTTATATGTTTCCTCTCCTGCAGTCCTTCCTCTGAATGTGGGCAGCGTTCTTTACCATAAATCCCTCAGAATTGTCCTGGGTCATTGTATTGCTGCTGGTACAGAGGTCCATTACATTCAATTTTACCATAGTATATCAGTCTCTGTGTACAATGTTCTTCTGGCTCTGCTCCTTTCGCTCTGCATCAGTTCCTGGAGGTCTCTCCAGTTCCCCTGGAACTCTTCCAGTTTATTATTCCTTTTAGCACAATAGTATTCCATCACCCGCATATACCACAGTTTGTTCAGCCATTCCCCAATTGAAGGACATACCCTCCTTTTCCAATTTGTTGCCACCACAAAAAGCGCAGCTATGAATATTTTCGTACAAGTCTGTTTATCTATGATCTCTTTGGGGTACAAACCCAACAATGGTATGGCTGGATCAAAGGGCAGGCATTCTTTTATAGCCCTTTGAGCATGATTCCAAATTGCCAGCCAGAATGGCTGGATCAGTTCACAGCTCCACCAGCAATGCATTAATGTCCCAATTTTGCCACATCCCCTCCAACATTCATTACTCTCCTCTTCTTTCATTTTAGCCAATCTGCTAGGTGTGAGGTGATACCTCAGAGTTGTTTTGATTTGCATTTCTCTAATTATTAGAGATTTGGAACACTTTCTCATGTGCTTATTGATACTTTTGATTTCTTTACCTGAAAATTGCCTATTCATGTCTCTTGCCCATTTATCAATTGGGGAATGGCTTGATTGTTTATACAATTGCTTTAACTCCTTGTATATTTGAGTAATTAGACCCCTGTCAGAGTTTTTCGTTATAAAGATTTTTTCCCAATTTGTTGTTTCCCTTCTGATTTTGACTACATTGTTTTTGTTTGTACAAAAACTTTTTAGTTTAAAATAATCAAAACCATTTAATTTACATTTTGTAATTTTCTCTAACTCTTGCTTGGTTTTAAAGTCTTTCCTTTCCCAGAAATCTGACAAGTATATTATTCTGTGTTCACTTTGCTCAGTTGTCTGGATTTTCTCTGTGTAAAAGTTGTCGAGTGTTAAAGACTTCTTTTTCTTGTTGTTAATCTTTCTCTTCTGAACTTCCTGAGACTGGGTAGCCATTGTTAGCCCAGCAGCTTCTCAGGTTTATCCTCACGCTTAGGGTCTGTCCGCGGTCTTTTGGCTCCTGAGGTCTGAGTTCTGGTTTTTTCCAAGGTCAAGCCCCCTGGTGGACCCCCTTGCTTGATCCTCTGCCGGAGGTTTCTTTACAAGTCTCAGGGCACTGCTTCCACAGTCATATACCCGTCTGCACTGGTTCCCCACTCAGGGTTTCAGAGCTTTAGCTCATGGCTGTGTCTGCCTCCACCCACGTCTCCACCCGTGCTTGCGCTCTGAGCCCGCGCTCTGCGTCCTGAGTCTTCTCTCAGCGCCCTGCTCCCGCGCTCAGAGTTTGTGTGTGTTCTTTAGCTTTTGGGGGTCTGAAGTCTTTCTGCTCTCAGGAACAGGCTCCAGAGCTGCCAATGACTTGATGGGTGCCCCAAACTTGCTCTATTTCTTTTTAACTGGCTTCTGCGCTATAGGTGGTGTGTGTGGAGGGGGTGGGGGTGGGGTGGTTGCTCAGCCCGCGATTTAGTAAGAGGTGTTTCACCCCTTTATAGCATGGAAATGTCCCGATTCCACGTACCTTCCATGCTGTGCCCTGTTGTGGGGGTCCTCCGTTCGTCTGGACTTGTTTTTATGTCCCCTTGAGGAGTTTTGTGTGTTTGGGTCAGGAGAGGTTAAGAGCTGCTTCTTACTCTGCTGCCCTCTTAACCTGGAACCACTTTTTATGATTTTATCAGTAAAGATAGCTCCCAGTGAGGAACTTCCTTTACCAATATAGATAAATACTTTTTTAAAAATTATTTATTTATTTAGAATATTTTTCCATTGTTACATGATTGACGATTTTTCCCTCCCCTCTTCCAGAGCTGACAAGCAGTTCCACTGGGTTATACATATATCATTGTTAGAAACCTATTTCCTTATTATTCATATTTGCAGTAGAGTGATCTTTTAACAGCAAAACCCCAATCATTTCCCCATTGAAACACGTGATCGTTCATATGTCTCTCTTCTGCATTTCTTCTCCACAGTTCTTTCTCTGGATGTGGATAGTGTTCTTTTTCATAAATTACTCTGGATTGTCCTGGATCATTGAATTTCTGCTAGTAGAGAAGTCTATTACAATCGATTGTACCACAGTGTATAAGTCTCTGTGTACAATGTTCTCCTGGTTCTGCTCCTTTTGCTCTGCATCAATTCCTGGAGGTCTTTCCAGTCCATATGAAAATCCTCCAGTTCGAGATGAGTACTTCTTTGCAATTATATAATCTTAGAGTTGCCAAAGGGCACTGAGAGATTAATTGATTTGCCCAGGATTATGAAGTCATCATGTTGTAGAGGCAAGACTTGAGCCCAGGTCCTACGGGCTCAGAGACCAGTGTTCTATATTTTATAACACTCTGCCTCAGTATTAATGTAACCAACATCTTTTATTTCCTAAATGATCTCCTTCTTCCGTGCTTTTCTCTTCTCTCCTCTGTCTTTCACAAAGCAGCCAGATTAACTTTCTTAGTGCACAAATTTTGCTGCCACTCAATTTTAAAAGCCTTTAGTGACTCCCTTTGACTGCTAGTTCATAAATTCTTTAACCTGTCATCAGAGTACCTATTTTTCAAAGCTATTTTGTCTCTATAACTTTGTGTCATAGGTTTCTTTAACATTCACCCTAAACTCCTGCCAAATTAGTTTATATTAGTCCCTAAACACATGCTATCCTTCACTAGCCCATACTATTGCCCAAAGTTCTGCCTCTGCTTCGAATGCCCTTTGTGGATTTTTTAATCCCATCCACAAATCAAGGCCCTGATTTTTGCCTTTTCTTCTTCAAGTCTTTTTTTGGTGACTTTATCTAGATGTGATCCTTCCCTCAAAGTCATTATAGGATAATAAGATATTGGAGCCAGAAGTGAGCTAAAGTACCTAGTCCAAATTCTTATCATGCTGTATACCCATCCTATACATTTTAAAACTGTACCTGGTGTCATACACATTTGTGCACAATTTTGATTCATCCCATTAAACTATCAAGGAGGCAACTAGGTGACTCAGGAGATATACTGTTGAGCCTAGAGTCAGAAAGACCTCAGTTCAAATCTGGTCTAGTGATCCTGGCAATTCACTTAACTTCTGTTCACCTTAATGCACTGGAAAAGCCACTTGCTTCAGTATCTTTACCAAGAAAACCCCACGGAGAGTATCAATGTGTTTTGGTCCATAGGATCCTGAAGAGTTGGATAAGACTGAATGACTGAACCACAAAATTAGACCGTCAGCTCTTTCTAAGACAAGATGTTCTTAGCCACCTTTGGATCCACAATAACACCTTTCACTGTGTGTGCCCTGAGCACAGAAGGTGTGTTCATTTTAAATTTTGTAGAAATGAACTGAGCTAAATTCCTTACCTTCAGAACATTCATGAAAAACAAAAGAGTGTGCCCAGAAGAGACTAGTTATGGAGCAGCTAATGGGGCTGTGATGAAACTTCAGAGAGATGGGGTTAAGGTTATACTGAGTAACTATAGAGATTCTGACAGCCTCAAGTACAAACAACAGAGTTGAAGAAAATAGGAAAGCCTGAGCTTAATGACACTTGAAAGATCTCTGGCTGAGGACCCAGGTTGTCTTAGATTAGAAATCAAATCAAATTGCTTAGAACTCTAACATTGGCATGGGATTTTGAAACTAGCTTTCAGAGGGCAATTATCTCTACCTATCCTAACCAGAACAAACCATACTTGTGCTTTGAAGTGTCTTTTATTCAAATGTTGGGTACTTTCCAAAGGGTCACATGGAGGTTTTGTCCAAATATCCTTCAGACTATTCTAGCAATCCCATATTTTAAAAATATTATTTTACCTTATGTTTCCTTGAAACCTTTAAAAGTATGTGTCATGATTTGTAAAGCAGCCTCAATTAAGAATATCATTAAATGTGATGTGTGCCAATCAGGCAGCTGCCCACTCTTCTTTACTTTCTAATATGATGAATAGCTTGCTGAATATCATACAAAAGTCTGTGCCGTGTTCAGTTTGAAATTTTAGGTTCTTCAGATTCAGGGTTTCCACAGCAACCTTGACTCGTACCTCTGGTACATAATTCTGCATTAAAATGATTTTCTTTGGTACCCAGTGCAGTTGTATAAAATGCAAAATATGTTCCTAGGTCATAAAGAAAGAAGTGCCACGAGATTTCTTCTGACACTGTGCCAATCTTCTATCTTTTCATACTCTGTTTTTTTGTTCTTTTTTCTTTAACTTTGAAGTTTTCTAATCTATAAACTTGGGAGAATTCTCCTGCTGTTCTCTGCCCTGACCAGACCATTTACAGATATTATATTCAGTTATGGGCACCATGTTTTAGGAAGTTAATGGATAAGAGAGTGAATATCCAGAGGTAGAGAACCATAATGAAGAAGGACTTCAAGTTCAAATTATATCAGAATGAGTTAAAGGAACTCTGGATTTTCATCCTGGGGTGAAGAAGGCTTGAAGAGGAACATGAAAGATTATTTTGAAGTACTTTATAGACCATCTCATGGAACTAGCTGGGATTTGCAGAGAGCTCTTTAACATTTGCAAAATGTTTTACAATTATTATCTCATTTCATTAGCCCCATTTAACAGATAAGAAAACTAAGGCCAAGAATAATTAGGTGACTTTCCAGGGTCACATAGCACATAATTATCTGAGGCTAGATTTAAATTTAGATTTTCCTGATTCCAGGTCCAACTGTCTGTCTACTGAACCACCTGCCTGCCTCATGGCACCCAATTAGCATCCAGGTTAAGCCTGAAGATGGCATAGGAATCCAGCATTGACTAGGAGGCTTGTCTTTTATTTCACTGAACCATCTAGATCCAGTCGATTGACTAATATAATAGTCTCAGCTATAGCCCACAGACCTTCTAGACAACAGAAAAATCTCCAGCTCAACTAAGATTTTCCAAACCTTGCAAATCTGGAAATGCAGCTGTTATCTGAGGCTACCTATCAGGAACCTGACTACTTGCCATGTTTATAGGAGCTCCTAAATTTGGACTATGTTCCAGAGGTGTCAGGACAGAGGGGGAGGGAGGTTGGAGCCTAAATAAGGCTAAACTTGACAAAAAGACTGTCTTTTATTGTATACTCAATAATAACAATAACTAGGGTGGCTAGGATTTGAGGGTATTACCCCCCCCATACCTGCTGTTCCAAATTAGAACAGCTAAATCTAGAACCAATAAAATTTTGACCACATGTAGACAAAGGCCATAGAGAGTACAAGTACCTCAGAGAAGTGATTCATGGATCTTACCTTTGACTACCCAAGGTTAAGGGAGAGAGCCAACACATTAAATGACTGAGGCAGGATTCAAAATGGTCTTGATAGGCAAGAACATTGGACTGAGTCTACTAAGGCAAAATTCAATAGGGATAAGCAGTTGGAGTTCAAAAGTCACAAGGCTTGGTTAGATAGGAATTGGTCTGAAAAAGATGCAGAGTTTTCAGTAGACTACAAACTTTGCATGAATTGGCAAAGAAAGATTAGGTTTGATGTGATGGAAACAATCCTGATATGTTATTCAAAAAAATGTAATGGGATGCCTCAAGAAGTGATAAGTCCCCCATCACTGGAGATTTTCAAATCCAGACTGGATGATCATTTGGTGTTAGGATTTCTTTCAATTATAGATCAAAGTCAAGGCAACAAGCTTTTATGGAGCAATTATGTGTGTGAAGCACTATGCTAAACAATTGGGATTAAACAAAACAAAACAAAAAGTACAAATAGTCCTTTCCTTCAAAGAGTACACTATCCAAGAGGTAAAGGAAACAATGTACAATCACATACAAATGAAATGTTTAAAATGATTTGGAGATAATCTCACAGTGATGACACTACTATTAAGAAAGGCTGTGAAGGGCTTGCAGAAGGTAAGATTTATTCTGAAGTTAGAATGAAGTGAGAAGGCAGAGATGAGAAAGAAGAGAATTCCAGGGATGGAGGAGAGTCAATGAAATGTAGAGAGTTAGATGAAGTGTATTTTGCAAGGAGGCCAGATGCAGTGGAAATTAAGGGTTAAAAGACTGAAAAGGTAGAATGGGACTAGGTTAAAAAGGGTTTTAGAACCAGAAAGGATTTTATACTTGGCCATAGGAGGATAATACAATCACTCAAGTGATTGAGTGGGGTTGGAACATTGTGAGAGTTGCACTTTAAGAATAACATTTTGATAATTAAGTAGAAGGTAGAGTGAAGTGAGGAAAGACTGAGGCAGTCAGACAAGAAATAATATCTTCTAACTCAGAATTCAAGGACTCTTTTCAGTATATTAGGGCATGTCCAAATCTAGGTCCATTGGCAATGCCTTCAAGAATCCAAGGCCATCTCTATTACACAGTGAGGATTCAAGATGTTTCCCTTCTATTTCACTATGATTAATACATTAATTGCATGGCATGACACCGTAAAATACTGGAAATACAAGGGAGGTACAGTTACTGTCCTCAAGGGTCTTGCAGTCTTGTGGCAGAAGCAGGAACATGCAGATAAAATTTTCACCTAAATAAGTATAATATAAGCTACAATAAAAAGGATGATGAGGGCAAAAATCAATGATTAGAAGAGAGACAACAACAAAAGCTGCATTGAACATTTTTCACTTGAGTCATCCTTTTAGGAACATAAGCCCCCTCAGGGCCTGGAGCCTGGAGTGTCTTGCTTTTGTATTGGTAACCCTAACACATAATATCACATGGATTTTGGCCTATTGTAATGCCTATATATATATACATATATATATAATTTATTAGTAGTAGTAAATAGAACAGGAGAAATTGTGTCCATTATGGGAAATAGTAACAATCCTATTGGCTAAAATGAATCATAGTTTAGGAAAAGAAAAAGTAAGAAATAAAGCTCGAAAGCAGACAGGAGCTAGCTCATAGACAGCTTTAAATGCTAGACTAAGGAGTTTGTAGTTTATCCTAGAGGCAATGGGGAATCAACTAAAGTTTTTTGAGCAGAGTTGTGACATGATTAGATTTATGCCTTAGGAAGACCATTTTGGCAGCTCTGTGGGTTGAAAAGGAAAGAGAATGGAAGCAAGGAGACCAATTAGAGGGCAATTAGACTAGTCCAAGGGAGAGGTGTTAAAGGATTGAACTAGAAATGTATCTGTGAACATAGATAAAAGGGAACAGATGTGAGAGATGACAAAATTTGGCAAGTGATAACTGATAGGATAAGAAATTTCTTTTCAACATCATTTACTCTCCAAAATTTCTCCTGACTATAGCTTTTATACTAGCCCTCTTACATTTAAACCAATGGTTCCCAAACTTTTTTGGCCTAACGCCCCCTTTCCAGAAAAAAATATTAATTAGCCCCCTGGAAATTAAGTTTTTTATTTTAATAAAAATTAATAGGAAAGGTAAATATACCTGTGACCATCACTGCCCCCCCTGGATCGCTGCAGCACCCACCAGGAGGCGGTGGTGCCCACTTTGGGAATCACTGATTTAAACCATCCTTTTTTCTACTTCTAACCATTGCCACTCACATTCTATCAATGTCCATTCTGAGTTCTCTTTGACCATATTGTAGGAAGAGACCCTCCAAAGACAGATTTCATGTCTAATTTATCTTGTTCTTTGCTCCACCTCCTAGAAGTTGTCTTTATACAGAAGAGGTTGACAAATATCTCTTGAACAAATAGGCACATAAAAGAGTTGACATAATATTAGCACCTCTCAGGGTTCATTCTTCTAGCAAATATTTGGCAGGAAAATTTATTTGCTATAGTACAGACTACTACTTCTCCACACAAGTTTTTGGGAGGTAACCCATAGAGCTTCAACATAAGTCCATATGTGCTATCATCTTCAATATCATTTAGTAAAATATTAGCTTTCAGGAAAAAGGGCTTTTCTGAGAAGGTATAGCAAGAATATTATTTGCAGAACAAGTCTTCCCCAATTCAGAGGCATAGTCTCTCCTTGCACAAATATAAGGTCCCTTGGTTAAGAGGGATTAAAGTACAATGGAAGTAATATGCACATACACAGAGCAGGTGTGGCCAACAGGTACCTCCTAACTATTGGCCCCAGAAATCATTTTCTTGCTTTGTAGATTGCTCATGAAATTTCCCTTAAATGTAGCTCTCCACTGGCTTTTTAGGGTCCATATCCAGCATTTCTCTCCATCAAAAGGGAGGAATATTTGCCATCCTCGGAAGATTGTTTTCCTACCTCTACTAGCACCTCCTCCTCCACCATTGACCAACATCTGATTGGTAGACTATGAAACAAGCTCTACTTGACAGTGGAAACTTTTTCATGGCTCTGATAGGTCCCCTAATGTCATCAAAAGCCTGATTACCTTTCAGAATGCTTATTTTATTTACCTAAGTTCAGGAAAGAATTCAAAAGAAACAGAAGTACCACCAGTCCCACCTCCATGAATACATACACACACACACACACACACACACACACACACACACACACACACACAAAACCCCAAAGCTATTCTTATTTGAAAGCCATCAGAAAATAAAAATGGTGAGAGATCAGCCATTTAAACTTTTTGAATTCATATTTACGACCTGCTCTGCATCTTCTTGCTTCATCAGTCTGTTTAGTAGATTAGAGGCATTTTTGTCATGGCATCACCAATCTTGAGTCTTCATGGCCAATTTGAGCTTTTGATATACCACGTTGTGTTGCCACGTAGGCAGACAATGATTGCATATGATGCAAGCATTGTACCTTCATTGGACAGTCTTGACATTATATAATGATAATAGAACTGTTCAGACCTGCTAGCCATTTATGGAGCTCAATTTCAGAATGCTCAAAATTAGTTCAGTCCTTATGTTTTAGATATTTTGCATAATGCTATTCATGTAACTTTTTTTGTTTCCTTCTGAGTATAATCTCTAATGTTTCTCCCACATTTAACATCTGATGACTATGATCTCTTACTTGATTATATTTTGCTTTAAAATTATAGTTATGGTATGAATGTAAATTGAAACATAACATTATTTCCTCTAAAATTTTTTCTCTAGTGTATGAACTATTTGTCTTTTTTCATTACATAACAAACATGGAAATATGTATTAAATGATATTAAATATAGGCAGAGGTGGTTTTTTATTTTATTTTTTTCTTTATATTCCCAGATTAACACAATTCCTGGTACAGAGTATTTAATAAATGTTTATTGACTGAAAATAATTGTTATACAGTTATTTCAATATAGAAAGGCCATATCTTATCAACATCATTTTATAGTAGCCCAGACTGTCAGAATATAAAAAATGCAAAGTAATTCAGAGGCTTCTTAGTCTAACTCCACATGACCAGGAATTCCCTCAATATTCAGTTTCCATTTAGAAAACATCAAGTGAAAGGAAACGTTACCTCTTCAGTTCAAGTAGCCTCTAAGAAATAGTAGGTATGTGATTATGGGTATTTATAACCTTTTTATGCTTCTAGGAAAGATTTTTATGATTATAGATTTTGTTTTTATTTTTGATTATTTATTTATGATTATAGATTTGTTGCTGATTTGATTTGGTAGAAGGAATTTACTCACATGGAAACTCTTCCTACCTATTAAATCAAGAAATATCTGAAATTATCATCATTATAATTTTATAGCACCCTTTCTGTGAATGGAACAGTACAAAAAGAATTAAACTCTTGTGGAACAAAAGAATGAACAAATGATACCTAACCACCTCCCAAAAAATTAATAAAAAACGACTTAGAAGTACATGTCTTTCGGAGTAAGATATGATGTAACTTAAAAGTCGAAACTTTGCCCTGCAATCTATATCATGATATTTGTGCCCCCAGAATAATAATGAAAGTTTGTGGTAAAATCCATGCCCCCTGCTTGGAAAATATATAGGTACAATATGAACTGAAAGTCCCTCTTCAGTGCCTGGATAGCCTACAGACACTGCTTTATGATTAGTGTCATGCTGGTCTTTTTAATACATGTCTTCAGCATGGCCAGAAAATCTCCCATCCCCTCCCAAATCTTAAAAAAATGAGCAAAATTTTGTTAAAATGATGTGTCATTTTTAATTGCTTTCTATTCTTTTTCATTCTTCCTTTTTCTAAGCAACTCCTCCCTTGGCAGTTCATTGGATAGAGATCCTACAGGGAAAATGTCCAGAGAAACAACCTTTCCTAGACTCGTGTACCCTGTTTGTTCCAAGCCCCCATGATGCTGATTCTCTGACTGGCCTAATAAAAGTTCATTTGAGCATAAGTTCTTCCACTTATATTTTCTTTGGGGGAAAATGTATATGCAGTTGTTATGCCCATTATCTCTTCTACTGAGGAAATTGAAGTTGGTGAATTACCTGACTTGAGGAGTTCTTAACTATAGGAGGGCTAATGCTGATTGGGTATCCATACTACGTTTAGCTTCAATATGCTGATGCCTCTTGAGTGGAGGGCTTTAGGCTGCCTAAGGAGAGGCAAATTAGCTCAAGTAAGAAATGGAGCAAGTCAAAACTCCCAAGCCAATCAGAGTCAGACTGGGCCACTTTAAAAATAAAATACAACCAGGGGGACAATGAAATGGAGAATGTGTTCCTTGTTGTCATGGGAACAAAGGAGAAAAGTATGATTTGGGGATCAAAATACAATAAACTTTAGATCTGGAAAGGACTTTAGACATCATCTTATTCAAATGACTAATTTTATAATTGAAAAATTCAAGGCTGAGACAGAAAAATTGACTTACCCCAAAATACCTCCAAATTGTCATCAGACGCAGGACTAGAAAAATAGCCATCCCAATTCTTAGTCTAGGATTTTTCTATAACATCTATTAGCCAAGCATTCTTACTATTTTGTTTACATTGAAAAAAGGGGGCTTTAGCAACAAGATCTTCTAACTCCTTGAAAATGGAAATAGTTGTTTCAATTATTTGTACAAATTATTAATAAAATTATACTATTCATTCCAGAATTATATACCCAAAGCTGCTTCATAAGGTAAATTTTGACCATAAAAATATCCTTGCAACAATCAACAAACAACTTTACTGAATGGAGTAATATTACATATAGAATAATTCCCTATAATAAGCCAGAAACAGAATTAATTAATGAAAATATTTCTAATAAAGTCACTAACTGAAATATTCAATCTCTAAGCTATATGGAATAGAATGTTTTAAAAATATAAAGACACTTAGTGGAAGAAATTGAAGGTATTCAGGGACAGGATAAGGGCACCTAAATCCCTTTTGCATTCATCCCAAAGATGTATCTGAGCTTACAGAAGATGAACTTACAACCAAGTACTTTTATTAAATCATAAGGCAGCCACTTTATTCAACTGTGTAATAGTTGACCAAAAATTAGAGTAGAATAATAGCAAGATAATAAATGATCTCAGGACAATTTTTGTCTGAAATGTATAAGAAAAGATGAAAATAAGAATAGTAATATTAAACATGTATTTATATAGATGCTTTCAAATTTTCCAAGAACTTTGCATTTAAGCAAGTAACAACCCAGGGATTTAAATACTAGAGGTAAAATGTTCCCTTTTAAATGGATGAGGTAACTAATGCTCCTAGAGATTGAAAGGCTCATTCATGGTTACATAGCAGGTTATTATTAGAAGTAATTTTTGGACCCAGGTTTCTCTCATTACATCCTTGTAACCTCCAAGCCTAGCTAGGCTCACACAGATTCGTTCCAGTCTTGTGACGTAGCTCCTAAAATCTCTCTCTATTTTAGTTGATATTATCTTCATTATTTTTTACTGTAGGAGATTATAATATAACTCAATATCTAGATTTACACAAATGAGTGAAAATGGCTTCCAGAATTCATACAAGCTCTCAAAAGCAATCCAAATGTTGGGTACAGACCAGTTTTAATCTATCCTCAAAGAAAATTCAGAAGATAAAGTTATTCACAAAAGAAATTATAAACAAAAAGGAGAAACAATGAAGTTAAACATAGGAATCTATAAATAATGAAATAATTCTTTTCCATCTCTGTTAAATCATCCTTTCCCCAGTAAGAAACTAAAATCCTTTAGACCAGTGTTACCCTGTAGTTTTGGACTGCTCTTAGCAAGAGCTGCTAACAAAGCAACTTTTTGTCACTCTGGCCACATTTCATAGTTCTTTTCCTCAAGCATCGCTGTAATAACTGGAGAGAACCAGCAGTAGAAAGATCTACCAACACTGGATGTTCCCTTTCCTCTTTTCATTCTGTCATCACCTGCCTGGCTTGGGCCCTCCCAGAATATATCTGGGAAGGTCTAGCAAGGAAAAAATGCATCACCATTGTGGTCCCTTCTTGCTGCTCAACTATTTATACCACTTGGATGAGATGGCAGTCACCATTCTGTGACAAGAAAAGCTAACATATCTTAGCATCTTCCTAACTACTGTATCTTCTATCCTTAGCACTGAAGCAGGTATCTTGGAATCTGCTCCACCAATTGTTTGAATTTCTGAGTCTTTCTATTTGCCCTGTGGCTAAGCTTTCTTTTATATGCTGTCTCCTTCAGTGTGAACTCCCTGAGAGTAGGGAATGTACTGCTATTTGTAAACCTAGCACAGTCCTTTGGCACATTAATTAACAATGTGTGTGACTCTGGATAAGTCACTAAATTCCATTTCCTAGCCCTTATGAATCTTCTGCCTTAGAATGCATCCATTCTAAGGCAGAAAGTAAAGGGCCTTTTTAAATATCAGATTGTAGCTCAGGTATCTTGCTCCTCTGTATCATGGTTTTTAAATCACTCATTACCGCTTCTTCCCAGCATCAGGAACATGTGCATGATTCTCTTTTATCTCATTAGACAGAAGTTTTAGGTTGAATTTTTCTTTGCATTTACTCGTCATGGATCTTTTCTCTGAAAATTCCAAAAGGAAGAAAGGGCCATATCTAACAAAATTTCCACTTGCAAACATGCATCCTAAAAAAGATGAAAAAATGTCTTTTGCTCATTTTTGTTCAAGTGAATAATTAAGCCAAAACAACTTCATATCAAACCAATAGCAATCCCAGCAATACACAAATGATTAAAAAGAAATTCAGTCAGCATTTCCAGAGTTAATTATCCCCCAGTCTCACTCTTGTTAGCATCACGGGCAAGACAAATGGATTTACTTTTTGCACAATTTATATCAAGGATTTTGCTGCTAAATCCATTAAAAATGTACTTTTTTCATTGCCCTGAGTCCTCCCCAAATACCCTATTTTTAGACTAGTATATTTTTAAACCTCTTTGCTTTTTGCCCAGAACGTAGATGGCCCTAGAACTGTGACTTATAGATACTTCATCTTCATTCCTTCATCACCAGTCCCTCCATTTAAATTGGAGACCTGAAGTAATTCCAATTGCCACTGATCTTTGCTAGGATGGTAAGGAATGTAGACTCTGCTCATGCCTCCAGATCCAGGACATTCCAGTCTATAGTCATTTGAACTTTCTGAAGGACTCCAAAATGGAAAGATCAGTAAGTATCTCATGCATATGAAAGAAATAAAGCCTCCAAATGCCTCCCCAAGTTTCTTAACTTTATGCCCTTTGTCATCTCTTCAGGCTTCAGCTCAACAAGAAACATTCCATTTTCTTTTTGGCTTTACCTTCTCTTCCCTTCTCCTTCTTTACCAATTCTTGTTTCCTTTATCTTTCTATTTCATTTTCCCCCTACTACAAAAAGCACCTGAGTAATAATAAATACTAAATATTTTAATATGTGTATATAATTATATGTAATAAAAATAGTACTGAACATAAATTAAAAATAATTATAAATAATAATGTAATAAAAATTTTGAGTTGGAACTAGTAAAAGGTTGAGACACCGTGATGAATAAGACATAGTTCCTGCCTACCAGAAGTCTACCAGAGTAGTGATTCTCAGTGTGGTCCACAGACACTTGGGAGTCCATGAGAATCATTCAGTGTGATATGGAAGTTCAAAACTATTTTTATAATAGTACTAAGATATTATTTGCCAGTTAAAATACTCCTCACTTTCTAATTACATAACTGGATTTTCTTTGTATACTACAAGCAAAATAACACTTCATAACAGATTAAATGCAAAAACAGAGAAGCTGGCTGTCTTCTCTTAGGAAGTAAGGGGAAAAGTAAAAAGGAGGGATAGGCAAAGGAAGGGAGGAGAAAAGGAAACATTAAGCATTTAGCACGTACCAGATACTGTGCTAACCCCTATACAAATATTATCTCATTTAATACTCATAGCAACCCCAGAAGATAGGTGGTATCATATTCCCTCCCATTTTAGAGTTGAGGAAACTGAGACAAAAATTAAGTCATTAGTTTAGGTTCACACACTAGGAAGTGTCTTAAGATGGATTTGTAAAATTTTGTTAATCATCACTCCTCTTCTTTTTTATTTTAGAAAACATTTTTTATTTTAAATTAAAATGTTATTTATTATAACAATGGATTTATTATAATATTTAAATGAATTAATAAATATCTTAAAATTAATTTTAATTTCAAAAACTGTCAAATTATAACCCATATAAATAAAAATTCTTTAGGCATTCTCAATAATTTTTAAGAATATAAAGAAGTCATCAAACTGAAAAGATTGAGAATTTCTGCCTTCCCTTATTAGAATGGAGACAAATAACATCAGACTATAGAAAACATTTTTTGGAAGCTTTGGACTTCAAAACAGGAAATTTTTGGTGTGGATTAGTAAGTCTTCTCTTATTTATATTTTTAAAAACTTGCCTGGGGCATTCACACAAATAGTGTCAGAGACTGGATTCAAAAAATATCTTTCTGATTCCATGGGTGGTCCTCTAGGTGAAAGTATCTGTCAGATAAAACAAACAAACAAACAAACAAAAAAACAACTATGAAGTCTGGCAGAGAATAAGTATTTATGGTGTTTCAAATGGAAGAGGAATCCAATTTTGATGGGGGGATAAGGGATACATTCTGAAATAGTAACAATGGTTAATTAAAAAGGCCATAGGGTGGGAAAAGGAATTAATAATAATAATAATTTCTAATGTTCTCTCTCTATTCCTCTTCCTCACCTGCTCTCATCTTCTCTTGCTCCTTCCCCCAAAATGTTTTCTATGCAGAAGATATTTTTATTGCTCATTTTGTGAGATTCTTCAACTTTATGGGATATTAATGTAAAATCAACAATATAAGTTGACACTATCCAAATATACAATGCTATAGGGAGTTCATAAAATGCTAACCTTCCAAATGCAAATTTTGTCTCAACCTAAAATATCCTTGCCATGTTCTTCAATTAAATTAGTTTTTATGCTCCTCCTTTCTCATCTGATCAGGTAAAAACAAAATGAAAATAGAAAACATACCTGATAATTGACTGAGATGACTCATACTTTAGAAAATCCATGAACTTGTACTTTGGCTCTGAGTATGACACTTGCATTATTTTATCCCTCACAAGGCTGGAAGCCATTGCTTGTTTATCTGACTTTATACCACTCTTATGAATGTACCAATAGAATGTGATGTTTTTCAAGCTAGTGGCCATATCCAAGAGATTTGGAGAGAGAACGTGGGTTCAAATCTTGTCTGCTACTTGTGTGATCACTTGCAAGTCTTGTTAATTCCCTTATTCTCACTTTCCTTATCAGTTGGATTCAGTGATCTCTAAGGTTCTTTTCAGTTTTAAACCTAAAGTATGATAATTTTATATTGGATAAAAGCCAATATGCAGAGCAAATACATAAGTATTGTATATTAAATGAAATTTTTTACAAATTTGTTTTACTTGGGTATAAATAAAAATGTAAAATCCTAAATATTTTGAATTGTATAGGGAGGGGAGATCTGTTTAGCATGGTTCATGTGACAAAATTTTCAAGAGTACTTAATTTCTTTTTACTCTCATTCTACTTATGTAATTCCTTATTCCCTTGGTTATTTTTCCCCTTCATTCCGTTTTCTCGCTTAATTCCTTCCCCTTTGTTTATTATTATTTGTTGGTATCCTAAAAAACATTAACAAAATAGTTTCTTATAAGTTAAAATTATTTCAGTATACTTTTTCTGGAATTTTTGCCTTTCTCTGTCTCTAGTATAAATAATATATACATATATTTAATATCTTTGAGTTACTCTTGCTCAGGGTGAAAATTTTTCCTTTGAAGGTTTTTCATATTTTCTATTCTTTTTTGCATTCTTTTGCCTTTTTTGAAAAAAAAATGAGGGTATAGAGAATGCCCTCCACCAAAATCTTTCTAAGACACTGCATTATGGCATGGAGAACATCAGAGGCTAGGCAGCAGCTCTGGCAATTCCTACCAAGCTAAAAAGGCTTCCAGAGTGGAAAAGGCTTTATGTCTATCATTTGATGATCATCCTAGCTAAATTTCAAGATGTATACACATTGTGTACATTAGACTCTTTGAGTATAGGGAATTATTTCATTCTTATTCTTGTATCCCCAACACTTCAAATGGCAAAGAATAAACACTTAATAAATCAATGGTTGACCTCAGAATTATGACAAAAGCAATTTCAAATTTTTTTCCAGTAAGTCAAATGATGATCATGTCATTTTTTTTTAAACCCTTGTACTTCGGTGTATTATCTCATAGGTGGAAGATTGGTAAGGGTGGGCAATGGGGGTCAAGTGACTTGCCCAGGGTCACACAGCTGGGAAGTGGCTGAGGCCGGGTTTGAACCTAGGACCTCTTGTCTCTAGGCCTGACTCTCACTCCACTGAGCTACCCAGCTGCCCCCTGATCATGTCATTTTTTGAAGTATCCGGGTAGTGAGTTTGTGGCTCTTTGGTGGCCCTTCATTCTTCCATATGGCCAGAATCTTCATGGGCTTTTATAACAGTTAACTACAAGTTAATATGACCCACTGCCATGATATAACTGCTATTAAAATATGAATCTTATTTTTTATTATAATGAGAATGTCCCAATCACAGGAAGAAAAAAATGAATAATTTTTTTTCTACCCTAGCTGGATCAGAGCCTGTGTATCATGGTCCTTTCATAGGACTATATTTTAAAAGAGAAACTGAAAAACTAGCATATGCCTAAAGAAAGGTGATCAGTGAGTTTATGATGTCTGAAAGCTTTGGAAAATGAGAAACTTGGAATTTTAAATGTGAAGAAAATAGACAAAGGCAGTGACAGGGAAACTTTTTAAAGAGGGTGCCAAAGGAAAGGAAATGCTCATCTGTCAGTCTGTTTCTAAGGCAGCTCTTTTTATCCTACTCATTGTATTCATCAGATTAGGAATAATGTCACAACCAGATAGAACATTTCAGGGAGCCACATCTGGCTCACAGGGTGCAGTTTGCCCATCACTGGACTAAGGGAAAGATGCTTTCAAATATTTCACGAGTTGTTATTTAGAAGAGGTAGTACAACTTACTCTGATTTGTTTCATTGGTTGAACTAGGACCAAGGAGTGAAGATAGCAGCGAGCGAGATTTGGCCTTGATTGAAGCAAAACCATTTTAAGGTATAATGTGTCTAGGCACAGAACATTATATTGTGACTTCGTCTTTATATTGTGATATAATGAACTTCAAATAATAACTCTCACTTCCTTTGAGGTAAACGAAGAGTTTTTATTTATTATTATTTTTTAGCCTTTTAATATTTTGTTTTTCCAAATTATATGTAAAAGTAAATTAACACTAATTTTCTAAATTTCTAAAATTTTATTTAAAAAAAATAAAGAAAAAGTTAAAAATAGTATGTTTCAATCTTAATTCACACTCAATAGTTCTTTATCTGGATGGCATTTTATTATTTATTTATTGTAAGTCCTTCAGAATTGTCTTACATCATTGCATTGCTGAGAATAGCTAAATCATTCACAGTTGATTATCCATTATCATTTTCCAGTTCTTTGCCACCACAAAAAGAGCTAATATACATATTTTTGTACATACAGGTCCTTTTCCTTTGATTTCTTTGGTATACAGGCCTAGTAGTGGTATTGCTGTTATCATAGGGTATTTTTGGTTTTACAACACTTTGGGCACAGTTCCAAATTGATCTCACGTACTCTCCAACTTTTATCATTTTCCTTTTCTGTCATATTATTAAAAATGCTAGATGTGGTATTAGCTCAGAATTCTATTTCTTTACACAAATGTGATTTAGAGCTTTTTTTTCATATCATAGTTTTAATTATTTCTCCTAAAAACTGCATGTTCATGTCCTTTGACTATCAGTTAGGGAATGATTTGCATTCATATACATTTGACTCAATCTCTCTATATGAGAGAAATTAAGTCTTTATTATAGAATCTTACTATAAAATTTATTTCCCAAACAGAGGCTTATTTTATAACAACAGAGAAGTTTGATGAGAAAAATATTCTAATACCCAGTTTAAAGATGAAGAAACTAAGGCTCAGAAAGTTTACCTGGCTTGCCTATTAAGGATCACAAAACCTGTCTGTATCAAAACCAAGGTTTAAACTCAGCTATCTCCTTGCTACAATTCTGTTGTTTGTTTGTTTGTTTGTTTATTTGTTTTCTCCCTGTACAGTCCACACAGTCCCTCATTTTAGTACAGTGAAAAGATTTCTACATTTGTAGTTAAAGGTCCAGAGTTCATAGGATCATAAATTAGATGAAGAGCTGAAGTCACCCAAAGCTCTGTCACTTACTACCTGTATAGCCAAAGAAAGATGAATTAACTTCTCGGAACCCCAATTGCCTCGTTTGTCAAATGAGGCAGTTAGACTAAGATAACTTCCAAGATCTCTTCTAGCTTTAAATCTATGATCCTATGAGACGGTGAGTCTCACTGAATGTATTCAAGCAGAGGCTGGATGAGTTCTGCCTGTTGAGTACATTAATAATGGCACCATGTCTATACCAAGTGCTTTAAGGTGTCAAAAGCCCTTTACATCCATTATACCATTCAAATCTCATGAAAGCCAATGTGAAATAAATTTCATTATCTCTATTTTATAAACCAGACAACTGAGACCCACAGAGAACCTTGTGAACCATGATCACATGGATTGGATTTTGAAAAATTTGACTAGATTTTATGTCCAGGCTTTTTCCAAATCTAAATTTTTCTGATTCCATGTTGGAAGAAAATATAATGGGATGTGTTTTAAAGAAGTATATAGGGGGGCAGCTGAGTAGCTCAGTGGATGGAGAGTCAGGCCTATAGATGGGAGGTCCTAGGTTCAAAGCCAGCCTCAGACACTTCCTAGCTGTGTGACCCTGGGCAAGTCACTTGACCCCCATTGCCCACCCTTACCATTCTTCCACCTAGGAGCCAATATACAAAAGTTAAGGGTTTAAAAACATAATTAAAAAATAAAGAAGTGTATGTATATGTAAAATATAACTAGCACAATATCCATCAAAAATCTAATAAAAAGTCAATGTCCATTCCTATTGCTTATTTTTTAAATTGAAAGACATTATGGTCCATTGGGTAGCCAACTGGCCTTGAAGCCAAGAATACCAAGTCCAAATCTTGCGTCTGACACATACTGGCTGCATGACCTTGGACAAATCACTTAACATCTCAAATCTCTAAGTAATTCTTGAGGCTATAGGAATGCTTGGAAATCTATTTTGTTAAATGCCCATACTTTTCCCTGAAAGTATATAGTCAGTTTTGATGGGTAGGTGATTCTTGGTTGGAGACTAAATTCTCTTGCCTTTCTGAATATCATATTCCAAGCCTTGTGATCCTTTAGTGTGGAAGCTGCCAGATCCTAGGTAATCCTGACTGGGGCCCCTTGAAATCTGAATTGCCTTTTTTGACTGCTTCCAATATTTTCTCTTTGGCTTAGAAACTATTGAATTTGGCAATTATATTCCTGGGGGTTATCTTTTGAGGATTTAATGTAAAGAGTGATCTATGGACTCTTTCAAAGTCTGTTTTGTCCTCTTGTTCAAAAATATCAGGGCAGTTTTCTTGGATAATTTCTTTTAGTATGATGTCAAGGCTTCTATTTTTTTCCAGATGTTTAGATAGACCAATAGTTCTCGAATTGTCTCTCCCAGATCTTTTTTCTAGGTCAGTTATCTTTTCAATGAGATATTTCATGTTTCCTTCTATTTTGTTATTCTTTTGACTTTGCTTTATTAATTCTTGTTGTCTTGTGAAATCATTAGCTCCTACTTGCCCAATTTTAGTCTTTAAAGACTGGTTTTCAGCTATGATCTTTTGATTTTCCTTTTTGGTTTGGTCCATCCTGCTTTCCATGGCTTCCAGCAGATCAATTCTGATCTCCAATTTGCTTATTACTTCATGTGATTTCTGTGCTTCTTTTTCCAAGTGAGAGATTCTGTCTTTTAAACTGTTAGTTTCTTTCTGAATTGCTTTCATTTCTTTTTCCCACTTTTTCCCCCATTTTTCTCCTATCTTTCTGACTTGGTTCTTGAACTCCTTTTTGAGTTCTTTGAGAGCTTGTGACCAATTTCCATTTTTTTTGAAAGTTTGGTTGTGTTTGCTTGTTTGTCACTCTCTGCTGTCACTTGTGTACTCTGCTCTTTTTCTCCATAGAAGTTATCCAGTGTCAAAGGCTTTTTATGTTGCATCTTATTATAATTTTTTTTGGTACTTGTGGATTATAGTTCCTACATGTTGGTAGCCATTGCTGTGTTAGTTTGTTTTATTTTTTCTCTTCCCTTACCAGCCAGAAGTCTGAGGGAGGAGGACCCTTTGTTTAGGGCTCTACAAAGCATTTTTCCCTGAGGCTGTTTTCCAGTGTCTGATATGTCTGCTGTGGACAGCCAGTCTCTGCCATATCTTGGTGCTCAGGCTATGAGCTCCTCAGCCTCAGGTCTCAAGTCTCACTGCCCTCAGGGCTAAGTCTGTGGTGCCCTCAGCAAACCCCTAAGAATTTAGAGATTTCTCAGACTCTGGCATGATAGATGATGTGGTGAAGGAGTTTTCAGCTTATGATTTGGTAGGTGTAATTTTACTCTCTTCTAGCATGGAAATCCCCAAATCCTACCTACATTCAAGGCTAAGCTTTGTGTAAAAACCCTTCACTCATCTGATTTTGATTTTTGTCCTTTTGAGGTGCTTTATATCAATTGGTTGTGAGGAGGAGACCCTTGCTTCTACTCTGCCACTATTTTAGGCTGCTCTTCAAAGACTATAAAAAGCAGAGATAGTACTAACCTACATTGGGAAAGGGAGTTTCTTTCCCCAAGAGTTATTGAAACCAATAAAATCACAGATCCAGTCTCTATCTTTTTTCTTTTACTTAAAATGACACAACTCCTTCATTTAGCAACAATTTTTCTTCATGTTCTTATGCTATCTTGTCATCATATTTCATTTTCCTAGATAAGACTTCCCTGGTTTAAATGTATACATCTATATGTTTACATATATATACCTATATACACGCACATATATATATATGTACATATATAAGCATATAGACATACATGATTTTCCAAAGTTACATTTTAGTCTGTATCTATGCCTATGTGTACTTAAAAGAAAAATATTGCCATTATTATCTGAGAACACAAAATTTATATGACATTATATCCTAAGTAATAACTTGAAGAAAAGCAAAGGTAGGGAAAAACTGAGCTTGTTCACTCTATATTGTTTCCATGACAAATCCAATTGGATTTTCCCAGAATCTTCTGAGAACAGAATCAGAAGAATTCTTACTTTCCTGACTGCCCTAGAGCCTCTGTAATCAGAGTTGGTCTGTGTCCTTGCTCATGGGCTGATACTGCCTCCCAGAATATTTTAGTATAGAACAGTAAAGCCATGGAGAAATGCTGTATAAATAGGGGCAAAGTTTTTCATTGTTTTCAGCCTCAGTTTCCTCACCTATGAAACAAGGATAATATCTGTGCTATTGTCCTTATTATGATGAGGAAGAGAATGATGAGTATGAAGGCTAACATTTAAATAGTGCTTACTATATGTAGCTGGCACCATGCTAAGCACTTTATAATTGTTATCTCATTTCATCTTCAGAACAACCCAGAGAAGTGGGTGCTATGTTTATGCCCATTTTACAGATGAGGAACCCAAGGCAAACAGAAGTTAAATAACTTTCTCAGTGTTATACAGATAATAAATCTGAGGTTGAATTTGAACTCAGGTCTTCCTGACTTCAGGGCTAGAACTCTATCCACTATGCCACCTCTATTAAAAGTAACTAACAACCTCTTAAGTACAGTCCCATGTAATCTAATTTCCATCTCTTTTTTTCCCACTGCCTAATATCTTTCTTGTGGGTTTGTTTTCTTTTGTTTCATATTTGTTGTTTTTTTTTTCAGGATATGCAGTATTATAGTTGGAGAGAATTCTGAGCATGGAAATGCCTTAAACCAAATCAGATAGGTAACTGTTCAATAGCGTAAAGTGTTAGGCAGCTGCCCGGGACATAGAGAAATTAAGCAACTTTTTCAAAATTATACAACCAGTATGTGTTAAAGCAAGATTTGAACTGAGGTGTACTCGATATCATGGCCAACTGTCTCTCTAGTTGGGGAAAAGACTGCTTTGCTCACTGTTGGTACTTGAGAAATGTTCATTTACTGCAGGTTCAAGGCAAGTAGAATTTTTTATTGTAGGCTCTTAAAATGTCATAAGATCTTAAAGCTGAACCTGAAGTTCATCAGTCTCAAAGCAAGAGAGATACGGGTGATGTTCAAATACTACTAAAATTTTACTGATGTCTTCCAGAAACAGAGTCCTGTCATTAGCAATTAGATCATCTTATAGGGCTCCTATGAATTTTAATATAATAATGTCACATTTTACCATATAGTAAATGTGTATTATATATTCTATCATTTTTTGTTTCAGAAATACAACACTAGGTTAAACAAATCTAAGAAAGAATTTTCAATATTGACAAATTATTTGATCTTTCTTACATTTAAAACAAAGTATTCTTTGCATTTTCCAAACAGGGATAAAATAAACAAAATTCCCTTAAATAGTTTTTACCAATATCCTAGACTAGATTGAAGGTGGAGACTTATTCAATGCTCCACTTATCACAAGGCTCTGATGTGATTAGAAAGAGAAACTATTAAGTTTCATCAAGTCTAAATGGTTTATTGATAAACCAATATCAAGCTACTTGAACTAATAAAACCCATTCACTCCCTGTGTTAGGTTCAGGATTTTAGACAAAGCTTCATATTGTTGATCTAGCTACTGGGTTTATTGATAGTTTACAAACCAATTTCATGCTTATGTTCATTATCCAAGAATGGTACAAAAAGCATATACCCTGCTTTCTTACTTTCATAAGTCCATAATGTTTCCTGATTCAGGGAAGTGAAATCCTGTACTTATATTCTATATGAGACTGATCAATGATGATTGGCTAGAAGATTTTATAGACTGTACAGATTTACTCTGAAGTAATATGCTACAGAATAGGGTAAGAAACCCCAAGATATTTTAAAATAAATCAATCTGAAGAGATTCAATAAGGTCATATTGGGGTAAGGGTAAGTTTGTTCCTAACTAATTCATCTACTACCACTACCACCAACTTCAATGCAGTTGATGATATCTCAGATGGGAATAACAAACAAAGAGATTAAGAGTTAATATGGTAAATGAAGTTCAATTATATGTCTACCACAATGCTTTTTGCCTATAAAGTATAAAGATGTTCTCTATAAATGAATTATAAGGATACCTTACCATTTGATACCAAAAGAATGGCCAAACTCTCACTAATCCTTAAAAAACAAGCTTATCATATTTTTGAAATGGTCATAGTATGAATCAGTATTGTAATGAGAAAGTGGATGAAGAGGATTTTTGTCTTTCTCACACCCCTTCCATCAGTCAATGAATCTTGGAATTAAATTAATTCAAATATATCAAGAGAGATGGAGACAAAGTGAGTCAGAGAGAGACAAAAAGAGAGAGGGAGAAACTGGGACAAACAAAGATATGGAGAGACATAAAGACAAAAAGAGATAAGAAAAGTAATGGTAGGGAGTAGCTTCAAGGAGTATAACCACTGGCAGCAGAGAAGAGAAATCTTCATTTCAAGAAAAAAAGGTTCACCATATTATTTGGAAATTGAGCCATGCATGTAGGAAGACAAAGGATTTCAGCCAAGCTACTTTCCCAGAATGGAAGCTGTAGTCCAGTGATTCCCAAAGTGGGAGCCACTGCCCCCTGGTGGGTGCTGCAGCGATCCAGAATAGCGGTGATGGCCACAGATGCATTTATCTTTCCTATTGCTATTAAAATTTTAAAAAAATTATTTCCAGGGGGCTAAGTAATATTTTTTCTGGAAAGGGGGCGGTAGGCCAAAAAAGTTTGGGAACCACTACTGTAGTCAGAGGAGCAGCAGGAGAGTACCACAAGAAGAAAAAGGACATTAGAGCCCAAAAGTATTGGAAGTTTCAGTTGCCTTGGTCATGTATATTTCCTGCTATCTTACTACCTCCCTAAAATTAGTGTACTATTTTTAGGTCCATTTTTCCAACTGGTGCTATTTTTATTTATGAGGACTATCAAATGAACATTTCATAGGTTTAGTAGGCAGTGTTTTATAGTTTTACTGTATTTCTTTCAAGAAAATTTTCTCTATTGGCAGTCTATTAAAGGTAAACATACCAATGGAGGCTAATAAATTACAGTTTTAGTATTTCAGGCCCATTGTACCTAGAACCTCAAGTAGTAGCTAAAATTTAAAAGACCCAACTGGTGAGTATGAGTACAAATTAGGAAGAATAGCCACAGAGGGATTATTGTAGTATTATTCCTTTAAATTTGGTGTTTGCATTCATGAATATTCACTAGTAATTCTAGTACTTTCTTTCTATATATTATCACTTCCTTCGAGTAAAAGAAGTTAGGTCAAACTGACTGTTAGATCTCTCTAACACTTAATTTCAACTTACTTCTTGAGATATCCCAGAAGTTCCCTTACCATGCCTTAGTCATAATACACTGAGATTTTTTTTAACCCACTAAGAAACTTGCATAAAAACAAATTACTCTTCAAATGACCAGTAAATATCTGAGCTTTTGCTCAGAAGTAGACAGTTTGAATGGAAGAGTCAAACTCTATTCTAAGCTAACAATTAATAAGTATTAGTTGTCAATACAAGAAAAATTGACTTTGCATCAGCATCACCAAGAGTAGCTAAACCATCAGTGTTTGCAGATACTTTTTCATTCTTCTTTATTATGATAATTATTATAAAAGGCTAATTTTGCCAGTAATCTAATGAAGGCATACATAGGAGGCAATCTGAAGTGGTGATTCAACAGCATGTCACAGAAGGATTGATTGAAGGATCAGAGGGTGTTTCACCTAGATAAGTGAAGACTTAGAAGAAGAAGCATTTAAACAGTTTTTAAATAAAAATGGATTAGACTTATTCTGTTTGACTGTTGAAACAAAATTAAAATCAATTGATAGAGCTACTCAGGTCAATATAAAGAACTTCTTAGTAATTAAAGCTTTCTGAAAATTGAATAGGATTCTCTGAAAAGGGATGAGTTCCCAATCACTAGAAGTATTCAGGCATGGACTACAAACAAACAAACAAAACTCAGAATGTCATAAAGAAAATTCTTGTATTGAGAAGTAGTTGGGATGAGTGATCTCTATGGTACGTTCCTAGTCTGTTTGAATCATAAATCTGGCTTAGATTACCAAATTTGCATGGGGATTTGGAGGTGGGAAGGTGGAAGTAAAAGAGAGAAGAATCAATAAGGAAGCAAGGTCAGTAATAAAAAGAAAGTAGAGTAGTTATGAAGCCATTAGAGGATGTAAGCTTCTTGAGAGAAAAGACGAGTTTTCATTCCATGTTGGTTTCTCCAGAGCCTCAAAAAGTACCCTACAGTACACATAATAGATGCTCAATAAATACTTATTGATTAGGAATTTTCAAAACAACAGGATAGAAATAAGTCTGGTAGGAAAGCACCAGGATTTAAGTTCTTAGATTGAAATATGATAGGTTGGTTACATTAAATTACGAGGTTTTTGCACAAAGAAAATCAATGCAGCCAAAATTAGAAGGAAAGCAGGAAATTGGGGAGAAATTACATTGTTTCTCCAATAAAGGTCTTATTTATGAAATATATGGAAAATGAATACAATTTATAAGAATATTGTCACTGACCATTTAGTAAATAGTCAAAGAACATCTGAGTTACATTAAAAATGCTCTAAATTACAACTGACTGAAGAAATGCAAATTAAAACAACTGATGTATCATTCCAGATGTAGAAGATTGGGTAATATGACAGAAAATGAAAATTACAAATGTTGGAGAGGATGAGGAAAAATTTGGACCCTGATGTACATTGGAGAGGATAAGGAAATTGGGATACTGATGTACAGTGGGATTATGAAATGATTCAACTAATCTGAAGCACAATCTGAAGAGCTAAAAGTTGCTTATACCCTTTGACCCAGTAATGCTACTTCTACTTCTATGTCCTAAAGAGATCAAAGAAATGTGAAAAGTATTCATATATACAAAATATGTATAGTAGCTCTTTTTGTTATAGCAAAGATTTGGAAATCGAAGGGATGCCCATCAATTGAGTTATGGCTAATCAAGTTGAGGTATATTATTATGATGGAATACTATTGTGTTATAAGAAATTACAAGCAGGATAGTTTCAGAAAAACCTAGAAAGATTCGTGTGAAATGATGCAAAGTGAAGTGACAAGTCAGAGTATTGTACACAATAACAGCAATACTCCATAATGATCAAGCAAGTGATTTAGCTATTCTCAGCAATGCAATGATCTAAAATAATCCCAAAGGATGTATTTTTTTAAACACTTACCTTCCGTCTTGGAGCCAGTACTGTGCATTGGCTCCAAGGTAGAAGAGTAGTAGGGGCTAGGCAATGAGGGTTAAGTGACTTACCTGGGGTCACACAGCTGAAAAGTGTCTGAGGCCAGATTTGAACCTAGGAACTCCCTTCTCTAGGTCTGGCTCTCAATCCACTGAGCTACTCAGCTGCCCTCCAAAAGAATTTATGAAGAAAAATTTATGATGAAAAATCCCCTTCCAAGTAGGAATTGATGGAGTCTGAATTCAGATCAAAGTATACTGTTTTTACTTTATTTTTCTAGTTTATTTTAGTTTTCTTTTACAATATGGCTAATATGGAGTATATTTTCCATGAATCTACATGTATAATCTATATCAAATTGTTCATCTTATCAGGGAGGTTGGAGGAAGAAAACTGAGAGAAAGAAATTGAAATTCAAATTTTTTAAATGAATGTTAAAATTGTTTTTTAATGTATTTGAGAAAAATAAATGTTAAAAAAAAAACAGAATAGGAAAGGAGAAGCAAAATACCAGCCTCAAAAAGTTGTGTAGCCACACCTGAAAGTGTCTCTTCCTACACACATGCATAATTTAAAAGTTAATATCTATATGCCTACCCCACCTGCTGCCCAAGTGGGTTCTGGCTGGCATTAAGAGAAGAAATTCTTGCTGAATAACATCCAACCTACCAATGAGTTAGTACTTATACTCAGTATTCAAAACTTCATATTTTTGCATTTGGGCCACTGAATCTACAACAGCCTCTTAAATGTTCATCGCCACTGATTATAGTTAACTCTAAGTTTAAGAGACTTAAAATTGATTGGCAATAGACAGGCCTAAACAGACACTTAACTGGAGCTCATTTAATTATCTCAGAAATTATCCTGGAAATTGTCTCAACAGGTGATGCTTTATTCCTTCCTGTACATCCTGCTTCCGAGCTAAAGCAGTTCAATACCTACTTCAATACCTACTTCTAATGCTGAACCAACATCCATCCTTCACTTTTTAAATGTTTCCAATTCTGGAAGTAGTTAGAACATATGTTTTCTCCTAGGGTCTACAGGATATTGCATTGGTTTAAAGTATAGTATACTTACCCTCTCTCCTGTTCTGTTTTCTGAGGATTTTGAAAATCAAGAATGTGGTCTTTTTCTCCATTAAATATTGTATTGTACTCTTTCCTAATGAAATTGAGTGATAAAAATATTGTTTTCTTATATTTTATGGGCTTTCTTTGCAGAACTCACCATATAAATTTAGTCCTTTACCCACTATATCATGTATACTCTCAATACATGTTTTAAAATCAGTCATAGGATTTCAGCTGAAAGAGACTTCAATGATCATGTTAGATGAGGAAACTGAGGACCAGAGAGAATAAGTGGCTTGCCCAAAATCGTTAGCTGAGGTTGGCTTTGAACCCAAGCCCTTTTACAGTAAAACTGCTGCTTTTTCTTCTGTAACATTTTCAATTTCAATCCTTCTTAGATGATTTAAGTATCGCCATACCTGAAATGGGATGTTATGCTGTTTGTTATATGTTTCTTCTTGACATTGACAAAGTATAAGTTGCAACCACTGGGACATTTTAATTTAAAAACACCCACAGATGGGCTTGGCATTTTTCAAAACTCTGCCATTAGCTCCCATACAGACAAAACCTATGCTGTTTCCAAGTGGAAGGAAGGAAGGAAGGAAGGAAGGAAGGAAGGAAGGAAGGAAGGAAGGAAGGAAGGAAGGAAGGAAGGAAAGAAGAAAGGAAGGAAGGAAGGAAGGATTAATTTTCTGTCTGCAAAATGCCTAAATTTCTCACTTGTAACTTCGTAACCTTTTTAAAAATATTAATGAAGAGTGAAAAAAACAGTCTATCACTTTGGAAATGAGTGAATTTGTAAAATGTGTCATATTTGTCCAAGTGCCAGGGAGGGTAATATACTTTTCATTTTGCATCTCTTCTCCATAAATGAGGTCTAAATGATATATTTAGACATATCATAATACCGCTTTCATTCTGTGTTTCCTTTAATTCTCTCTGAGTGTCACCTTAGCTATAAAGCTTGAAAAGTGTAACAGGTGTAGAATGCCTTTGCTATTCCTTATTGTTGCGCAAGATATCATGCTATGGCACAGTCACAGCTGTTAAAGGAATCATACTCATGTTCTGAAAAATGAGTTTTTTCTTCAACAAAGATTCTAAAGCTGAAAAACAGGAAGCCTGGTCTGCTCCTAATGCATCATTTGCTTTAAAAAAAAAAAAAGTCCTAGGTTTGCCATTTTTGCTATTGGCTTTACAACTAATGGGAAACCTTTGTAAAACTTACTGTCTTATGAAAGCCGTGTAACCCAGGAAGGTTACTGTGAATTCATATATACATAAGTAATTACTGCACTTAAAAAAAAATCAAAAAAAAATTTTGGCTTCTGAAACATTAAAGTGGGTGTTTTAACTGAGTGTCAGCTTCATAAATGGATTAGATTATATCTCTGGAGTTTTTGTCTGGGAGAAAGAGAGAGAGTGAGAGTAAGCGAGAAAGAGAGAGAGAAAGAGAGACAGAGAGACAGAGAGAGAAATAGAGAGAGAGAGAGAGAAACGAAGGAAGGAAAGAAGGAAGGAAGGAAGGAAGGAAAAGGACAGACCTAACTTATAGGACAGCTGTGAGAATAAAATGAGATAATACCAGTAAAGCACTTTGCACACCTTAGATTGTTTTATAAATTTCAATGTTACTATTGTCATTGTTATTGCTCACCTGGGAGGGAAAACAACATGATGTAAAGGGTTTTGGATGTGGAGGTAGAGGACCTGAGGACTGAATCCTGGATCTACTGCTGTTTACTATCTATTTGCCTTTAGACAAATCATCACCTCTCTAAAGACTTTTTCAGCTCTTAAAAAAAAAAAAAAAGACTCAAAGATAGGACTCAAATCCCACTTTTATTAGTATTTAGGTATAAGGGAAAGTATTCTTCTCTGGGCCTCAGTTTTCTAATCTGGAAAATGAATAGGTTTCATTAAGTGATGTATTAGAATATTGTCCTGCTAAGGGATTCATTTTTCATTTTACAAACAAGAAGAAAACCTTCATTTCCAGGGCAGTATGAAGACTGAATAACATCAACACATTAAAGTCTAAAGCCCTAAATTCTGATGTAATACTTGTTTGTGTAATTATCTTATCTTTCTGATAAAATATTAGCTTAATGATGGGTGGCTACTTGGTGCAGCCATAGTCAGGGGATTAAGAGATCAAGATAGAATTCTTCTTCCACTGAGCTACTTGACTTTAGGCAAGTCACTTAATTTCTTTGATCCTCAGTTTCCTCATTTGGAAAATGAGATTAGTAATAATAATTGCTCTTCCTGGTAAAAAGCCAGTGAGATAATGGATATAAAGAATTTCTTATGGATAAAATCCTTTGTAAATCTGACTTTAGGGGGGCTGTGAGCATAAGATATAATTAGCAGTCTTAAACTCACAAAAACATAGGTTCAAGTCCTCTCTTTTACAGATATTAACTATTTGACCCATGGCAAGTCATTTAACTTCCTAGTGCCTCAGGCAATTCTGGGAGACTAACTTGCAAAAAGGGGGCTGATTGGCCTGCAGAGAGGGGATTTCCTCCTTTATAGCATCTTTTTATAGTGATGAAAACATAGGCCTAGATCAAAAACTAAAGTGACCTTTGATGGTACTTCAATGTCCTCTTTAGTAAAATTAAAAGATTGAACGAAATGTACTGGATGTTCTCTAGGCTAAATGTTTTAGACCATCCCAGTATTTCAAGTTTGTGTCCTTTACTTCTATTCCACAGAACCAAGCACCAAACAGTATGCCTTTTCCATAGCTACTACTCAATAAATATTTATTGAATGAATAAATTACTTTTTGTAAATTCCCCCATCTTTGAGAAACCATTTCAAACTGCTACTTAGCAAATCCCTATATAACTCTTCTTCTTACACCTTGTTTCCTACTAGAAAGAATGTGGATAAAACCCCAGGGAACCTGAGGCTTAGGGACCATTCTCAGTCAAATTGTCATCCTTTTTACTTTTGGCAGGAATACAGTACTATTTTTAATCATAGTGCTTTCTAAGAGAGTTTTGTATATTTACAAGAGTAAAACAAATATTCTAAAAGGATAGAAAATGCAAGGTAATGAGTTTAAAATATTGGCAGGAAAAACAAAAACAGAAAACAGAAACCATTACAGAAGTAGAGAGGAAGAGAAATATACAACTCATTGAGCAATAACAAAGGCTAGATCTCAGATGATTCCTTGTTCTAGTTTTGTCTCAGTTACTGATTCATTTTGTGATTCTAGGAAAGCTAGTCTGTGTTGCCAAGTAAAATGATGTGAAGCCTGACTCACCCCATAGCATTTCACATTAGAAAATTTGATTCCTTATAGTGTGAAGAGAGAATTAAACTCTCTTTGCTTATTTTTGATGTAATCAACCAGCAACCTTTAATTTAGTCAATCAAGAATTTGAAGTGCCCCTACTTAGCACTTGGGAGGTCGCTAAGTAAGAGAGTACACTAGTCACTTACTAGGGAAAAAAAAGTTCACATCCCCAAAGGCCACAAATACTGCCCCACCTTGATGAAAAAGGACTATAAAATGTGAGAGCCAAAGAATGAAGGAATGAAAACTCTCAATCATTTTTCCATATCACTTCTGGTCTCTCTTGCTCACTTCATGGGAACCAATCACAACCTCCCAATTTACCTAGCATTGCCCAAGGAGGGGCAGTGCTTGTGGTCTTTGGGGGTGTGAACTTTTTTTTTCTTCAAGTAAGTGATTTGTGAACTGTCTTACTTAGTGACCTACCAAGTGCTAAGTAGGGGCACTTCAAATTCTTGATTGACTAAATTAAAGGCTACTGATTGATTACACCAAAAATAAACAAAGAGAGTTTAATTCTCTCTTCACAACAGACTATAAAATCTAAAAGGAAATTCTGAGATCATAGAGTTCAGTGACTCCAAATTTTTTTTATTTCATACTCAGGCAGTAAAAATGTTTGAGCATGTACTTCTACATACATATATGTTTATTTGTATATATAAGAGCTAGGCAATTTGGATTAAGTGACTTGCCCCAGATCACACAGCTAGGGAGGATCCACCTAGCTACCCCATAAAGTTTTAATATTAAGGACATTCTTCTGACTACATATTGTTCTGCTTAATGTATGGCATTATACTTTGATTTCCTTTTTGTGTTTAGGTATTTTAGATACATTTCATATGAATGCGAAGAATGTCAAGAAGGCCAGTTTGAGTAGACTATAGCATGCAAGGGGAATGGTATGTAGTAATACTGAAAAGGTAGACTGGGAACAGGTGATGAAGAACTTTAAATGCTAGGTGTCTTTGTATTTGATCTAATAGCCAATAGGAAGACACAAGAGGTTGAATAGAGACAGACGTGGGGAGTAATATGGTCAGTTCATGCTTTGGAATATCAGTTTGGAGTGTGAAAAGAGACATCAATTAGAAAACCATTATAAGAATCCAAGAGAGAGGTCATGAGGATTGGACCTAGGAGGATTGAAGTTGAATAGAAAGGAGACAGATGGGAGAAATGATGTGGCAATAGAAAAGGCAACATCTGGCACCTGCTTTGGTATGTGGGTTGGGTGATAATAGAGATAAGGATGACACCTAGTTTGAAAAGCCACATGACTAAAATTGATGTTGGTACTCACAGAAACTAGAAAATTTGAAAGAGTGTAGGTTCAAAGAGAGGAAAAATTTAATTAGATCTATGATGCAGAGCATGACACTTGCTTGACTGATCATTCTCTGTCATTTGTTCTCCACCACCACAATCCCTGCTAAACAAAAGAAAGCAGAGGAGAGGAGAGAAAAGAGGAGAGGACAGGAGAGGAGAGGAAGAAGGAAAGATAATATGTTACCAGTTATTGTCCTGGAGCACACTGTATACTCCTTAAATGGTCCCTAAGTCAGAAGGTGATCTAATAGGCTGAGGGGAAGGGAAAGAGGGAGTCAAGACAGATATGTAAAAGGCTTGTGTGGAGCTGTTGCTATGGATTGTCCAGTCTCGATAAATACCATGGAAAGCTAATTCTTGCTTCATAAATAGGGAATTTGGGAGTTTATGTAGAAGTCAAAATGGATGGAGATAAAGGAATGTTGGGGGGAAAAGGAAGTTGGATTTATAGAAGAACATGGACACTGGCAAGATAGACAAGTATGGACGAGCTGTGGGTGAGCATCATTGAAGGGAATAGAGACTGATGAAACCACAGGTCCATCGTAGTATCAAATTCTATACTACAAAAGCATTGTGACATACATGATTTTAACTGACTTTCATCTTGACCTTGTGATTGGGTAGGTGAACTATATCTAAGGAAACTGAGATTTTTAACTAAGGAAACAGGTTTTAAGGAGATGAAGTGATCAAACTAGGGTCATTCAGTTAAGAAGTTAAAGGACTAGAATTACAACTAATGTGCTTCTAAATCCAGTACTTATTACATGATGCTACTTTAACCCCTTGGTGATTCTTGGAACTGCAAGAATTTAGAGGATTTTAGCAGCTTAATTTCCCCTTGAGATTCTCCTCAGTCCTTTGCCAGGAAGAGGTATAACTAGGGTGTACATTTTTGTGCTTAACGCAAGGCTTTCTTGGGATACTGGGGATGTATGGAGGACAAGGTAGGAGAAGGTTTGCCACTGAACAATGCAAAAATGTTTATGCTGATGACAGACTTTTCTGGCGTGAGGAGGGAAGCCCTTCAGGTGTTGAAGGTGGAGGAGCTGGGCAGGAAAGAATTCACTTGCAGTCTAAGTAGTACATTAAAGATGGTACTTTGAATGCCTTCTAATATTCAACACCTTGAAGAAGGGGGGATGCCCTGTCTGTCCCATCTTAGTTATGACTCTAATGTTCAAATGTTATGTACCTCTTCTATTCATACATGTCCAAAAAAAAGGGCATTCCTCCCCCCAAGTTCCATTTAAGAACTTATTCATTCATTCGAAGTCTTGGGCTCAGGGAAGATGGTAAGTGTTCCTAGTTGGCATTCTATGTGAATTATCAGGACAGGGGGTGGGAGCGGAAGAGGCTCAGTCTTTAGTGTTGAGAAAACATAGTTATGTAGATTTGTGAAAACAAGTCATGAATACAGAAGCATTTTCTAAATCAGCTACAAAGCTCCTGCCTTTGATTGCTTCCAAGCTTCAGGAAGCAAACCTCGCCTGGGACTCTTCAAGTTCTAGTCCTGCAGACCAGCTTTCTCCCTCAATGACTCCTCCCTAAATTCCAATGGTGATAAAATAGTACATTTTGCTCATTGGGTGACTTCGCTTCTTCACCACTGTAATCACACACTGCAAACCAGATGCTCTGAGCATCTGCTTACTTCCGCGCAAGGCTTCACGGGACTATCCTGAGGTTTAGGGCTGTGTGACTAAAGAGCAACGGGGAGGCACACAGATGCCTCTGAGCTAGGAAGGCACTACTTTCTGCACACCTGAACGCAATTGAATTTTAAAAGAAATTCCCTCATGCAGTCTGCAGACCCTTGGCTCTGCTCATTAGCTATTAAGGCTTAGAACAGAGCCAATTAGTATATGGAAACACTGTGTCTTCTGGGATCTCCTACATTTATCCACTGGAAGAGACTATAAACAACGTTGCACATACTTCCCCAGGCCAGACAGAATTGTATATTGGGGTGCATTAACCTTTGCCCAAAGGAACCAGAAATATGAGTGATGGAAACCATAAAACACAAGAAAATAATAGTTATTTTGGAAAATGACTTCTTAAACTAAAATTTAGTTAGAGGGATAGAAACAAGATAATGAAGAGAATCTTTGGTGCAGTAATTAACGGAGGTTCACATTCATCGAGGAGAAAGACTAGACAGTTTAAGGGAGAATCCAAATGGTTTCACTAAAAAAAAATTCTTCTTACTAGCAGTATCTGTTGTACATAGGTTTGATGCACTGAGAAGATAAAGAAAAAGGAAGAAATGAATTGAGAATGTTTCCTTGGTTAGATTAGACCTTGGAATATGGTTGGTTCAATTAGCTTTTTTCTGATTTGGGGAGAAGAGGCAGTATTATCTGAGAAATAAATTATGTTCGAACTATTCCATTTGGGGCTCTGTTACAAGAGATGATCAAATCAGAAGGGCATAACTGTAATCAACCCCAAAATACATATGTTGTTGAGTCATTTCAGTGTCGTTTGACTCTTTGTGACCCTCATTTGGGGTTTTCTTGGCAAAGATACTGGATTATATTTGCCATTTCCATTTCCAGCTCATTTTTTACAGATAAAGAAACTGAGGTGAATAGGTTCAGTGACTTGTCCAACGTCACCATAGCCTGGTGAGTATCAGAAAGCATATATGTAAATTCAGGTCTTCCTGACTTCCTGACCTGGTGCTCTATGCACTTCACTACCTACCTGCTCACATATAACATATAAAGCACTTCATATGCGCTAAGATTTCAGTCCTGGTGTTATAGAAATACACAAATAACAAAGTCTCTGGCTTCAGAGAGATTACAAGTCTAACCAGAGGGATATGACAAAATTATAATGCAAATAGATTGTGACAGGGGCAAAAGAAAGATCAAGGAAGGAAAATTGGAAGAAGAAATCAATCTATAGTCAAGGCAAACAGATAGCTATACAGGTGAACATCTGAAGACACCATGACATCGTAGAGAGGGAGTTGCCTCAATGCTAGGAAGATCTGATTTCAAGTCATTTTCTTGACACAGACATATTTTCTCTGTGACCCAAGGCATCACTTACCCTCTAAGAGCTCTAGACCAGTGATGTCAAACTCATACAAATGGAAGCCACTAAACCAAACCTAGGGATCCTTTCGGGCAGCATATTGACTTTAAAACCACATATTAATATTTTCTGTGTTTTAATTATATTTTTATTTATTTTGCTTAGTATTCCCCAATTACATTTTAATCTGGTTTTGGATGCTCTTAGAAGTGTTGTGGGTCACATGGCCCATGGGCTATATGTTGACATCTCCATTAACTCTAGTAACCAAGTATATAAATTGATGATGAGGTATTTACTTGCATAGATAGAGGGAATTTCCAAATCTCAGAGAGCTCTTTATATAAATGAAATTATTAATCCAGCCAATCAGTCTTTAAGCCCTTATAAAGTGTCACATTATTCTGGGCACTGAACTAAACACTGAAAATACAAAGAAAGGCAAAAACTTCCTCTGACCTCCAGGAGCTCAAATGCCAAAGAACCACTCTGAGGGTCCAGTTTTCATCCTTGTCCTCAGACACTTATTATCTATGTGACCCTGGAGAACTCACTTAAACATTTTCAGTCCCAGTTCCTTCATTTCTAAAATATGCATAATAATAACATCTACCTCAGAACTATTGTGAGGATCAAATAAGGAAAAGTATGTAAAGCTTTGTAAGCCATTATAGATATATAATTCTTGAATTATGATTACTACAAGGTTCACTAAATGGTCTTCTCTACTGTGTTGAGGGCTGAAGTTAGTCTCGTGACAGGGAATTGAGGACAACTATGGTCATTTCTGCTCTTGGAAAGCAGAAAGGCTTAATGCTCTAACTTTATCTGAAATTTAATTTTTATTAGCAGCTCACAAGAACAACTCTTCAGTATTGACCCAATGGCATGGAAATTTGACCAGAATGCATAAACATTGGAGGGAAAGGAAAAAAAAAAACCTTCTAGTTTCAAAAATATATAAATCCATCTTTCCCCTTTTAGACCAGAATTGGAAATAAAATTCAACAGATATATTTTGCTAGAATTAACTCCAGTACTATGGAATGACCTTATCCCCTCTGAGTTGCTTTGAGCTCCCTGCTTTATGGCCGAGTAACTATAGAGCTATAAAGTTCCATCATGTCCAAGCTGTTTGGCCAATAATTGTAATTGACACTAGATCTAGAACCATTTTGACAACAAAAAAGAAACAGCTGGACATCCACAGTTTCCCCAACCATGAGGTATCATCACCCCTTCTCTTTATTCACCATCTCCAGCATGTGAATAATTCTCCTAAGGTTTCCTTTTCTGTTCCCTTCTCTTCTCTCTCCAAAAATGATGACATACATTTCTGTGATTTCAGCTATCAGTAGAGAAGACAAAAAACTTCCACATACGCCAACTATTAAAGTCCCTTCTCTGCTTCAAGACTAAAACCTAGTTGCCTATTGAAAATTACAATCTGTATATCTGACTTCACAAATTTAATATAACAAAATTAAATTCTTATCTTCCTCGATTTGGTACTCTCACCTCCCACTCCCAAATAGCTCAGAATCAAAGTATTTTATAGAGTTCAACTCTTAGGGTCAGAAATTTTTTGCTACAAAAGACCATAAACATCATAAACTGATGCTTTCATTTAACAGATGACACTGGGACTAAGTGAGTTGTCAAAAATCAAACTGTCAGTAAATTACAGAGCTGAGATTCAAACTCAGATCTTCTGACACGAAATCCTAGATCCTTTCTACTGTGCCACACTGGTGAAAAAGTCCATGATTGATCCAAGCTCACAAAACCACTAAGTGACTAAACCAGGACATTTGACTCCACCTCCAAGATTCTTTCTGCTACAACATATATTCTCCTAACTTGATTTATTTATGTTCCTATCACTATTGTTCTGAAGTAATCTTTGATCCTTACTCTCTCACTTTTAAGTCTTTGCCAAATCTTAACAAATTTATTGTTAAAATAGGTGATTTTGTTTGTCATCTTTCTTTCCATGCACAGCCCTCATAATCATTTCCTTGAATAATTGTCATATTTTCCGCCTCCTGTTTTTCCAACTTTTTCTTTTATCCAGCTTCAAGACTATTGTTATGAGTTAACCTTACCTACTCTTTTACCCCTATTCTATCCCTATTATTTGAGATATTCGTCATGCTAAACTGGGTTGTTTGCTGTTCCCCAAACATACCCTGCACTATCTCACTTCTGTGACTTACTCACATTTGCTTTACTTGGAATGTCTCCCTTCCAATTCCCACCTAAGTCCTATCTATCCTTCTAGATCGTGATTCAGTGTTAGAACTCCTCTGCTCTTCTCTGCTTCCCATCCTCCCTCAAAAAAAGAACATAAAGTATGTATCCTCTTCCTACTTTGAATTCTAGTAACTCTTGTATTTGTTTACTTTCCTTTTCCCTCCCTACTATGATCCATGTTAAGAGGGGGTCAGAGACTCCACAATACAACACAAGACATTACAACAATAAGTACCATAAGTGTGTGTAGTCAAATGAGTTAATTAATGAATATTTCCTGATGTAATGATAAGTATATAATTAGTAATATGATGAGTAATGATAATTGATAAAGTACTTTAATAATGATATTCCTATAGTAATTTAAGATTTAGCAAGAACTTCCATCACAACAAACTAGGTAGAAAGTTATTCTGAGCATTCTCAGTCTGATTTGCCACATCATAATATACCCAGATTTCTACTGACTCCAAGTTATGCCCTCTTACTAAACAAAAACAAACAAACAAACAAACAAAAAACAAAGTGTAGAGATCACTGTTATGCTAAATTTCTTAGGTATATATTGGTTATATCAGTGATTCCCAAAGTGGGCACTACTGCCCCCTGGTGAGTGCTGCAGTGATCCAGGGTAGCAGTGATAGCCACACTTTTTTTGTATTACATTCTATTCTGAATTCAATAAATAGTTTCATAATTTCCAGGGGGCGCTAAGTAATATTTTTTCTGGAAAGCAGGCCCTAGGCCAAAAAAGTTTGGGAACCACTGGATTATATCCTCTAAGTTGGAAGCAATATAGGTTTTATACTTATTTATACACTTGATATACTTCTATTTGCCAGCCAAACCAATCAATAAATAAGCATTTATTAAGTGCCCTGGGAAAATGAATATAAAGAATGAAACAATACCTACTCTTGAAACTGACAGAACAAATAGATATACAGAAAAATTGGTATAACCAACTAAATCACAGAGTTGGTTGGGACTTTAGCAATCATTTAGTTCAACCCTTGTTTGAACATAATAAGTGTTCAATAAATGGTTTTTGTTTGATTGACTGTATAGATATCCCCTTGCAATATGCAAAAATGTGATAGAAGCTCAATAAAAGAAAGATTTTTGCATTGTGGCTATTAAGCATCAGACTGGCATAAAGTAGAAACAAGGATTTAAAATCGCCTTTTCTGGAGTCTTTTGTAAGCACATGAATACTTATTAGTCTCAGCTAATAGCGTCAGGTCAAGGAACTCTATGACCTGCCCATCTTCTTCTCTTCTTCTCTACCTGCCCACTACATGTAGTTCTACATAAAATAATATTTTCATATCACTTGATATTAAAAGGTAATATATTTGTATTTTTTTATGAATTGAGAGATAAAAAATCCTTTTTTTCTGGTTATATTCATGTGAGTATTAAAACCTCAGTAAAGATTAAAAAGTATTTTTTCTAGATTTCTTCAAAGAAATCTCCTTGAACATAATTCTGTTAAGTATTATATAAACAATTTGGAATGTTTCGATGCTTCTACCAAGTCCTAACTTGAAACAAATAAACTATCGAGACTCTCATTTCTATTTTTCAATTTTTAGTAAAAAATCAATGACTTGACATGACAACCATCTGTCATTTTTCATGCTACAGTCAGATATTTTGTGATACATTAGCCTTCATTTGTCTCATTTAGAAAATAACCTGCCAAAATTATCAGGCCTTTCATTCAGATAACAAATGAAAGTATGACTTTAGGAGAGGTATCATATATAGGTAGTTCACATTGATCATAATTTCTATCTGTGGAAACATTCTTTTTACTTTGAATGCAGATAAATTGGATAGATAGCAGTTGTTTTTGAAGAACTAGTGTTAGCTTATTCACTGTGCTCTGTTAAGTGAGGGGAGAGGTTATCAAAGGTTGGATGTCTACATAGTGAGGAAAAGCAAATGTGAAGAGTAAATCAAACTTTCTTTGTCTGTCACTCAGCAATTTTTAAATTAATAAAAAACTTAAGCACCCCTATTTAACACTAAGTCTGAGAGTTCACAAGTCACTTGCCAGAGTGGGTGACAACTCCAGAGATCACTGACCAAACCCTGGGCAGTGCTAGGCAAATTGAAACACTGTGATTGGTTCCCGTAAAATGGAAGAAGGAACATGAAGGGACGAGGAAAAAGGACTATAAAATATCCTGAACTTCCTGTCCAAGGGAGTTCTTTGGAACTTCACTTTTGGACTTTGCCTTTTGGACTTGCCCTTCAGTCTTCTCCTTTGGAATTGGTATTGGGAGACTGTATCAGTGAGCTGGACTGAAAGAGGAGACTCCTTCCCTGAATCCTGCATTGGCTTGCTGGTTGAGTAGCTGGCCTACCTTTCCTGGCTTTTGGAGAGATTGATTCTGGAAGGGCTTTCCTTTCCCGGGAGGAGGATATGTTGATGGAACCCTTGCTGAAGACACCACTGAGTCCTCTGGCTGAAGGTTACTGAGCCCTGAAGGGACTGAGCTGCTGGAGGTTAGAAGGGGGATTACCAGCAGTCTAGTTCGCCTTGGGGGTGGGACAATTGAGAGAAAATGGAGTGAGAAGAGCGAGAGACCCAGTAGGTTTGCAGTGGCTGAACTGAAGTGCCATCTGCTGATTTTAATTTTTATATCATTTTTCTCAAGATTACATCAATGTTGGCATGAATTCCATTCCCACCATACATCTTATCTTTGGAGACAATGTGTTAGGTGTGTTTGACATATCTCTTGGGCTACAGTGGTAAGAATGTACAGGCCTTTTCATGGGAGACAATTTCTTCATATTTCATTCATTGTTCTTTTATATTAAATTACTGTACCAAATTGGATCTGGAAAGGGGAGGAGGAGAACTTGGAGACTGTTCTGGCCTGTTCTTGCAGGCACCTGTGTATGGGAATCTGAGTTAGAGATTTAAAATTTTTAACATTAACTCACTATATACTGGTTTGTTGTGAAGTGACTTCTAGGGGAAGTTTCTGTATTGTGGGGGATTATTTTGGGATATTGAGTGGTCTGTGACTGTGGTTGTTCTTGCCATGAACCTGTATTGTTTTTCTGTGTCTCCCTGGGGCTGAATAAGGATACTGATTGCAATAGTTTCAATGCAAGTGAACATCACTGTAAAAAGAATCACATGGGGTAAACTGAGTGTGGAATTTCCATCCTCCTGACCACCTGCTGTACCGGCTTGTCAGAGCTGGTGACGAGCTGTGCTAAACGTCACAGCTCTGATGGCTTCCTGCACTGAGCCAGACACTGGAGCAACATTAAGGGTGATGGTATAGACCAGTGATGGGAAAACTTTTTAAAGAGGGGGCCAAAGGAAAGGAAATGCTCATCTGTCAGTCTGTTTCTAAGGCAACTCTTAAGAAGTTTATTGTATTATATCCTACTCATTGTATCTGCCAGATTAGGAATAATGTCGAGCAGCCAGATAGAACATTTCAGGGGGCTGCATCTGGTCCGCGGGCTGTAGTTTGCCCATCACTGAGCTAGACATTTCTCTACCTTCTTACATTTTTCTGCTTTTACTCTTCCTACCTCTTTGTAAATAAAGCTACTAAAGTCATTTTGACTTAAGCTATAATATTTTTAAATCAGCAACCATAATATTATTTTAGAACTTTCATATTAGCATACAAACCTAAATTTTTATACTCTTACACAAAATAACTAACTTCTTAAAGTAATAACTATGTGCAGAGTAGGGCATGAGGTGGTACAGTGGGTGGAGCACTGGTCCTGGATTCCCAAAGACTCATCATCTTGAGTTCAAATCTCATCTCAAGCATTCATTAGCTATGTGATTATAGGCAAGTGCCTTAATACTGCTTCAGTTTCTTCACCTGTAAAATGAACTGGAGAAAGAAATTGTGAACCATTCCAGTATCTTTGCCAAGAAAACCCTCAGATGGGTCAGGAAGAGTCAGACACAACTGAAAAATGATTGAACAACATATGAACATGCAAAATAATATCATAGGCACTAGGAGAAAGACAGATCCCTCCAGGAGCTTGCAATTAAATAGGGGATAAAACAAAACACATATAACTATGAAATCCAGAATTATGTGCTAAAATCCTAAGATTCAAAACAAAATCTCCTGGGATATCCAAGGAGCTTTAATTCTTATTAGTTTTGTGCCATTAAGCATGTCACTTAAGCTCTCTAAGCTTCAGTTTATCCCTCTATAAAATGAACATAATCAGAGTGTTACCCCAATGGGATTCTAGAGTTGGAGTCAGGAAGACCTGTATTCAAATCCTTACTCACATATTTATTTAGTTGTGTGACCTTGGGCAAGTCAGTTAACTTCTCAATGCTTCAGTTTCTACATCTGTAAAAGGAGAATAAGACCTACCTGATAGTTTTAATAGGAGGATCAAATCAAACAATACAAGCAAAGCACTTTGCAAAACTAAAGTGCTATATAAGTGGATAGCAATTATTATTGTTATTGTTATTTCACAGTACTTTTGCAAGAAAAGCACATTATGAATATAAAGCCCCTACAGAAAGGTGATTCATTATTATTTTAGGTAAAATAATGATAAAATCATTACCAACAGGTGAATCAAGGAAGGAATATTGTGAAGAACATTTATGTGTGACATAGGATTTGGACTAAATGGCTTTTGATGTCCCTTTTATCTTTTGAGTTTTATGGTTTCTCTTTGGAGTGACTAAAGTTTTTGTCACTTTCTATAGGGGTATTTGCCATGATGAAAAACATTTCCGACACTCTAGAAATAAGACAATGTCAAGGACTCAGCCATATTTATATTCCGATATTCTCTCTCTGGACTTACTTATGTCTCCCTCCTGATTTTTTACTTTCTTATTTAGGGAACTAATGGTTCAAAAGTGTGCTACTCACAGATGCAACATATCCCAAAAGTCTTTGTTTTGAGCCTTTAGAAATAGCCTATATATACTAGTACTTCTCAGTGTTTCAGTTTAATTCACTAAGTATGAATTAAGTATATAGCATATATCAACACTTAGAATATGATGGAAAAAGAAAACCACTGTCCTCTTTAGAGTTTACATTGTCCTGGGGATGATAACATGGTTGTTTGTTTGTTTGTTTGTTTGTTTGTTTGTTGTTGAGTTGATTAATTTAACAAGATTTGTTACATTCTTTGTGACCTCATTTAGAGTTTTCTTGGCAAAGAGACTAGAATAGGTTATTATTTCCTTCTCCAGCTCATTTTACAGATTAGGAAACGGATGAATAGAGTTAAATGACTTGCCCAGAGTTATACTGCTAGCATATGTCTGAGATCTGGATTTGAACTCAAGTCTTGATTCCAGGCTGGGCGTTCCATCCACTGCACCACTTCACTGCTAAAAACACATACAGATAAATAAACAGAAGCCATCTACAAAATATATACAAATTGTGAGAGTGAGGAATACAAACAACTGGGAGATGGGAAGGGCTTTCTGGAGAAGGCAGAATTTGAACAGAAACTTGAAGCTAATTGGGAGTTCCAATATGTGGTTACGAGGAAGAAAACTTTTCTAGACATAGGGGACTACTTATGAAAAGGCAAAGAAAAGAGAGATGGAATATCTGTGATGACTATTGTGTTAGATGAGGGAGAGCAATGCACAATCAGCCTAGAAAGATCTGTTTTAGCCAGATTGTAAAGTGGTTTAAATTCCAAAGAGTGGAGTTTGCATTTTATGCTACAGGCAATAGGCAACCAGTGAAGCTTCTGTAGTGGGATTATCCAATGAAGAAGATTTGGATTTTTATCACTGTTCCCCAAAATACTTAACAAGTCGTTCTTCACTCTCTAATCAACCTTTCTCTCTCTCACACCACCTACATTCCAAGTATAATAATGAACTTTCTATCCACATACCATTGCTTTCATACTCAAACTCCACTTTTAACACAGTGACATACAAGGACCAGGTTCTTAACTACTCCTATTCCACCAATTACCAGAAATGGAAGAATGTGTTTTTGTTTTTCCTTTAACACACTGGGGATAACTATTAATTAGGAGCAGCTGCAAAGCCTTTCTGAATTGGGATGTACAGCTGATACTTTTCAGAGTCTGTCAAGGAAGGTAGATAATATGACACAACAAAAAAAATTTCTATTTTGAGTCAAGGGACTTGTGTGACTTTGAGCCAAATTATATTACCTCTTTGGACCTCAGTTTCCTCATCTGGAAAATGATCTGGAGAAGGAAATGACAAGCCACTCCAGTATCTTTGCCAAGAAAACTCCAAATAAGATCACCAAGTCAGACACAGCTGAAATGAATGAACAGCAAAAAGAGGGTAGTATAGTACGAGTGCTGGTTTTTGGAACCAAAGGACCTGCGTTCAAATTCTTTTTTTAATAATTATTACTTATCTTGATCAAGCCATTGAATCTCTCTTGGCCTTATTTTCTTCATTTTTCAATCAAGAAAATTTGGTGACTTCTGAAGACACTTCTAGCTCTAAATCTGGGAGCCTATGATCATAAATCTCAGATAATCACAGAATTTCAGAGTTGAAAGATAACTCAGAGAGCTTCTAGTGAATTCCACACCTAAGCAAGGATCATCTATACAATATAGCTAATCAGTGGCCATCCAGCCTTTGCTTAAGTGAAGGTCTTCAAAGATCATGCAGGGTAAATCTGGAAAGTATCTTAGAGGTCACATAGTCCAATATCCTTGTCTTATTCATGAGGAAAGCAAGGCACAAAGAACTTAAGTGATTTGTTCCAGTTCACACTGGTGGTACTTAGCAGAGATGGGATATATTCTGTAGAGTCTAAATCCTCAAGATCTCTCTAGCATGAAGTCATATAATTCTATGACACAAAGGTCTGTGGTCCTTCCCCATTGATACAAACCCTACATGCATCTATATAATCTTCACAGTTTGTAAGATCAGGCCTGAGGGAGTCATAGCAAAAGGATTTTTGTTCAAGATAAGAGTCTGAAATAATTAACCACTGAGGTTCATTCCAGCTCTAAGATTATGAAGAAATGACAGCTTTATACGGAATACCCTTTGAATACTACCCTATTTTCCTTTGTCAAAGCCTGAGATACCCTCCTAGCCAGAGATCATGATACTTCCCAACCTCTGAGGAGCTCTTCCAAGTTCCTTTGTATAGATTCTCACCTCTGCTATTATTATTAACATCCGGGTTTCCAGGCATAGCTTTAGAGTATTTTTCTCTTGGCCTAACCTGATTGAAATTCCATCTCAGAATGTTTCCGGAGGTGTTTGAAACTTTCCTGTATTTTGGAGGTGATGAATGTTTCAGAATCATGGGTGCATGCCGGCACCCATGCTACAAGTGAAGATGTGAGAGTTAATAATTTTATATGCCCAAAATATTATACTCCTCTCTCCAAATAAATATCATAGGGGATAAACATTATTAAATATAAAACAAAAGCTCAAACAGGAAAATGTATTTTTTCCTAATTATCCTCTTGAGAATTGAGATGGAACTGAGCTAGGATAGGAAAGCTGGATAGGTAAAGAGAGCAGGTCAGATGTGAAAGATCTTGTATAGTAGAATCAACAAGAGTTGGCAATTATTTGGATATAGAAGGACTCCTGAAAAATAGAAGTCAAGGATGACTTCAAGGTTGTGAACCTGGGGTGACTAGAAGGACGGAAATACCCTCAACACAGAGAGGAAGTTGGGATCTAAGGATGGCATGAGTTGGGAGGAAATTATGCTTTGTTTGGGGCATGTAGAAATGAAAGTGCCAAGACATTCAAGGAGAGACATTATTCACCTTGAAAAGTAAACCATAGGGAGGCACCTAAGTGGCTCAGTGGATTGAGAGCCAGGCATAGAGAGGAGGTCCTGGAGTCAGTCTGGCCTCAGATACTTCCTAGCAGATATGACTGAGGGCAAATCACTTAAACCCCATTCACTAGCCCTTATTACTCCTCTGACTTGGAACCAATACTCAGTATTGATTCTAAGATGGATGGTAAGTATTTTATAAAAAGAAAAAGTAAATTATAGGCTTTATTTTTTAAAAAAATATGTTAAATCTTTTTGAAGCAAATTCATTAAAATGAAGCCCGTTAGAGGGCAGCTGGGTAGCTCAGTGGATTGAGAGCCAGACCTAGAGATGGGAGGTCCTAGGTCTAATTTCAAATCTGGCCTCAGACACTTCCCAGCTGTGTGACCCTGAGCAAGTCACTTAACTCCCATTGCCTAGCCCTTACCACTCTTCTGCTTTGGAGCCAATACACAGTATTGGTTCCAAGACAGAAGGTAAGGGTTTAAAAAATAAATAAATAAGGGGGCAGCTGGGTAGCTCAGTGGATTGAGAGCCAGGCCTAGAGACAGGAGGTCCTGGGTTCAAATGTGACCTCAGACACTTCCCAGCTGTGTGACCCTGGGCAAGTCACTTGACCCCCATTGCTTACCCTTACCAATCTTCCACCTATAAGTCAATACACAGAAGTTAGGGGTTTAAAATTAAAAAAAAAAAAAAAACCTCAAAAAAAAAATAAATAAATAAAATGAAGCCCATTGGACAGCAAAATGGCTTCTAAGCCATAGATGATGTCCCATTTATTTTAGTGCATGAGATTCTAATCTAATAGGAAAATTCAAGCATTTCTTTTACTTCAGTGTAATGAGATTTGGCCTAACTAAATGGGTGGAGGGAAGATCATAGAGCATTAAAGAGGTAAGTTTATAATCTCTTTGACAGTTTATATCTGAGCGAAAAAGGGACATAGACTCTCATATACCTTGAAAATTGACATTCTTGTTTCTATTACATTTGTTTATTGTCTCTTTTATGTTTATATTTGACTTGTTCCCCTATTAGCCTCAGTGTCGTAGAAAAGTTATGATGCAAGTATGCTTCACATTAACGAGTGTTTAAAGGCCCTGTTTGGTACTCAAGACCTGTCATTTCTGCTTTTTATGATTTCCCTTGCATATATCTCCTCCTCTCTACTCTCATTGTTACCCTACAAAGGTTAGCCCAATTATTTTTTTTTCATTTAGACGATTATGTTTATTTTCACCCTTCAGTCTATTCTCTCCCTTTTCTAACCTCAGAAGCCTTGCTCAAATTATCTTACTCTACCACTATTAATAAGGTAATTAATCGATAAATATCTATTAAGTATCTACTTTATGACAGGTACCGTGTTAGGACTGCAGATACAAATAGGAAGGCAAGATAGCCTCTGGCTTCAAGGAGCTTACCTGATGAATGCAAAGCAAGTTTACACATAAGTCAATATTGGATACTTTTTTTTTAAAGTGATTTTGAAGGGTAATGAAATGAGGACAAAAAGAGAAGGAATAAGGGACAGGCCTCTTGAAGAAAGGCTTGAACTGAACCTTGAAAGGACCTTGTATTTCCAAGAGGGGTAAATGAGAAAGGATGACATTTCCAAGCAGGAGAGATGCCGTACATACAGGCACATGAGTGGGGGATGGAATATGTCATGTACAAGAAAGTTTAAGTAAGCCAGATTTACTAAAGCATTTATGCACTCAGTAAACATTCAATAAGTTCCTCCTATGTGCCAGGCATCCTAAGCACTGGAGATACAAAAGAAGCAAAATCCTACCCTATGAGTGCATAATCAAATGGGTGAGATAAGGTATAAACAAATATATACAAAATAATTAGGAAATAATTAAAAGAGGGAAAAGCACTGAATTTGAGGGGTTAAGTAATCCTGTAGAAGAAGGGATTTTAGTTGGGACTTAAAGAAAGCCAGGGGAGACAGTCAAAGCATAGAGGACAAAGAACATTCCAGGCATAAGAAAAATAGCACCTACTTTGGTGTGATTGTGAGGAACAAAGAGAACAGTCTATGTAAAATGTTTTGCACATCTTGAAATGCTATATAAATGTTAGCTGTTACTAAGGAATTGGGAGTCACAGAAACTTCTCAGGAAAGACACAGCTAGATTTTTGCTTGAGGAGTAACAATTTGGCAATGGCAGAAAATGGCTAGGACATAAGGCAGGGATTCTTGCACTGAGAAGAAAGCCTAAACTAGGGCATATCTAATCTACTTAGAAAATTTTTAATACCTTTCCAATGCCTTTTCATAAAGTATAAACTCTTGATTCTGCTATTCAAGGTGTTTTCATGTGTTGCTCTGGGTGGCAGTCATATATAAAGCAGGGCAAGTTGCTAGAGGTCGTACAGCTTAACCTAGACTGTACCATTTGATTTGGGCAATAATGGTACTTTGTCACAAGGTCAGTAACAGTTGATCTTGGCAATATCTTTGGAACCTTTTCTGTTCTAATAAATTTAGCTCTACCACAGGTCTTGTGTCCCTGACACATGCTCATCTTGAGCAAGAATGACTTAACCATAACTGAAGTGACTATCAGAACTCTACTTGTACTATGCATATGTTTCCCTAATCATTGATCCAATAGCCCAATGGATAAGACTTTTGCTTCTTTATCTTCTAGGCAGGATTCATGCTCTTTGACATGTGTTCATGGAAGCTAACATTTTATAGCATACTAAGATTTGTTAAGCCTTTTATATTTATTCAATCCTTACAATTACCCTATAAGATAAGTGCCATTATTGTCTCCATTTTATTGATGAGAAAACTAAATCTTAGTGGATGGGAGTAATTGCTTGCATTTGAACTCTCATCCTTTTGGCTCAAACTCCATCATTCTGTATACTACACTACCTAGTTGCCCCTAGGTTAAAGGTATATCAGTGCTCACTTACTATGTTAATGGCATGAAATAGCCAATTTCCAAAAGAAAGTAATTCAAAAAGAAAGATATAAAACCTAACTCTTAGAATCTCAGAGTTTCTTTCTGATTTCTTGAGTCACTCCCATGAAACATAAAATCACTCCCTTCCATTTGTTGAGATGTTAGAAAGTGAGATTCTTAGAATGTTGTGCTGCTTGTAGGGATTGCCTTGGAGAACAACAGGAAAGGAAGTCTGCTCCACAACTGCATAAAATCATCAAAATGGTTTTTATCTAAGAATTGTATGATTCTACTGTTAAATCTAGAGTTTTAAGGAGTAGCAAAGGATTCAGCCTGATGCTCTTACATGGACATCCCCCTGAGAGTAAATATACAGAGCTCATGCTCCTTGCCAGTAGCCATAATAATAACCACTGTGAAACAAGAAAGGAGAAAAGTAAGCCCCTTACCAGCCAATCAATAAACATTTATTAATCTTACAAGGATATGTATGAAAATATTTATGGAAGCTTTGTTGGAAATGACAAAAAAAAACTAGAAACAACAAAAAATGCAATGATTGGGAGAAATTGTTGAATAGAATACAATAAAAAGATTTTATTATGTTATTAGAAATGAGAAATATTGGAAATGTAAAGAAAATAAGGGAAATATATGAAAATATGAAAAGAGAAGAAAAGAGAATAAGAATAATAGATATTATGATTACATTTTTAAAAAATAATAGCCACAGAATCAAGAGAAAAAAGTATCCAAGTAAAACAAATCCAGAGACAACTCAAAAACAGAGGATATTACCACACATACATAATTTACATATTTAAACAAATTGTAAAAACTGTGTAGTTTGTGGTATAGCATACAATTTTTTAAGCATCTGTTTGTTTAAATGTAGTAGTAGTGGTTAGTAAATATAATTAATTATTTAATTTAAAATTTAAAAATAAATGAATAAGTCCAAGGTTAAAAAAATCCTTCTGTGAATCAGGTATGTTTTTTAGAATCTTTCATCAACCTGCAGGATCACATCAACTTTGAAATTCACCTCTATTACATATATCCTCTCTCTAGCTTTTAGTTTTTTATGTGTTATCATCTTCCATTAAGGCATCTAGATTGCACAGTAGTTAGAACACTGGGTTTGGAATCAGAAAGACTCATCTTTATGAGTTCAAATCCGGCCTCAGATTTCAAAGTCGATGTGATCCTGCAGGTTGATGAAAGATTCTAAAGAACATTAATGAAGTCCAGAAGAGAGTAGCCATCAGTTCCTTCTCTGGGAATGGAGACTTTTTTTCCTTGATTCCTTTGGAGTTGTCCTGGATCCTTACATTATTGATAATTGTCATTTGTAGTTGATCATCCTATGTTACTGCTTTTATTTTATTTTATTTTTTTGCTTTTATTGTGTACAATGTTCTCCTGGTTCTGCTAATTTTACTTTGTATCACATCCTGTGTCATTCCAGATTTGTTTTGTGTGTGTGTGTGTGTGTGTGTGTGTGTGTGTGTGTGTGTGTGTGAGTGATCATCCTGTTCATCATTTCTTAAGACCCAATAGTCCTCATAAAATGACTGGATTAAACCAGATGGCCATTAAGGTCCAAGTTCTAGATCTTGGATCCTTTGAGTCTGATCTCTCTTTTTTTTAAATTACAAATTAATAATGAAAAACAATCTTTACTAGGTCCAGTGGACAGTACTTTAAGTTGTAAGAATGGTTTGTTGAAGTTCAATCACCAAATCTTACAAGGTCTGGTAAACCCCCGAAAGCAACTATTTATATGTTTCCTGACTATAAGCAGCGCTTCTCTGCCCCTAATGCCAAGTGTCCAAGCAATCCAAGATGAGCAAAATCAATCTCAGTTCCCAGCAGACAGTGCTGCTAATGCAGATGTTACTCAAATTTTCTAGTTCCTCTAAGGCATTCGAGGAAGGAAAAGCCTCTCAAAGACATATGTGGGACGAGAGCACGTTCTGCCTCACTGCCCTGGGAAGCTGTGAGTGGGGACATGGTGAAACTCAAATATAAATGTTGAGTGTCACTTTCCCTCCGCTAGCTAGAATAAATGTTTGCCCATGAGTAAAAATAGGTGGCAGACGGAGATATGCATGCCTGGAGCTGAAGGATAACTGTGTTGTGCCTAATACATTAGAGAAAGTGTGCAAGAGTAGTCTGTCCTTGTAAAAATATTACCCTTGTAATGTTGTCAGAGCTTGGTTTTCTTCCACAGAGGTGCCAGCCACATAAATTAAGACCTGCCTAGGGGCAAGTCTGACTTATATAACCCATATGCCCATATTGTCGAGTTTTATATTGGGAATTGGTAAAGTTCTCACATTGTAAGCTTTCGTTTTCCCCTTGTACAAGAGGGTCACCTCTCAAATTGCCAGGAACACAACTTGTAAAACTTTCTGGAGAAATGGTTATCAGTGAAAAGAGAGCAGAGATCCCGTCATTGGTATCAGAATGGAATATAACATCAACATTATCAGATTAAGCCATTTGTTTAATTGCCCTCTACTAGTCAATTACACTGGGCATCTCTCTAGATAAATAAATATATGTATATATAAATATATATGTATATTAAATACTCTATTTAGATTTAGTTCATTTCCCTGGGAGCTCAGTAAGTCAAAGAATGTGAAATGATTTAGAAATAGGCACCAGCCCAATACACGTTCCTTTCCTGAGCATTCGATTTGGAGTCTGGGCACTTGACTTTGAATGCCATCCCTGCAATTTACCCTCTCAGTGACTTGGTCACTTAAGCTCCTTGAGCCTCAATTTCCTCATCTGTAAAAAATGGAAGTGGATTGATTAAATCATCTCTGTCATCATTCTCAGCTTCATATCCTATGATCTGAAATTTTCTTGATATTTTGGAGGGGATTTATTATTTCATTGATGCTGGGAACTTGTGTTAAAAGCATACCCTATGCTAAGGTAACTACATCTTCTCTGTGACTTGGCATTTTAGAGAGCAGCCTGAGACACTGAATAGATTAAGTGACTTGCCTAGAGTCACAACATCAGTAAATACCAGAGAGCCTACTTGATCTCAGAGTTTCTTAATTCTAAAAGTCAATTTTCTATTCACTTTAATGTGGTGACTCTCAATATATATATATTGAGATATATATATGATATATATATAATATATAATATATATAGCATAAAAATAGGAATTAAATTAATATTCAAGATGACTACTGCTAATTTATCCAATAAAAGCATAACATAAATTGAAAAGGAAAAGTATTTTGGAAGATATCTGATGTTGTTACAAATTTGTAAGACCTTCAAAATTTTATTATTTTATGGCCTGAAATGCTGGAAGCTCATTTTTGTCACATTTTGCAATGTGTCTGATATACATATAGAATTGTTGGGAAGGGGGGAAACTGGACTTGGTGTCAGAAGTTATCCTGACACTGTTTGACCCTGAGCATATCACTGACTCTCAATTTCCTCATCTGAATATACACACACTATTTACTAGAGAGGACTCTTTGAGGAGAATGTCTTGTAAATTACAAAATACTTTAGAATAATAAAAATGCTACACAATGCTATTTTTCTTTTAAGGATTGTTGTTTTTGTTGTGGAGTCATCTTTAGTCATGTCTGAACTCATTTGGAGTTTTCTTGACAAATACACTGTGGAGTGGTTTGCCATTTCCTTCCTGTTATAGATGAGGAAATTGAGGCAAATAGGGTTAAATGACTTATGCAGGAGTCACACTAATAAGCATCTAATGTCAGATTTGAACTCAGGAAGATGAGTCTTTCTGACTACAGGGCCCATAAATTATCCACTATATCATTGGACTTACTTGACAGTAAGTTAAAACAAATCACTGTTGGGAAAAACATAAAAAGATAAATATTATGCTTACACATCATATTTTAGCCAGAAGTATTAGGATGTTATCTAAATTCAGGTAATGAAAATAACTTTAAGGTGGAGGAGGTGTGACTCTTAGAGAAAACTCTTAGAGAAAACAAAGTTCTGACAGAATTTCAAGGGTAATATTTTTACAAGGACAGACTACTCTTGCACACTTTAAGGCAAATATACAAAGGAAACAAAGATACTGATGGAGATTCTTTACATATTTGTACATAGACAGCAGTGATTATTCATAACTTCTCTCCTGTGGTTTTTTAAATGCCATCTCTCCTGGGTCTTATTTTAAGAAAAAACGATGCCTTTGTTTTTTTATCAAATTTATTTCTAAAAATACTCCTTTACCTTTCTTTACCAAACCTCACTATGATCTAATCTCTCTACTGTAAAGAAAATAATTCAAGCAAAAATAACTTTTACAATAACCATGTCTGACAACAGATGCCACCTTCTGCCTTAGCAGTCCCCTGCCTCTTTGCTTGATTCTTAAGTGTATTCATAACAAAGTTGTCCATGCAGCAACCACTTAGGAGGGCTGGCTCTAAACTTAAATTGCATATTTCTCTTCTGATATCTTCATTTCTTTCTCTGACTTGGTTTCTTTCTGTCATAATCTCCCCCTCTCCCTTTACATCTCTTTCTCTCTCATCTCTCTCTCTCATGTCTCTCTCTCATCTCTCTCAATTCTCTCTCTCTCATTGCTTTCTCTCTCTCATTTCTCTCTCATCTCTCTCTCATATCTTTGCTTCATGTCTTTCACATCCAGAAACATGCTCAAAAAGATAAATAAAATGGAAAAGATTGCACAGAAACTATAAATAAAAAATTTGAGGGGGGGGGGTGCAGCTGAGTGGCTCAGTGGATTGAGAACCAGGCCTAGAGATGGGAGGTCCTAGGTTCAAATCTGGCCTCAGACACTTCCTAGCTGTGTAACCCTGGGCAAGTCACTTAACTCCTACTGTCTAGCCCTTACCTGTTTTGTTTTTGTTTTTGTTTTTGTTTTTGCCATAGAACAATATTGATTCAAATATGGAAGATAAGGGTTTAAAAAAATTAAAGGCATCTAGTTAGCACAATGGATAGGGCTCCAGGCCTGGAATCTGGGAATCTAGAGGTTCCAGATTCAAATATAGCCTCAACACCTTCTACCTGTGTAACCCTGGGCAAGTCACTTAACCTCCAATCACTAGCCCTTGTCCCTGCATTTATGTCAGAATTGATACTAAGACAGAATGTAAGGATTAGTAAAATTACCAACAAACTCTTCTAGAAATCTTACATATTTCAAATGCTTCTCTAGTATGAAATAGAGGTTAATAATTCAGTCAAGATAAAAGCAGTATCTTTGAAGAATAATACTATCATTCATCCTTCATCAAATTTATAATTTTATGTAACAAGAAAGCCAAATGAATTCAATTTTGACATCACCAAGTAATATATAGGAGAGCTAATTCACTACCTAATGACTCAATGTTAGGAGTATGAAATTAAAAATTCTCTGTACAGTTCATTTCCAGATTCCTGAAATCAATGAAATCTCTCTCATTTTACAGAATCATAAAATTCTAAAGATCTCTCATTATGAAAGCAAATCACTAATTTGACATCAGCAATCAAACTGTGTTTTGTCTGGTATATGTTCCCCAGCAGTTTATTTATAATCCTAGTGTCTTCTTCAACCCTAGAATGGGATCTGTCTCTTCCCCTGAGCACTGCCATACTGAGTCTTGTTATCCTGGATAACCGTTCTAATACACAGAGCATTTAGTCTTTTACAAAGATTTTTTCTGATGATGCCATAAGAGTTTTTCCAATTTAGTATTCTCTTTTAACACTCATGGAAATCAGGTTCAGTGACTTGTCCAGAGTCATGTAATGAATAAGGTTTAGAGTAAAAGCTTGAATGTACTTTTCTTTTGTCCCAATTGGTGCTCCTGTCTCTACTGCTTTAACTTCCCTTCAAGACGCAGATCAAGTCCTTTGTTTATCTATAAAATTCTCCTTAGTCTAAAGTGATCTTTGTGTCATTTCAGTCCCCTGATAATAATTATCTGTATCTCTCATTAATCTTACATAGTACAGTCTCACTTTTTTGTGGATCATCCATTTGAAACTCTCAAGCATCTGGCTAAGGATGCAGAAATAAGCAAAAGAAAAAAATAACAACAGTGACAATAGAAGCAGCTTCTCAATCCTCAGCAGCTGTAAAAAAAAAAAACAGCTGAAAGGCACTAAACAAAGGTTGTGTCTACCACTCTCTAGGAGATGGCATCTTGCCTCAGAAATAGTCAAGTCCTACATGCTTGAACCTGGGTTCCAGTCCTGGTTCTGTCACTTATTTGTTGTTGCCTTGGTCACCTCATTTAACCTTTCTGTTCCTCAGTTTCCTCAAATATAGAATGAGGATCAAAGATAACATGATCTCTGAGATTTCTTCTACTTGTGATACCATAATGCTTTGATTTCTCAATAGTTTACTGATGAGGAAAAATAAAGCTATCAGATTGACTAACAATCTACAAATGTTTTAGCCTTTCCTAAGAATATTAAGATACTCGAAAGGATTTTTTTATGAAATAAGAAGAAAGACAAAGTAGAAATATTCATAATAACTAAGTTGAGTTATTCAAATTTAAAAAGTTATATGTTCACTAATTAATGATTCTGAAGATAGGAAATTATATAGTAGTATATTTGGGAATATTTTTATTAAATCTGCACCCACAGAGATAAAATTCAATAAATTCAGAGTATAAAGAGTTAAGCTGTCAGCCATGTTAAAAACGGCCTGTCAAAAATTGTCCATTATCCCATCTTTCTGAAGACAAGAAATTTTATTTTATATGTTCCTGACATTTTTCAAGCAGGTTTTTTTTCCCACCAGTTTAAGGTTTATACAAGGATAAAATGTGCAGTAGTCATACTTGTTTTGAAATGTGTTCTATGGGACAAACAACCAAGTAGATAACAAAAGAAACATATCTACATACCCTTCATCTTGGATGTCTATTTTGAATTAAAAATAAGGAAATGTACATTATATTTTTACATGTACCTTTCAGGTGAAAAGAATAATCAGAGATGACCTGTAGCCTATCCCCAGATTCTTGATTTGGATCCATTTCTATTTCTTGATTTTGGATACCTCTGTTAAGGCAACAAAGTAGCTATTTTTTTAAATTTAGCCTTTTGAAAAAAATGATTGTATCACATAGCCTCAATAAATTGAAAAATCAATTATACCTAGAAGCAGAGAAATATTTAATTAATGTAGAAGCCCATTACTCAACATGTAGGAAGAGAATAATTTGTGGAATTTTCTAGTTTTGTGGAAGTAGATCCTAACAAAATAATAGTCCTAACTTTAAAATTTAAAAACCATTGTTCTAGAGTAGATGTCAATAATATTCATTGATTTCTATATTCGTACATTTTTGTGAGCTTAAGTAATGGCTCTTTTTGTAATCCAATGCCCCAACAAAACTAGTGGAAATGCACATTGGCCATGGGTGGGGGGGGGTGCAGGAGGGGGGGTTGAAGGGGAAAGGTGGAGCATGAATCATGTAACCATGTTAAAAATGAATATTAATAAATGTTAAAAAAACTTAGAGGGAGAAAAAATGTCACAGTAAGGTACTGTTTTGTTTTATTCCTGGAAAGCCAGTCATATTAATATTACTAATTTTATTCAGGGACAGATAGGTGGTGTAATGGATATAGAACTTGGCCTGAAATAAGGAAAACAAATCGAGCATCAGAAACTTTTTAGTCCTGTGACCCTAGGCAAGTCATTAACCTCTCTTTGCTTCAGTTTCCCCATCTTTAAAATGGAGATAGTAAATAGCCACTACTTCCTAGGTTGTTGTGAAAATCAAATGAGACACTTAACACAGTGCTAGGGACATAGGAAACATTATATAAGTTTTAGCTAATATTAGTTAACCTCTTAGAGTTGTGAAGATCAAATGAGATAATAATTGTAAAGGGTTTAGCACAATTTCTGGACCGTAGCAAATTTTATAGAAATGTTAGTTATTATTATTATTAATTCAGGTATTAATATATTACTATATTAATTAATTAATCTTATGTTTATTTTCTCCACTACCATTAGAATGTAAGTACCTTAAAATGAGAAATTTTTATTTCATTTTTGCCATTTTATCTCTAGTTCCTGGTAGAATACCAGATATGTAATAGGAGCTTAGTAAATACTTTTTGATTTAGTAATTTATATACAATTTTCTATTTGTGTACCAGTTAAAGAATATTATGTAACTTAGATCCTCCAGTTTTCTATATCCAAATAGATTGCACAGTTTTGTTTTTCTCTGTTTTGGGATAATATGCTCTTTACAAACTTGAGATGCTGAGATATTCATAACCAGTCTACTTTCCTATGTTATCAGTCAGAATTACTTAATAGTTGGTAAACTAAGTCCATTGGGTTCTGAGCTGTGTTCTATGGTCTCTGAGATCCCTTGTGACTCCCAAGCCCTGAAATTCCTGTGAAAGGATATTTGAAATTATCAGCATTTCCTTTTTCAGTCAGAAGCCTTAGCAATTTAACTTAAACCCACTTTCTCAGTGCTCTGAACATGCCATTAGATGTTTCAACAGAAGGATTATGAGTTTTCAGATATAGGTAACTCGGAATATATACAAAACTGCCCTGTACTCATATTTTAAGAACAACTTTTATATAAACACAATTTCTTCTAGAATTCGAGGGATTTCTGCTGTTGCAGGGAGTGATTCACATGCAAAGTATGTTCTGCATGTGGGTGGCTGTCTGAACACATAGCATTACCGCACCACAAGATGTATCTTTAACAGAATAAAATAGAAACCGTTTGAGTCTTTGGAATGTTCACATTGAGCATCTTTTGATGGGTTGTCTCTGTATCGACTCTGTGTATGCCAAAGAAAAACCAGATCCTTCAAGAAAAGAGACATTTATTGACTAAGGTATACAGGCATACTATATTATATGCATCCACATAAGGGAAATTTATCATAACAAAATAAGAACTTTAGACAACATTATAATAATAACAATCATTGTCTCGATATAGCATTTCAAAGTTTTATGAATTACTTTGCATTTGTTTTCTCATAGGATTCACACAACAGTGAAATAAGCAACAATTATTTATTCTGAACCTACTCCGTGCCAGGCAAAAACAAAATTCAAAAACAAAAAAGAAGCTACCCCGACCTTCAATGAGTTCAAGGAGAGACATGTTGAAGTACACATACATATCTCCATGTCACTACATCATATGTGCCATATATGTGTGTATTTGTGCATATATGTGTGTATAAACATATATAATCAGTATATTATATTCATTTTCTAAGATGACACTTAAATACCCAACATCTTTATAATTCTGCCCTTAGAAATATAGTTGCTAAATTAATTGCTTATTATTATGTTCCAAATTAGAGAGGAAACTCTAACAATGAGCTCAGGTTTTTTAATTCAGGCCCTGCCCTAGGAAAACTCATTCCCTTCTGTGTAGCCTTCTAGAGACATACTGTGCCTTCATGCTAAAAACAGGAAAACAAGTAGATGCAAAAGACAGGGTTAACCACAGGTGTTTAGGGAAAATAAGGTGAAGTCAGGCAAAAATAATATTTCATAAAAAAAATCATGCTTAGAAATAGGTGCTGTCTCAGAGGGTCAAAGTAGGATGAGGATATAAGGACTGTCAGTTTCTCCTGGTCTATTTTCCCCCCATCTTTCCCTTTTCCACCCTTCCTCCCTTCTCCAGCTTTCTGAGTTAGCACTCATAATTAAAAAACAAAATCTTAAAAATATCTGCTCATCCCTTTAGTTTTGACCTCTCCAGCATCCCAGGAAAAGCTACGGGTTTGAGGAGGGGAATTACTGATGTCATCACTGCTGCCATAATCAGTGATGCTACTTATATAAATGGGCTAAGAAAAGTCTTGGAACTTCCCTCCTCTCATCTTTTCTCTCTCTTTTTCTTTCATTCTGGCCTCAGTCAAAAATGATACAACATTTTTTTCCCTTGCCACAGAAGCAAAAGAAATTACAAATTCCTAAAGTATTCAAGTCCAGGCAATCTTTATCTCTTCTAGGGAGACTTTACACAAATATATGCAGAAAAATGCAAATTAAATACAAGGCATTTTGAGAGGCAGGGTAATAGGATTTGGAAAGAACAGAAAAGGCTTCATATCAAAGGTAGTACTTGAGTTGTGTCTTAAAGAAACTAAGAGATACTATGATGCAAGTGCAAGAAGGGAGGGATTCTGAGAATGGAAGACAGTCCTTACAAAGGCATGGAGATATGAGTAATAATAGCAGGGCCAGTTTGGCAAGACCATGGAGTGAAGAGGAATAAAGTATAATGAGGCTCCTAACCTAGTTTTCTAATTTCATTATGCCATAATTTGCTTCTTGTACTGGTGGAAAAGATGCGTTTGATTAAAGAGAATTTTATGACAATAAAACCAATTAGGAACCCTTTGCACTAGTCCAGGTACGATGTCACCATCTGATCATGGGCACCTAAATTACAATGGTAACTATGAGAATCCAGAGAAGTGCATAAATGTGAACATTGTGGGAGATGAAAAATAGCAAAATTGGACAGTTAATTGCAATTTAGGATAAAGTAATAAGGAGTTAAACAAACAAAACGACTGCAAACTTTTGAGACTAGAAGACCGCTAGTACCCTTTACAAAAACAGCAAAATTCAGAAGAATTTTTTTTAGAAAATAGGTTCAGTTCTGTTCTGGTCATGAGGAGTTTGAAATGTTGGTAAAATATTCAGTTTGAGTGCAGTTTGAAGTCAGTAGGCAGTTGGTGTCATAGAACTAGAGCTGAGGAGAGAAAAGGCTGGATATATAGATTGTGAACCATAGACATAAAGATGATAATTTAAACCCAAAGGAGCTGATGAAGTTACTAAGTGAGAGTGTAAAGAAAGGAACACCTGGAACAGATATATCTTTGGGGTTTAACCACAATTAGCAATGGCTGAAGAAAACTAAAAAGGAAGAGTCAGAGAGGTAAATGGAAAATTAGGTGAGAGTAAGATCATAAAATCATATATCTAAAGACCCGAGGAGATAAGATCACTGAGGGGAAAAGATTGCATTTAGAAGTTGCCTGGTGGCTCAGTGGATTGAGAACCAGGCCTAGAGATGGGAAATATTGGGTTCAAATATAGCCTCAGACAGTTCCTAACTGTGACCCTGGGCAAGTCACTTAACCCTGATTGCCTAACGCTTCCCACTGTTTTGCTTGAAATCAGTTCTTGGCATCAGTGCTAAAGGTTCTTTGGAAAAAAAGAAAAAAAATCGATTTAGCCTATTAGATAGCAGAGATTTTATCTTACTCTGGCTTCACAGACCTGCCTACTCTAAGTATTTTACTGGATATGCCTAGAACCATGGTCTCATTAGGTCAGAGATTCTACCAACCACAGAATATCAGTAGCATCTTCCTAACCTTCCTTAGGATGGAAAGAAGTCTTCCCTAATCTCTTTTCAGACCAAACATTGGGGACACAATATCATTTTTTAAAATTGTGTGCATATGTGTGAATTTATGTGTGTGTATTCACATATGGACATATTTAACTTGTTGAAGATCAGGCAAATATTTACCAGGAAAAAAATGAAATCAATACTTTTTTATAAAAACATATTGATGTTAGATACAAAACTAGCTTGTATCAACATCCTCCCTCCATAGGCTATCTTAATTATCCATTTTTTTCTGTTCTAGTCCCTCTTTTTTCAGTTTGTACCAATGACCGCCTTTCTCCACCTCAGCAATTGATACTTTCCACTCCTTTCAATCTTCCCAACCCTACTTTTGCAGCCTAGCAAATTTTAAATCTTGCTTTATATTTGCCCACATTAGGTGATGAATGAGGTCTTTTGAGGGCTAAAATTCACAGGGGTAAATCTATACCCATTCCCTAAAAGAGATAATAGTGTAAGATGATTGCATCCTATAGTGAATTCTTTTCTTCTTTTCTCTTTGTCATTCCTCTTTGAATAAGTACTAAGGTTGGTGGGGATAGATAGAAAAGCCCAAGGATCAGTAAGTCAAATGGCAATGTCCATAGTTCTAGAGGGTATAAAGGTAATACTTGCAGGACCTTAGGAGGCTGGCAGTTATGAATGGCAAGGCCTAGTCGTCTTCCATCTCACCAGAAGGAATAGAGTTGGTGACCCAAATTTTATCCAAGTACCCATATGGAGTGGAAGGAAGTGAGAGTTGCTGTAAGGAAGGGCATTTGGTAATCTCACCAGCTCCCATGAATTCAACTATCATCTCTATATTGAAAATTCTTAGATTTATTATTCTATCTCATCTCTTTCCTGACCTCTGGTCTTACATCTCCAAATTGCCTAGTAGACATCTTGATTTGGATGTCTCATAGACATATTAAACTCAGCATGTCCCAAACTGAATACATTCTTACCCTCTAAAACTTCCTTCCTATTAACTTTTTTCAGTTTTTTGTTAAGAGTGTCATCCTTGACTCCTCCTTCTCATTTGTCAATCAGTTGACAAGTTCTGTCATTTCTACCTTCTTAACATATCTCATATATCTCTCCTCTAATTGTCACCGCCCTGGTATAGGCTCTCATCATCTCATGCCTGAACTATTGCTATATCTTTCTGGTTGGTCTCTCCTCCACAAGTTTTCTCCCCATTCCAGTCAATCCTCTTTTGAGCTGTTAAATTGAACTTCTTAAAATGCAAATATGACCAAGTCTCTCTGCCCAAACTCACCACCATTCAGTAGATTCCAGTGACTTCCAATTATATCCATATAAAAGAGAAACTTGCTTGGCTTTCAAAACTCTGAACAACTTGCCTCTTCTTGCCTTTCTAGCCTTTTCTTACTTTAACCATCCCTCTTCAGTACCTACTCTGGGATCCAGAGACAGTCTCACTTCCCTGCATTTTCACTGGCTGTCCATCATGCTGGATACTCATCCATCTTCCTCATCTGTTTCATAGTACCCCTGGTTACTTTCAAGTCTTAGCTAAAGTTCTATCTTCTGTAAGAGGCCTTAACTGATTCCCCTTAAATCTTCCACAGGAGTTTTTCTCTAGCAATACCCCTGCTATATTTTCGTTCAGCTTCCATGCAAAATCCTCCAGTGATGAGAAAGTCATTGATAATTGCCTACATTTACATGGGACTTTGTGATTTATAAAATACTTTCTCAATACCCTATGGGTTAGATAGTGTATAGGTTTTCAAACCCCTTTTTACAAAAGAGTGAATTGAAAAAACTAAGATAAAGTGCTTTTTAATGCCCTAGTAAATATCAGATTTGAAGCCAGGTCTCTCTTGCCCACAGGTACACTTTTTTTAAATCTCCCTATTATTATGGCTCCTTATTCCACTTCAGGAGTTGAGGTTGTATTTGTGATCTTATTCATATATATATAAAACATAAACTAACCTAAGAATAAAAAAATGTTCACAAAGGGCAGTTTTGAACCTATTATCTATAGGTCCTTTTCTTGGTGTGTTTAAGTCAATTTGATTTCACTCATTTCTTAGTAAATATTTGCTTGATCTAAGATTAGTTACAAACACACCACATACACACAGAGCTATCACCTTCAGGGCAAATATTAAGTAAGACTTAGTTTGCTAGACTGAAAAAGTAGGGTAAGAAAGGTTGAAAGAGTGAGAAACATCAATTTCTAGCTGAGAAGGAAGAAGGGAGTCTTTGGAAATAAACTTTGAAAAAAAGCAGAATTGGAGTAGAAAAGATAAATAATTATGACAGCCTAGGATTTGTTTAAAAAAAAAGAAAAAAATATGTTAATATAAGTCAGTTTTGTACCTAAAATCCATATATCCTTTTTGTGTATATTTAATTCAATTTGATTTCATTCTTGTTTCTTGGCAAATATTTGCCTTATCTTAAACTACTTAAATGTATAAACATGAACACAAATGCACACATGCACATTATTTTAAGTGTTGTGTCAACCAATGCTTGATCAGAAAAGAGCTTAGGGAAAATACTTCTTTCCCACTTAAGGAAGGTCAAGAAACATCTACTGGCACTCTGGTTTGTAGTATTCTTGACCCCTTAGGAGTAGTTGAAGGAAGAGCTAGCAAAATACCACACTATTAAGTAAATAGGCCTTTGAAGCCAAAGTAAAAGAGTGTGTTACTTGGCCACCTAATGGGTTATGAGTTTTCAAAAAGACCATGTGAAATAAATCTAATCTTTTTTCCCTACAGTTATCTTGTCTCCTCAAATATCTAGATTTATGATTCTGTGATCTTACTCTAACCTGTTTTTCTTCTCCCTCTCTGACTACTCAGTCTTCTTTTGGAAGTTCTTCATTCATATTATGTCTCCTATTTTGATCTGTCCCAGGCATAATTTTTTTTCTCTATATATTCTCATTTAGTGACTTCATCATCTCCTTTGGGTTTATTATTGTTTTTATGTCTGTGGTTCACAAATTTATATATCCAGTCACATTTTCTCTCCTGAGTTCTATTCCACTATCACCAACTGCCTATTGATCAAGTCAAATTGAACCCTAAACTGGGGTGTCACAAACATCTCAACCTTCTCATGCCTGAAACATAAGTGATTATTTTTTCTCCTCATTATTCCTGCGAAGAAATTTCTTCTACAAATCCATATTGGAATCTATTCTGTAACTTTTGGTGTTGAGCACTTTCCTCAAGCTCTGAGTTGCTAAGTGACTTGCTCAGGGTCACATAACCACTGGGTTTCAGAAATGGGACTTAAATTCAGGAATTTTTTACTTTAAGCCTGGATCTCTTTCTTCTTTCCCATATTAAACCAGCTTTACTATGGAAATATTTCTGTAGTATATAATAACTTATTTTATTAGGCAGGATAGTTCAATGGAAAGAGAATTGACTCAAGACTTAAAAGACCTCAGTTCATATCTTACCATGATTCATATCTTATGGCTGGTTGGCCATAGTTGCTTAGCCTCTGTGGGCCTCAGCTTCCTCATCTATGAAATGATATTTTGAATTAGATGATCTCTGAGATCCCATCCATTTCAGGATCCATGGTATTTATAACACGCTACCAACTTACCTTTGCAAAATTTACCTAGTTACTTTGATACTTCCCCTCTGGGACTAAAAAAAAAAAATAAGTCCAGGACCATTTTGTCATGAAAATCCTGTAAGTCCTTGAAAACAGCTTTGAAGTATTTCCTATGTATAGCCTAAATAGAGTAAAAAACCACATTACCATCTAATGAGCTTTACTTTTTTTAAAACAAAAAAGGGCAATATCGGTTCTGTTTATATCAGTTCTCCGCATTAACCAGCTCTAACTGGGACCATGATGCATTTATGGACTATTGAAGCAATCATTCTTAATGTACCACCTTCTGAATAATCCTATTCCATTAGTATTCATCTTTAAAACTTCATTGGCTTTGTTATATAAATGGTGTTACCAAATGACAAAAGAATAATTATAGTACCAAAGTGATGGGACCTTGAAGTCTTACTGCCTTCTTTCTCTAAAATTCTCAAAGTAGTTCAGCAAAGTTATTGCATTTATCCTCAATTAACTTTGATTATCAGCCTGGTAGGTAAAGGAATGATGATAATATTTCTACTTTAGAAACTGAAAATTGAGAGGAAGAATAATAATGAAGGTGGTAAAGTGAAGTGAAAAGAGCATGGGAGTCAGGAGACAGGAATTTAATACCACGTCTGGTAATTTGCAAGCTATGTGACTGGGTAAATCCCTCGACCCCTCTGAACCAGAATTTCTGTCCTAATCAGTCAGACAAAAAAAAAACATTCATTCAGTACCTTTTCGCTACCAGACATTGTGCTGAGTCCTGGGGATACAAAGAAAAGGTAAAAAAACAAAAACAAAACAACAAAAAACAACCAGTTCCTGTTCTCAAGAAGCTCGCAATCTAATGGGGGAGACAATTTGCAAATAGATATGTGCAAATAAACCATCCCTTATATCATTCTAAAATCAGTGAGATTAAGTGATGGATGATAGCACCATGGAAAGAGCTCTAGACTGTTGTCAAAGGACACATCTTCAAAGCCTCCCTTTTCAGTTTACAGTCTGAGTGACCTTGAGCGAGTTTCTTGGTTCCTCACACCTCAGTTTCTCACCTGTAAAATGATGGGAATGGATTAGATGGCCTCTGAGGTTCTAATTCTAAATCCATGATCCTAGTAGCCTATGATCTCTAAGTTCACCGAGTTATGGGGCTCCATAACAAAATTAGACCTTGTAACTAACTCCCTGTAACTCCTAGATAAAATGCATATTTCCTATAAAGGAAAATCAAAAGCTATAGAGTAGTACAGTGAGATGAATACAGGTGCCTTAAAAATGTATAGAAACTCTGAATGGAAAATAATGTCAACTCATGAAATAGATGAATTAGCACAGATAGTCTTGCCTCCCAGGGTTCTTTTCTCTGTAGAGGATCTGTTAGAATGTGCCCTTGAAATAGGCCAGCTGGCTTTTTGAATCCTCACCTCTGCCCCCTCTTCCATCTTCCGTTTTTGAACCACTGCTCATCCTTGGAAAGCTCGGGAACTGTACAGAGAGTCCGTGTCGCTAGTGTGGCAGCGTGATGAACTTTACTCCGTTGCATTGACAGCTTCACACCACAAAGCTAATGAGGACCTGGGGTTGCACCAGTTTGTTTCAATCCTCAGAACTCTGACAGTGAGCGTACAACACTACTGCCCAAATCAAAGGTACTTGCAGGGTTTCCTGCTCAGTGCCTGTTCTCTCTCTCTTTCAATGGCCCACAGTGTGAAAAATAAGTTAAGGGGTAAGAGGGTTTGCGGCTTCTGTAACCTCCTGGGAAATATCTCACTGAATTTGTTAGTCATTTAGGAGATGATGATTCTGCTTACAGAAATTCCATTTAGGCACAGCTGCTCGGTAATGGGTGTAATGTTCCTAAAGATGGCTCACACATAGTCCTTTAAGGTCAAAGCCACATGATATATAGTATGAAGAGTTCAGGACCTGCAATCAGATTTTGATTCAATTTCCAAGCTTACCACCTCTTCACAAAGTGAACGGAGCCAAGTCACTTCATCTGTCCAGTCTTTTGTTTCCTTATAGATAAAATAAAGAAGGCAACATGATATAGTAAAAGGAGAAGGTTTGGAGTGAGAGGACCTGGGTTCAAAATCTACTGTGCCAGTTATTAACTGTTTTCAAATCCTATCCCTTTCTTAGTAAACTTGGGCAAATTACTTAATCTCACTAGAGATGTTTGGACAAAGTATATTCAAGCCTTAGATCTATGATCTCATCAAGGGATCAGAGCCCATGATTACCAGGGTCAATTCTAGCTTTATGTCCTGTGATCTTATGCTTGCATAGGAGGTAAAGTAAAAGTAAAGACCTAATAGCAAAGAATTAGGCAATAAAAATGTGATACTTGTTGTCTATTTTGGTGACAAGGATTTAAAAGATTACTGTTGGTTTCCATTTAAAAAGCAATAAAATTTGAATGAGAAAACTGTTTCAAAAAATCCAATGTTACTTGACAGAATAACAGCATTAATATAGAATTCTGTACCAGAGTGGTCGTATTAAGACCAAAATTGGTGTCAGTTGAAATCATTTTCAGTACTAAAGTAAACAGCAAGATTATCATTAGTATTGCAATTTAACTTTAATATTAACAAGATTCCTCATCCTGGCATTTTAAATCCCATGACAAACTGGTTCCCATTCTATCTTCTTTTTCTTACATTATTCCCTTCCCACACTTTCTAATCAAGTCAAATCAGCTATTCCTAGGACATGACATTCCATCTCCTACCTCTCTGTTCCTTTGCATAGTTGCTCTTCTTCACCAAAAAGAAATCTCTTTTCCCCTACTTCTTATTCTTATCTTCCTTCACAGATAGAGTCCAAGTACCCCATCATACAGAATAAAGGCTTTTCCTTTTCCCTCCAATTGTTAGGGTTCTGACCCACTTCAAATTTCTTGATATATCTTTCAAATTTATCTGTATACATATTGAAGTGCTTACTAAATATATAAATTCCTTTAGAAAAGAGACTATTTCAGTTTTGTCTGTATCTGTGTCACTTCAACAAAGTTAACAATGTGTAAAGTTTACATGAGACCTAAGAACATTTTATTAATAATGGCGATTTTGATGGCAGCCAGCAAAGATGTCAACTTAAACTAAAATTTTGAAAACTAGTCATGTGATGATAGTAATATGCCAAAGAAGTTATCTGGCTGACTGAAGTGAAGGAGAAGGGATTGGAAAGGTTATGTGGCCTAAAAATATAACTTGAGGAAACATGACTCAATGATCTTACTTTTCTAGGAAATGTATAAACATTTGTTAGCAGGTAGGTAGCACAGAACTTAGAATTCGCAACTGGAGTCAAGAAAACCTGAATTCAAATCTAGCCACAATCAGACCTATACTGCCTATATGACCATGGGAAAATCATTTTATCTCTGTCTTGGTTTCTTTATTTTTAAAATACTGAATAATAATAACATTTGGCTCCCAAGGTTGTTATGAGGATAAAATGAGATATTTGTAAAGTAATATAAATGCTCTCTTTTATTATAAAGAGACTGTATAATATTAAGACAAATCAGAATCTTCATTTTTCATGAAAAAAGCTCGGTGGTACCAAAAAGAGAAGTATGGGCCTATGAGGCAAATGCCAGATGGTAGAGCATCATGGTATAGACAAAATATTTCTTAGCCTTCATAACTATTAAAAATGCATGCGCTTCCCTATACCTACTTGAAATGAAAATAGAGTACATTTTGAACTACACATTTTATGAACTGTTATAAATAAGAATTTCTTTTTTAACATCCAAATGAAGAACTCTCTAGTTGGGATAGTCTTAAAATGGAATATAGTTTAGTCCAATAAGCCTATAATTCTTATACCTTACAAGATGTTGGGGATACAAAGACTCATTGAACTACATACTACTGGGAGGATTTAACATGTGAAAGAAAAGCCAAATGCATGATAACTTGAGGATAGAGAGAACATTAACAACTAAGTAAATTAGGAAAAGATTCCAGCAGGAGGGGGCACATTAACTAAGCCTTAAAGGAAGCTGGGGATTCTGCTGACTTCAAAGAACAGTAAATAGGCCAGTCTGGTAGGAGTGCTGATAGCACTTTCCTTGTCATTTGGATGATTTTGAGATGTATCTGGACTCTCTTATAGAGAAGATGTGTTATGGAGAAGCTTAATTAGATAATAAGGGAAGTCCTTCACCATTAGGAAATTCTATGAAATATCCACTAAATTCAAAGTCCTTTAGTAAAGATAAAACAAGAGATAGATAAATGCATATGTGCATATTTTTATTATGTGATTACTCTCTGATAGACACTATGCTAAACTCTAGAGATATAAATACAAAGAAGACATTTCTTACTCTTATTTATTTATTTATTCATTTATTTATTTTATTTTAAACCCTTAACTTCTGTGTATTGGCTCATAGGTGGAAGAGTGGTAAGGGTGGGCAAAGGGGGTCAAGTGACTTGCCCAGGGTCACACAGCTGGAAAGTGTCTGAGGTCGGATTTGAACCTAGGACCTCCCGTCTCTAGGCCTGGCTCTCAACATTTCTTACTTTTAAGGAACTTACATTCCAATAGGGAAAGATGATTGAGGTGATAGAAAAGGGAAAGGAGAACTCTTGAGAACTAGTGAGGAAATTAGAAAGCGATATAAAAATCTGGGTCCTGGCAATACAAAGCAATAAAGCTCACTGTTTAGATCCAAGGAAGACAGGTAGAGCCCAATAATGAGTCCAAAATTCAGAGTAGGGAACAGCAAATTAAAGCTAATAGATAAATTCCACTCTGTGTAACTATATATGATTTAGCTATTTATCTCTACTATCTTTTCTTTGCTATGCTAAGTAATAGGTGTTTTTTTTTTTCAATTCAATTTAGGAAATACTAATTAAGTACCTACTATGTGCAAATTATAGTGCTGGGATCTAGGGGATACAGAAGACAGACAGAAAAGAAATTTAAAAAAAGTCCCTTCCTGCAAGGTGCTTACAACCTACTGAGAGAATCTGACATGTGAATAGATAAGTATAATACAAGTTATTTGAGGAATAAGAAAAAGCCCTAGCAACAGGAAAGAACAGAGAAAGCTTAACAAAGGAAGTGAATTTGTATTGAGCAGATGGATTCTGAAAGTTCTAAGAGCAAATGAAGAGGCATTAAAGATTTTTCAGCAGGTATTACCATGGTCAGACCAGTGTACCTCAAAAAGATTATTTTAATAACTGTATGGAGGAGGATTAGGAAAAGAGAGACTGAAGTCCCAGAGACTAATTGGAAAGCTTTAGAGTTGATAGGACCTTACCTAAGGCAGTATGGCCTTTTGAATAGTAACACATGTAGGGAAAATTAATATGACATGACAATAGATTAGATATGGATGTAGAAGTGTGAGGGGAAAGGAGAAGTCAAGGAAAATGCCACATTTATGAACCCAGAGCCTGGGATGATGGTAATAGCCCCAACAGAAATGCAGAAATTAGGGGCAGAAAGTTTAGGGGGTAGATGATGAGCTCAGTTTGGGCTATGTTGAATTTCTGATGTTAGTGGGAAATCTAAGCAGAGATATCCTGGCTTCTTTCTACTTTCTGATCTTCTTACACTTTACCTTCCTTGACGACATACATTTCAATCCAGTAACACTGAGCCCCTTACTGATGCTTGAGCTAGAAAATTAATCTCTCAAATCTAAGCATTTTTCACTGATTCTCCTCCATGCTTGAAATATTCTCCCTCTTCACCTCCAAATCTTTCTGGTTTTCTTCAAGTCTCAGGTAAAGCCCCACCTTCTTCAAGAAGCCTCCCCCAGTCCTCAATCTTCATCTTTCTTAATCATCTCTCTGAAATTTTCCCCAATTCATCCTAGATATATGTTGTTTATACAGAGTGAGATTGTTTTTTATGTTGTATTCTTCATTATATTGTGGCTCCTAGGAAAGCAGAAAAACACCACACACACACACCCTACATACACACACACCCCCGCACACTCAAATATATATATATATGTATATATATATATCAAATAAAGTATATGGATACTTTATTTAATCTCCAGCATTAAGCATAGTACCTGGCATCTACAATAAATATTAGTTGATTGAATAATTGAAATTGGCACAAAAATTATGTATGATCAACTGTATTACAATCCACAGAGAGGTCAAAGAAAAGCCATCAAATTAAGCAGTCGAGGACACTGGTAACTTTTAATAAGTAGTTTCCACAGAAGCATAGGGTCTGAATCCAAATTTCAAGGGACTGAGAAGTTTGTATAGTAAAGATAGGGAGGCAGCAAAGCCAGAGGTAGAGGACACTTTCTATGAAATGAGGGAGAGAGAGAGAGAGAGAGAGAAGATGTTGACTTGAAAATATGAAAAGGTAGGGGATTTTTGTTTTTTATAGGATACATGAGACATTCTTGTGTTTATAGGCAGAAAGAAAATAGTATGTTGAAGACAATGTAAAAAAAAGGATTGATGGAGCAGTCTTTGAAAGGAAATGAGAGGTGATGAAGAGGGACAAAGAAATAAGTGGTAAGATACTAGAATAGATGATGAAAGGATTTTTGTATTTTTGCCCTAGTTCTAACTAGTATCCCTAACAACTTAGGATAGTGTTTGACAGAGAGATCTTTGATAAATATCTTTTGAATGAATGAATAAAATAATAAATGTTCTCATTAAATCTAGAAGAGGTCCTGGAGGTCATCTACTTCCACCTCACATTTTTTGAGTGAGGAAATGGTTTACATATAAATGTATGCATATACATTTACACACAGCTAAATATGTGTATATGACATGCATACAAATAGATCAGATATGTACACATCTGCAAAGATATGTATGCCTATGTATGAATTACATTTTTATAGTTTCTCCTGTTAAATTTTCGTCAATGACTTTGAATTCTTGTCCTTTCCTCCCAGGCATCAGCCACCTCATTCAACTTGGGATTGTCAGCTAATTTAGCAAGGCTGTTCCCTCTTTCATCATTTTAGTCACTGAAGAAAACATTAAACAACGTCAGGCCCAGGATGAATCCCTGTGGGATACCGGAGCATTTGTCCTCTCAAGTTGACAGAGTTGTTGATGATTTTTTAAAAATATATTTTCGAAATCACAGGAGAGACAGCAATGTATAGTAGAAACAAAATTAGCTTTAAAGTTATACAGACCTGAGATTAGTTCCTGCTGCTTGCCTCTGGCTCATTCTAGCCATGTCCCTCTAAGCAAGTCACTTAACCACTAAGTCTATTAAATTGCAGAATAAGGAACAATGTGCATCATGAGAGGTGATTTCTTCTTTGGGAGTTTATTATACCATTGAAATCATAAGTCTGGACTAGATACCATCCCCATCTCAAATAAGGAAAAAAAAACAATCATAGAATCAGAAATATCCAAGCTAGAAGAGATTTCAGAAGCCCAACCAAACCTCAGAATAAATCCACTTTACCATCCACCAACCATCAGTTGTCCATATTGTGCTGGAAGATCTTTGTTTTTCAGCCCATTCCCAATTTTAGGTGGTTTGTTGGGATATCATTCTAGGAAGCAGGATAATAAATTTATGAGGCTAAAGACAAAAGGCTGCAAAGCCCTTCGGAAATGATATTTCATGCCATTGCAGGCTGTACCACATTTTGAATTAGCTGCACCTGGTGTTAATGGCACCAGCTATCTCTTCAGAAATTATGAAATGAAATTGCAAGCTACCTCAGAAACATTTCAATTAGCATGACGGCACTGAACTGAGCCATTTTCTTTGGGAAAACATGCCTCCACACAGAAACACTGTCTGTATAACTGCAGAGCAAGAGATGTCTTCTGCTCAATAGGAAAATTATAAACAAGATTTTCCTCAGATGCTTTTTGAATCCTTTTCTCATCTCACTTAATTACAAAGTGGAATGAATGAGAAGGCACCTCATGAAAGTACATGAATACAAGTAGTTCTGCCTAGTGTGCTTGTTCAGTTCTCCTCTAGAATTATAAAGGGCTCCATGAGGTGTTTATGTATGTGCATGCAAATTAGGCTGATTATATAGTTCTGCTTTTTATGAACCTCAATTACTTTTAAAGCCATTTTATTCACCAACATTGCACGATGCCATGTACATAGTAGGCACTTAATAAGCACTTGTAGCCTTAAATTGAATTTGCTAAAGTGGAATCTGTGAAGTTTGTAAGTTATTAAAATATTTAAAACTATCAACCATAGAAATTATTTTAAAAGTGTGGCCTGAATTGACATCATTATGGAATCACAAAATCATAGATTTTTTGAGCCAGAAATGACCTTAAAATCCCCTAATCATAAAATCATAGATCTTTAGCTAGAATAAAACCTCAAAAGCTATCTAATCTACCACTACAACTACCCCATACCCTTCCCTTTGTTTTTGTTTTTGTTTTTGTTTTTTAAACCCTCGTACTTCGGTGTATTGTCTCATAGGTGGAAGAGTGGTAAGGGTGGGCAATGGGGGTCAAGTGACTTGCCCAGGGTCACACAGCTGGGAAGTGGCTGAGGCCGGGTTTGAACCTAGGACCTCCTGTCTCTAGGCCTGACTCTCACTCCACTGAGCTACCCAGCTGCCCCCCTTCCCTTTTTTTTTTTTTTAACAGAGCAAGAAATTGATAACACAGATAGCAAGCATCAGACATGGAATCTGACATGGAATCTGAACCAAGGCCTTCTGGCTCCAGAGTCAGTATAGTCTTTAAGACCTTAATTTTACAGATCAGGATATGAAGAGGCAAAATAAATTTATATTTTTTTCTTGATGATCTAACTAGTTAATGGCAAAGCCAGGACTAGAACCAAACTCTAACAAGACTTTAGTATTCCTGTGTTTTTCTTACTATAAAAAATAAGATCTTTTAAATAATGCATGGAAATACACCATGCAAGAAACAATTAATACTGACATCTGAGGCAGAATATGGATGATGGCTAACAACATTAGCCTTGGTCACTCTTCTGGTGATTTTCAGATTCCGCATTTTAGGGCAATGAAGACTTCTCAACATTGGAATGCTGTTGTCAAAACCTTTTCTTAAATATATGGTGACAGGAAATGTGAATTAAATTTCTGATCAGATAACCACTGTCTCCTAACAACATTCATTTTCCAGCTGAGTAAATTAATAAACCTATTTACTCTTTATGGATGATAGTTTATTAACAGCAGATGCCTTTAGCCATATGCTCTGGAATGGAGTAGGTCATTTTTTCTCTTCTATCTTCTCTTTGAATAAACTGTGCTTTTCAAGGAAGAATTAAATAAAAAAGTATTTTGAGTCTGTTATCTGGGATCAGTGAAATGAACTAAGCGCCTACTTTATATAGAGCAGAAGGTCATAAGGAAGGGCTCTGAGGTCAGAGGAATTAGGCTTAGTTACTGTCTCTACACTTTCCTTATTGGAGCGACCTTAAACAAATCTCCTAATCTTCCTGGGCCTTAGTTTACTTAGCTGTAAAATTGGCAAAAAGATGGTCTCCAGTATCTATTACTATTTTAGTCATATGATTCTATGTATCAGATATGACAGACCGAATTTGTAGAAGATCGAATATGATAGTTTTGATGACCAAAAGCTTCCCATGACATCATTTTTGCTTTGCCATTTAGTGTTTTCTACTGGCTTCCAAGCCTTTTTCTCTATTTTTGTAGGTTAGGTTGGATTTATACAGAACAAGCTGGAACAAGCTTCCTTTTAGTAACTGAAGAAACAAATAAAGAATGAAATGATTTTATGTAAGCAAATAAAAAAAAATCCCAGGATATCTTATACCAGCAGTGAAATGTTTGGAAGTTATGGAAATGAAGACAGTAAGACTTCTGCTCCTTTATCTCACAGGTTTGTTAGGGGAAAAGCAGTTTGTAATCCTTAAAGTAGTCATCATGTATTGAGTTGTTGTAGGAGAGTAAAATCTCGGCAATGGGGACACTTACAATGTACTCTGGCTGATTTATTTTCTGCTTAATTTTGAGTACCTGTTATAAATAAGCCATTTTGTGAAGTGCTGTAGAGGATACAAAGAAATATGTGGAAAAGACCCTGACCTTAAAGTACTTACAATCTAGTTGGGAAGATAAAGACATGAATATGTGAAAAATTAATAACAAATTGTACAACAGAAAAATGATACAAGGTAGGAATGTAAGAAATGGGAGTACATATTATTTTTCTAATGAGGAAATCAGATCTGGCAAACTCTAGAAGGTTCCCTGAGGGGGGAAAAAAAGCCCAAAGTACTTGAATTGGGACTTAATGGATGGATATTTTAAATGGAAATTTGAATGATAGTAACATAAAATGTATCATCTATACAGATATATGTCTGCAGTAAGGTTTGCAAAACACTTTACATATATTATCTTATTTTATCCTCATAATAAGCCTTCCAGGTATATCCTCAAGGTATACTCCATTTTATAGAGCAGGGGTCAGTAATGTAAGGCTCTCAAGCCATATCTGGCTCTTTTGAGGGCCAGATATGGCTCTTTCTGCAGGAGCCATAAAGTCAATTTTTTTTCAGGTGCTGTTACAGGAGTACACACTGTGAGCACTGTACAGCTCTCACGAAATTACATTTTAAAAAGTGTGGCATTTATNACTCTAGAAGGTTCCCTGAGGGGGGAAAAAAGCCCAAAGTACTTGAATTGGGACTTAATGGATGGATATTTTAAATGGAAATTTGAATGATAGTAACATAAAATGTATCATCTATACAGATATATGTCTGCAGTAAGGTTTTCAAAACACTTTACATATATTATCTTATTTTATCCTCATAATAAGCCTTCCAGTATATCCTCAAGGTATACTCCATTTTATAGAGCAGGGGTTGGCAATGTATGGCTCTCAAGCCATATCTGGCTCTTTTGAGGGCCAGATATGGCTCTTTCTGCAGCAGCCATAAAGTCATTTTTTTTCAGGTGCTATTACAGGAGCGCACACTGTGAGCACTGTACAGCTCTCACGAAATTACATTTTAAAAAGTGTGGCGTTTATGGCTCTCAAGGCCAAAAAGGTTGCCGACCCCTGTTATAGAGGATGCTCAGAGACTGACTGACTTGAACATGGTCTTGCAACTAATAAATGGCAGAAGAAAGATACAAACCCATTCCTATTTTATTCAAGAGAGCTCGACCATAAGGCAACAGTTGTGCTATACCACTGTGCTTCTCACAAATAAGTGAAAAAAGAAAACACATTTTTCCCAAATCTTTGCCCTCAGACTATAATGGAAAACAGCAGAGACATTGGAATTGGCAAAGACATTTGATCACCTGTCTGTGTTTTTGAATGCTGCTCTAACTTCTGGCCAAATCTTTTCACATATAAATGGAATTTTTTTCATTTTTCATTGATTCATTCATTGAATGAATAGATTCTTTCATTTTACTCTCTTTAAAACTTTGGCTAGACTACATCATATAGGATTATAATGATTTCAAATGATGCCACTGGCAAGAACCTCTTAGCATCAGTGATGCTTCATGGAGCCCACCTCCAAAGTACTTTATGTTGATTGTAAAACCTTTGCATTCTGCATCACAATGAGAAAATTGTTATTTGTACTGACTCTATATTCCCACTGGCATGTGGGCATTTGAGCTCATTATGAACTTCCCTCTGCTTGGCAGGAATGTTTCTACCTTTGAATTATGATTGTGGCTCCTACACACAGCCACACATATGGACCTTTTCAGCTCCTTTACATAGTGGATGCCTTCCTCTATGAATACTTTTTCCTTTGATGAATAAGCAGAATGATGAAGTTTCCTTTTAGTGAGACTTAAACTTCATAGCCATTAGGCTATTAGCTGATTTTGAGCTTTCTTATAAGAAAAATATCACTACTCAAATCAATCAAGAAATATTTCCTGAATTCTTGAGTACTTTGGGAAATAAATAGATATGGAAAATCCTTCCTCTGTTTCTTAAGTTGGGAAAGATAGGGTACATGGAAAGATAACTTGATAAACAAGTGGCACATGTGTTTAAAATGAATCATACAGATAGTAAATACTAGAAAAAATCTGCTTACAAAATTCTGCCTCAGTAGTCCCCTAACTCTCTGATATGAAGAATAATTATATTTCATTTTCTTTTCTCTAGTATCATTCTGATTTTTTCAATTGTACTGGCTTTCTTTCAGTAATCTTTTCATTTATTATATTGAGATCTTTGTGTGTATTATTGAGTTCTGCTTATTTCACTCTATATTATTTCATATAATTCTGTTTTTTTCCTACAAACTTATATTTATAACTTTTTATTATGTAATATATTCCATTACATTCATATACAAGAGGCATTTTGTAAGCCATTCTCTGGTCAGTAAGTACCTTTGTACCCATTGTCCACTGCTGCCATAAAAAGGGCTAATGTGAATACTTTGGTATGTATAAAAATTCTGTTTCTGCCTTTGACCATATTGGGGTGCATAGCAAGTAGCGGAACTTCTGGTTCAAAGAGGAGAAACAGTTTGCTCACTTTTACTTAATAAACTGAAATGGGCATCCAGAATGTTAATTAACTTCATTGTTGTCAGTGTGATTACAATTATATGAGTGTTTCTATCATGAAATATCCAATGTTGGCTTTTACTTAATTTTTGTTATTGTCATCTTTGCCTACATTCAAAGTATGAGAAGACTCAGTATTGTTAAATTTACATTTGTTTTATTAGTAGTAATTTAGAACGGGGTTTCATATCATCATTTATAGTTTGAGATTTGAAAACTGCTCAGGTTATATGATCAACAATATGGAAGACTAGATATTTTTTTCTGATTCTCATGTCCACTTGAATCTCTCAAAAAATATGAATTTAGTACAAAAGACAAAGCAATTTCACCTGTATCCACTAATGAGGTAACAATCTGATGAACTAGTAGCAAGAAGACAAATTTCTAATCCCTAATGCATTTACTCTGGGCTCCCTCCCCCAACAGCCTGGAAGGACTTAGTAAACCAACACCAATGGTTTACAGTAGAACTTAATTCCTCCTCTCCTAAATACACCTCCAGAGGAATACCAAAATGAAAAAGCCTGTTCTTTACTCTCCCTGACTTCTCTTTAGCCTTTGACAAAGTAGGTTACTCTCTCCTCTCTAGGTTTTCATGATACCACTCTCTCCTGATTATCCTTCTACCTCTCTGACAGCTCATTTTCTCTCTCTTCCAAATCCTGTCCTCCAACCATAAATGCCCCTCCTGGTTCTATCTTTGATCCTCTACTCTTCTCTATAGATACTATAGATCTCATCAGATCCCAGGGATTTAACTATTATCTCAATGCTGATGATTCTTAAATCTACTTTTCCTGCTCCAATCTCTCTGCTGACTTCTAATCTTGCATCAGCTGCCTTTCTGAAATCTCCAACTGGATGTCCAGAACACATCTTAAACTCAATAAATATTTCTAAAATAGAATTCAATATCTTTTCCCCAATACCTCCCCTCTCTACATACACTTTTCCTATTATTTGGTCATACCATCCCCCCAGTCACTCAGGCTCACAACCTAGGAGTCATAGTGGACCCCTCACTATCTCTAATCACCTCATATCCAATTAGTTGCCAAAGCCTGTCAAATTCAACATGTCAAATTTTCAACATTTCTTTAATATACTCCTTTACTCCTCCAACACTGCCACTAGTCTAGGAGGCCTCCATTACTTCATACTTATATTGTTGCAATAGCCTACAGGTGGGTCTGTCTACTTCAAGTCTCTTCCCAACCCAATCCATCCTCCCTTCAGTCACTCAAAATGTAGACCAAATCATATCATTGCCCCCCATCACTCTACTTAAAAAATACACTGATTTCCAATGTATCTAAGGTCAAAAACAAAATGTTCTTATTTGGCATTGAAAACCCTTCATAACCTAATGGCCCCCCTAGTTACATTTCCAGTCTTATTACACCTTCCTCCTGGTCACACTCTATGATTCAGTGACATTGTATGGTAAACACTTAATGACTGATTATTGTTTGATTAATTGTCATGGCTAAGAAGCTATATGTTAATGGTGTATACTTCGAGAGAGTTCAATTAGAGACCTAAAAACAAAGGGTTACTGAGGCAGAATACTCCACTGTATGGTTATGTGACACTTCATGAAATCTGATAATAGGAACCCAACATCCAGCTATGCCAATAGGTATTCAATTCACAGTAGAATTTCATTAGATTTTTCAAATAATTGGTATCCATACTACAAAACATTATTCTCACTTTAGAAAGTACCATCCCAGATTCTTTTATGAGACACATATATTTCTCATATCTAAACTATGAAATATGAAGTATAGAAGTTAACTGTAGAGCAATATCATTACAAAATACTGATTCAAATATTTTAAAGTCTTATCAAACCCACAATTGGAATCCATCCAAGAAATCATCTATTATGATCAAATTATATTTATACAAGAGATAGAAGGATAGTTCAATAGGAAAACAATCAATATAATATTGAAGACTAAAATCTCCAAAAGCTTCTGGTTATCTCAATAGTGTAAAAAGGTATTTGATAAAATATGTCATTCATGCTAAAAATGAGAATATATAAACACAGTTGATTATTAAATAAACAATTTGATAGAAACTTTTTGTTTTCTTTTTCAGTCATGTTTGATTCTTCTTGGTACAATTTTGGGTGTTCTTGGCAAAGGTACTGGAGCAATTTGCCATTTAATTCTCCAGCTTATTGTACAGCTGAGGAAACTGAGGCAAGCCTAAAATACAAAAAATAAAATTTTATAATCATTTTCTGATATTTTGTGATCCATTTTCTCTCTGACCTTCCTCCCCAAGATGGCAAGTATTATCATAGATGTTATACGTATACTATCATGCAATATACAATTTCATTTTCATCATGTTGTGAAAGAAGACCCATATTGCTTATGTTAGAGAAAAATATAGAGAGAAAGCAAAGTGAAGAATGATATGCTTCAATCTGATCAGTTCTTTCTATGGGAGTGGATAGCCTTTTTTGTCATGAGTCCTTTGGAGTTGTCCTAGATCCTTGCATTGCTGATAATCAGTCATTCACAGCTGATCATTCTACATTATTGCTTTTATTGTGTACAGTGTTCTCCTGGTTCTGCTCACTTCACTTTGCATCACATCATTTGTCTTTCCATTTGTTTGTTTTTTGTGATCATTCTATTCATTATGTCTTATGGCACAACAGTCTTCCATTACAATCATATGCCACAGCTGTTGGCTTGAAATAAGGAAAAAGAATTGCCTCCATTTTGAGTAATCTAAAAGTTGAATGAATTGTCTCAGAGACTCATGAGTTCTCCATTACTAAAAATCATAAAACAGAGCCTAGATGAATCACTTGGAAGTGATGTTGTAGAGATGACTGGGTTCTTATTCAATTTTAAGTTTCTTCAGAAGTCAAACTTAGAGATGCTATGATATGTAAGGATAAAGTCAATATATGTAAACTGGGGACAAGTAGAAATATTCTCCCATCTGGCAAAGCTTCTACACAATGAATTTTGGTCCAATCAATGTCATTATTTAATGGGAATCCAAACATAAGCTTCCATCTTTAGCTCTGTGTAGCCCATTCAAATATCATTGTCCTGATGTGGGTGATGATTACTACAAGTAAAAGGACAGTCAAATGAAAGCAAATGAATAATGTCTACAATTGCCTCAAGTCAACTTACTATTTTTATATTCACTCTTGAATTTTAATCATAACCTTCCTTAGAGCAGAAATCAATTGAAATGAACTCAGAAAGAATGCTATCAACATCCAGAGAAAGAACTATGGTAGTAACAGGAACGCAGAAGAAAAACATGAATGATCACGTGGTTCGATGGATATGATTGGGGTTTTGATTCTAAAATATCACTCTCTTGCAAATATGAATAACAGAGAAATGGGTTTTAAACCTATACATATATATGAGTACATGTACAACCCAGCAGAACTGTTTGTCGGCTCTGGGAGGTGGGAGGGAAGAAAGGTGGAAAAAAATCATGAATCATGTAACCATGGAAAAATATTCTAAATAAATTTTAAAAAAAGAAAGGATCTCAGTCCCACTAATGAACTCTGAAGTTTTTGTTGAGCCTCAGGAGAATAGACAAAGTCTCTAAGTCAGCATTTTACTGCTTGTGCCCATCTTGCCAAAATGGGACTAGATAATTGTGCCTTGTGCTTCTGAGTCCTTTATTTTTTATGATTGCTGTTTGGTGCAGCTGAGTATCTGTGATATTACTTTGCAGAGGTGTCCATAAATAAATCTGAAAGGCATGTTTCTTCTAAGACATGGCTCATTCTTCAGAATAAAAAAAATGCAGCTCTACTTCTTTGTAAACGTACCCTGCATGCTCTGGGGAAGCAAGGACTCTTTCTTTTTCACAATTTTGTAAAATTCACACCAAATGCTCAATATCTGTTATCAAATGACAGCTTTTTTCTGGTACTTCTGGCTGTTTTTATCATACAGAAGCTTCATTACACTTGACTATACAAGTACAGAATGAGGGAAGCTTGCCTAGACACCATGTAATAAGAAAAAGATCGTAGGGTTTTAGTGGACTGCAAACTCAAAAGTGAGTCAATTCTCTGGCATGATAGCTAAAAATGTGAATGTGTTCTTAAACTACATTAGTAGAACTACAGTATCTGAAGCAGGGGACACGGCAGTTAATTCAATACAATAAACACTTTATGTCCAAGGCATTGTATAATATGCTTAGCTGTATACTGCCCTGGTCACGCTATGTCTAGATTACTAACAGCCAGATGGTACAGTGGATAAATCCCTGGACTTGGTATCAGGATCTTCCCAAGTTAAAATCTGGCCATAGTTATTTACAAGCTGTGTGACCCTCAATAAGTCACTTAACCTTGTTTGCCTAAGTCCTCATCTGTAAAATGATCTTGAGAAGGAAACGGCAAACCACTGCAGTATCTTTGCCAAGAAAAACCCAAATTGAGTCACCAAGAGTTGGACACAACTGAAATGACTAAACAAGAGTGCTCTACTCAATTCTAGGTTGAACATACCAGGCAGCATTAATAATTTGGAGAATGATGAAAGGAAAATTACTAGGACGAAAAACTAAAAAGGATCATTTGGAGGAATTGTGATGATTTATCCTAATGATGAGAGCATATTGGGAGAGCGTGATAACTATCTTCAAGGTCTTAAATGACTTTCCAGACAAAATGGTGGTAGATTCGTTTTTGTTTAGCCCAGAGAGAAAGCACCAAGAGCAATGGATGGATTTTACAAGGGCAAATTAGTAGCTTATTACAGATTTCAGGGCTGTCAAATTGGATAGGACCTTGGAGATTATGTAATTCAATACACCATTTTTAGAGGAGGAAACTGAATCCCACGGGCATCAAATGATGATGCCAAAGTCACATAGGTACAAGCATCAGAGGTGAGATATGAAGCCAGGTCCTATGAATTTAGTTAGTCCTTATTCCATTTCCTCAATGCCTTACCATACACTACAACAGGGGTCGGCAACCTTTTTGGCTGTGAGAGTCATAAACGCTACATTTCTAAAAATGTAATATTGTGAGAGCCCTACAGTGCTCACATTGCACGCTCCTGTAACAGTGCCTGAAAAAAATTGACTTTATGGCTCCTGCAGAAAGAGCCATATCTGGCCCTCAAAAGAGCCAGATATGGCTCAAGAGCCATACGTTGCCGACCCCTGCACTGCAGTAACATTTCCCAAGTGGAGCTGACTCAATGTCAATGTTAGTGGAAAGAGTTCCAGTCTTAGAGTCTAGAAGACCTAGATTTAAATCCCACCTCTGTCATATAATGGCTTTTTGTGATCCCAAGCAAATCACTTAAACTCTCAGTGATCTAGACAAGTGTTTATACTTTAAGGTGCAAAACAGATGCCAATATTCATTGCAAGATGGAATTTCCTCATAGGGAGTTCCCTATACCAATAAATTCACAACTCTGGTCCCATCCTTTGAAGTGTAATCCTATACTATGGGGTGTAGTATGACAGCATAATACTGATTAGGAAGGAGAAAAGAGGTTTTAGAGTCAGGAGAAATCTGGATTCACACATAATATTTGCCATACAAGTGATCATGGACACAACATTTAAACCTTTTGTCACTCAGTTTCATCATCTATAAAATTAGAATAAAACTACTTGAAATATCTAGCCAATAGAGTTATTGTGAGAAAAGTGATTTATAAACCGTAAAGTGCTATTTAAATATGAGCTATTATTAGTAGTAATTTACTTATCAGTAGAGGTTTCAAGTGGAGACTGGATGAATACATATTAGAGATTGGTTTGTTTTTTTTTAGGAGTTTCCATCTCAATTATGGGTAAGATTAGACGATTTAAGATGTCTCTTCAGATTCTAAGATTTGGTGATTCTTCTCCTTTTCCTGATACTTTAATCATTCTAATTAGAAGTGAACACATTTACTTAAGAGCTCATGAAGTAATTTATACACATTGCCTCGTTTGATCCTCACAAGAAAATATGAAATTGAATAGTTTAAATATTATGTAGACAAAGAAGATGAAGGTCAGAGATGTTGTGTGACTTGTTCAAGTACACATGGCTAATGATTGGCAGAAGTAAGGCAAAAATCCTGGTCTCCTGCTTGCTCCTGTTTAAATATGAATTCATAAAATTGTAACTAAAGAGCTTAGATATTTGGTGTTCATTTGAAAAATACAAAATCATCTAGATGAAAAATGAAAAGTGTCAGTCTATTACCAAAGTGATTTATGGCAGTGTTTCCAAGGCCATAGTCCATAGCAAATTTAAACAGTCCTTAAAATTTTTACAAGCAAGGGCTATTTTCTCTTTTAATGTTTATTTTCTTTTCTAACATGTAGCTATAATTTGCAATAATTGATTTCTGTCATTTTGTGGTCCACATTTTCTTCCTCCTTCCCTTTATTTTTCCTGACCCCAATGTATCACATGATAGTATATAGGTTATTCATGTGCTATCATACAATACATATTCATATGTTCATCATGTTATTAAGAAGATATAAAAATATATATTCTTATACAGGAAAAAATTCATGAAGAAAATTAAGTGAAAAATAATATGCTTCAGTCTGCATTCAGACTCCATTAGTTGTTTGTACGATGGTGGATAGTTTTTTCTGTTGTGAATCCCTCAGCATTGTCCTGGATCTTTTCATTGCTGATAATAGCTAAGTCATTCATAGTTGATCTTCATATATTATTGCTGTTACTATGTACAACATTTTCCTGGTTCTGCTCCCCTTACTTTTTATCATTTCATATCTTTCCATGGTTTTTTATTATCTTCATCATTTCTTATGGTTCAATAGTATTCCATTACAATCAGATATCACAACTTGTTTAGACATACCCTAACTGACGGACATCCCTTCAGTTTCCAATTCTTTGTCACCACCAAAAGAGTTGCTATGAATGTAGTTATAGAGAACTAGTAGTGATTTTGCTGGTTCAAAAGATGTGCATAGTTTTATGGCACTTTATTTATTGTTCTAAATTGCTCTCCAGAATGCTTGTATCCATTCACAGCTCCACCAACAGTGTATTAGTGTCCCAATTTTCTCACATTTCCTCCAACGTTTATCATTTTCTTTTTTGCCATATTATCCATTCTGACACTTGTCAGATCGTATCTCAGAATTGTTTTAATTTCCATTTTTGTATGTTACTTTCTTTTAATTTGTAAACTTTAGAAATATGAATCTACTTTCACCAAAAAGGGGCAGTAAGGTATAGGGGTAAGAGAAACAGCTTTGGATGTCAGTAAAACCAGGGTTAAATTCTGCCTCTGGCATATGCTAGCTATATAACTGACCAAATTGCAGGCAACTATAAAATTATATAGTAGTTGCCAATCTGCATTGATCACTTTCCCTAGTGAGAGCTTTCTTTTTTAAAACTAAAACTGTGATTTAGTTTGTAGGTCAACAAATTTTTTGTAAAGTAATATGTGCCAAAAACTGTGCTATGAAATAGTCACACAGAATGGGACTCCCTCTACCAATGGACTTTGGCAGCTTCTCTGGAATTTAGTCTTGAGTAATTTTCTGGGGGTTTTCAGTGGTTTAGTGCCTTGCTCACTCACATTGCCAGTATTTGAAACATAAGTCAAAACCCAGTTCATTCTGATTTTAACCACTTGTCATCCACAAAACCATACTGACTACCTTTAATCAAATCAAAATCCCTCTCATTTCAAAAAATGTGTAGCATTAGCCACAATATCTCTCCATTTATTTTAGTCTCTCAACTTCTAAAAAAGTCTTTTAGTTGTATTTAAATAATTATTACATATATTTTCTCAAGTTAATGCTAAAAATTTTACAGATTTGGTTTTGAAAAAAATCTGTTACTTATCTTTCTACTTGGTTTTTGTTAATACCAGAAATTATCATTTGGTGGATTTATTTCACATATAACCAATTTGCCTAAGTTTCCCCGTTGATTGTCTGGAGCTTTCTAAATATGCCATAATGCTATATGCATATAGTAATAATTTGCTGCTGATTAACTTTGCTTTCTTGTCTGTTTGTTATAGCTATTATTTCTAGAACTAAGTAAAACAATGTATGAGAAAAGAAATAGTAGGTCTATCTATACCAACTTATTTCCATTTTTAGCTACGATCTCCTAAGGAACAATATGTCATAATGTGGGAACCACACAAAGGACCTTGAGAACTAGCATTTCACTGGAAACTAGTAAACTGTGTCTAAGTTCCATATATCATTGATCTAATAGATTCATTCATTCATTCATTCATTCATTCATTCAATAAGTACATCTAACAGTTTTGTATAGAAAACAGTATTAGGTGATGAGAGGAAAAATTTAATTAAAATTTGATGCCCATATATGTTGATAATGTAATTGTGAATAAGATTATCATCAAAAAGGTATAAATCAAAGTGTTATGTAGAGATCAAAGGCAGGATTTAAGCCCCATATTCCAAACCTAGGATTCTATGCTCATGGAAAAGAGGAGAAGGAAGAAGATATCATTAAGGCAGTATAAGTCATAGATGCACCTCAGAAGTAACAAGTGCAAGGAAATGCATTAACAGAAATAAGGATATTTTAAACCCTATGCCTTAAGATTAGAGAACTCTGGTTTGACTAAACTCATTGTTGCCACAAAAAACAGGAAAAGAAATAAAAAAGGTTAATGAAGTATCTTTTAAAATGCATAGAAGAGAAAAAAGAGAAACAGAAACAAGCAGAACAGCTTTGAAAAATAGCATGTTGAATACATGCATATATATGTACACACACATATACACAAGTGTATATAGTGATATATGTATGAATATCTTGAATTTATGCATATATAGACATCTGTGTGTATGCATATACACATATACTCAAGCTGGATATAATCTAATTATTGTTTAGTCATTTCAATTATATCTTAGTCTTTGTAACCCCATTTGGTATTTTATTGTCAAAGATGCTGGAGTGGCTTGCCATTTCTTTTCCAGCTCATTTTACACATTAGGAATTGAAGCAAATAGGGTTAGATGACCTGCCTAGGGACACAGAGCAAATAAGTGTCTGAGGACGGATTTGAACTCATGAAAAAGAGTCTTCCTATCTCCTGGCCCAGCACTCTATCCACCTAGCAACCCTATGTGATATGAAATCATGGTTTTATGTATTTTCTTTTTTTCTATTCTATTTTCCACTTAGAAATAGTCTCTTTTTATGTTAGTTAAAATTTTTAAATTTTTTAAAAATTAAGAAAATATCAAAATGAGGACTGAGAGGAGATACACTGAAACTCTAGTGATTTAGAGCTTAATGTCCAACTTGTTCTATAATCGGGGAAATGGAAACCAGTGAAGTGTGGTTATTTGTCCAAGGTTGCAGAGATGGCAAAAAACAAAGAAATTTGAAGCCCGGTGTATTTTTCTAAAAAAATTTTTTTGATGTGTCTTGATATTGAAATTAGGCAGAATATAATTCTGGCCAAATAGTAAGACGTCTTATTGTTGTCCTAATCTCAGTTGTGATTTGGTTTTGGGCAGGAAGGGAAGGGTCATCTTTGTAAATAAAAAATAGTTGATATTGGAGAACTATGGAAACTATAGCATAATTTTGAGCGTTCTGACCCAAGTAGAGAATTACTGTCAAAATAATTACAGTTTTCTATTCTATGTAAAACATAAATTATTTTTTTCCTTTTTTAAATGTTTTCTTTTGCAACTACCTCAGGAAAGCCATAATAAAAGGAGTCTAGTGAAAGAAAACTGATTTCTTTGAGGCTGAAGCAAAGTTAATACTTACAAACTCTGAGACAAACAGATATGAAGGAAGAACAACTAGATAACTCAGTGATTACAGAGCCATTAGAGAGATGTTTGGAGATGGGAGGTAATGGGTTCAAATATGATCTAATAGGATTCCTAGCTGTGTGACCTTGCAAGTCATATAACCTCAATTGCCTTAACCCTTATTAGTCTTCTGTCTTGTACCCAATACAGTATCAATTCTAAGAAGATAAGGATTTGAAAAAAAGAAGTAAAGGGGATGAAAGGAATGGGGAGAAAAAGAGAATCCAAGGATAAAAAGAGATAGAATGATAAATAAGAATCAATGGAGCATCAGAAGTACAACAAACTCAAAGGAAAGAAGACAGGTGGGGAAATAAGACTGGAATTGTATAGTTTTTTTTCATTTCCATGTATGGAGCCTAATGGTACCACTGTCCTCCTGGATTAATACAGGCAGCAATAATGAAGAAAAACATCACATTAATTTTAACAAAGCACTAAAGATCTGAGATGTTTTCAATAAAATCGATCACTTTTGCAAGCAGTCCAATAACTTATTTGAAGTCTACAATTGCTATCTTTTCTTCACTGGTAAAGATAATTGAAAGTTGCAGCAGAAAAGCTATTAAACCCTTTGATCTACTGTTTAGTGAAATGAGTAAAGGTTAAGGAATGGAGAGGGCTTGATTCTAGTCATAGTTCTGGCATTATTTAGCTGTGTGATCCTGAGCAAATGGGATTATTTCTTTAGATTCCTTTCTATAAAAGGGGGTAGCTAGATTAGATGCCAGCCCTCCAATATATGACACATGATTAAAGGCTATAGGTTATGAAGGCTTTTGCTTTAGTTTTTAATAGAAAATATGGTTTATTGTATATACCTAATTTAACTAGAATACATGATCTAGAACCCAATATGCCTTCTTATCATTGCTGAAGTGTAATGCTTGTATTATGCTTGTAGTCTTAGAACAATTCAATATCACTTTCTGTGTATGTATCAGGCTTCATGACTGATTGCAGGAATTCATAAACAAACAAAAAAATAGTTCTTCCCTTAAGAAGTTTACTTATATTAGGGAGAAGCAACTAATGCACAGATAATTAATTATAGGACATACAAATTAAATGACATTTTCCCTGCAGGGAAGGAATGACCATTAAAGTTTAGATAATTAAGGCAAGTCTTTATGTAGGAGATTCAACTTGAGCTGATACTTGAAACTTAGGTGCAGAAGTAAGAAGGGAGAGAATTCCAGGCATAGGGGTAGCTTGTACAAAAAAACCAAGCCTAGAAATAGACCATCTGATTCTGAGTCCTTTCCTTTGATGATACCATCCTATAAGGGCCTAGAAGAATTCTGATATTTCTTATTCCTTTAAGAATTCCCTGACTGTAATTTATCTTTTTTTAAAACCCTTAACTTCTGTGTATTGGCTCCTTGGTGGAAGAGTGGTAAGGGTGGGCAATGGGGGTCAAGTGACTTGCCCAGGGTCACACAGCTGGGAAGTGTTTGGGGCCGGATTTGAACCTAGGACCTCCCGTCCCTAGGCTAGACTCTCAATTCACTGAGCTACCCAGCTGCCCCTGTAATTTATTTTTTAAAAAGTATAAAATTGATTTCGAATCTTCTTCATCACTCATATGCAGTCATATCCCAAAGTTAATGAATTACTTGAAATCTGCATGTAAATAAATGAATGCTTTTTATTGATGAACTAGATATTAAGATTTTGCCATAGACAATATATATAAAGAGTAGTTCCTATTTTCAAGTTGCAAGTACTGTATTTGGAGAAAATTATGCAAAAAAGGAATAATTCCAAAGAATCAAGAACAATTCTGAGGGACCTGTGAAAAAGAATGTTGTCCATCTTCAGAAATAGAACTGTTGGAGTAGAAATGCAATTGGAAGCATATGATTTGTCAGTTGTTTATTTGGGTATGTTTTTTGACTTTGATTTTATAAAATTATTTACTCATAAAATGAATAATATGGAAACATGTTTTGCATTATAATATATGCATAAGCCAGATTGAATTGCTTGTCAGCTCTGGAAGGGAGGAAGGAAGAAAGGAGGGAGACGATTTGGATTCTATGACTTTAGAAAACTTATGTGGAAATTTTTTATTAAAATTTTTTAAATTAAAACTAAAAATAATCAAATATTTAAGGGGCAAGTGGAATGAGACAGCAAGAGGAGCAAAAGAAGTTACAACAAGAAAAATTTAGGTTCAAGGTATGGAAATCATCCTAATAAATAGGTGTCCGACAGTGGAATGGAATAATCTAGAACAGTGATAGGCAAACTATAGCCCGGGCCAGATGTGGCCCCCTGAAATGTTCTATCCAGCTGTACAACATAATTCCTAATCTGACGAATAAAATGAGTAGGATACAATACAATGAAACCTCGAAGGAGTTGCCTTAGAAACAGACTGACAGATGAGCGTTTCATTTCCTTTGGCCCCCTCTTTAAAAAGTTTGCCCATCACTGATCTAGAAGGTCACAGGATTTAAACAATCACATACTAAAAGCTAGAACTATCCTTAGATAATGACCCCCCTGATTTTACAGATAAGGCAACTGAGGCTCATGGAGTTTAAGTGAATGTTCTTGGTCACACAGGTATTGATAGAATAAATATTTATCAGTTCATCTGTCAGTCCAAATTTATTAAAAGTCATCAAATGGAACGTGAGTAACCATTTTTAAGGCATGTTATAGGGGACAATCTTGTTCAGCTGTTGTTTGTACCAGAAAGTCCATTTTTGTGTGATTGTGGGAGAACAGTTGCATAAATATTATGTGTGGGTCTGTGTAACTCTAGAGAGCAAAGATGATATCTTCTAATTATTTCCCCACCTCCACATCCAAACCCCAAAACAGCAGTATCTTATAATGAGTAGGCCTGATAAATGCATTAACCAATAATCTCAAATTAGAATTACAAATAGTGTTATAATTTACATGTTATTGGTTAGCTAAGATTAATAGCTAAGGTACAGAGATTAACCCCTCAGAGGTTACAAAAAGAAGCACAAGCTAAATGAAAAAAAGTTCAGTTATAATTTTGCATTTCAAACCCTACTTCTTTGGAGCCAGAAATATCCTTATTCAAGAAAGACAGCATTAAAAATTTTGCTCCCGTGTTAGATATGTAAGGCCAGCCAGTGTTTTTGTCAACCCTTCTTTTAGATCTGAAATATCTAAGAATATTTCCTCACATTTCAATAGCACTTTGTGGATTCCAAAACACTTTCCTCACAACAAAGGGATGGAATAGATAATAAAATGATTATCATCCCTTTTTATTTTCTTTTAATTTTTAGTTTTCCAGATTATATGTCAATTAATTACTTTATATTTCTTAATATCCATTTTCCGATATTTTACAATCTGTGTTCTCTTCCTCCTTCTCTCCTCCCATAAAAAGGCAGGTAATATGGCAAAGTTGTACACTTGTTATCATCTAATTCACAATTCTCTCCTCATCATGCTGTGAAATAAGATATATATTACTTATACTAGAGAAAAAATCACGGAGGAATAAAGCAAAGAATGGTGCATCTTAATCTGCATTCAGACTCTATCTGCTCCTTCTATGACAGTGGATATTATTTTTCATCATGAGTCCCTTGAAGTTGTTCTGGATTCTTACCTTGTTGATAATAGTTAAATCATTCATAGTTGATCACTATATATTTTATATATACAATCTTCTCCCAATTCTGCTCACTTCACTTTGCATCACTTCATATAAATATTTCCATGTTTTTTGTGATCATCTTGTTTGTCATTTCTTCTGGCACAACAATGTTCCATTACAAACATATACACAACTTGTTCAGTCATCCCCCAATTGATAGAGATTCCTTCAATTACAGTTCTTTGCCACCTCAAAAAGAGCTGCTATAAATACTTTAGAACATATAGTTTCTTTTCTTTTTTCCTTGATGACTTAAGGAAATAAATCTAATTGTGGTATTGCTAGATCTTAGAGATACACCATTTTATAACTCTTTTGAGTATAATTCAGATTGATCTCCAAAAGGGTTGGATTAGTTCACAATTCCACCAACACCATTTCAGTGTCTCCATTATTCCACATCCCCTCCATATTTGTCATTTTGCCCTTTTATGATTTTAGTCCATTTAAGAGGTGTGAGATATCTCAGAGTTGTTTTAATTTGCATTTCTCTAATCAATAATGATATTATCCCTTCTTTTAACCAATGAAAGAACTAAGTTTCAGAGATGAAGTGACTTTTCTATTCTTATGTATTTCTAATGAGTAACCTACTCAGGGTCTCGAGTCCTCTGACAATTATTAACTATGTGTTGGCAGGAAATTCATTTAATGCCCTTCTATCTTTAGATCTGTGACCAAATGAATTCCAAGTCTACTGCTCTTTTCAGGACACCATGCTGTCTGGTCTTTGTATTCTCTGTCAGGATGGTGAGATTAGCAGAGTATGTGTATGGATATATCTGGCATGGCTAAGAATCAGTCAGCTGTGTTTTGAACAAAGTTTTGACTATGGTTTGTCAGTCAGTATCAAGCTTATTCTGACACGTAAATGATCCATATAACATTAAAATATAGGCCAACAGCATTCTGAGATGTGGAGCCAGCATTAGCACAAATCCTCCAGAATAGTAGGAGGCCATGAGATTCCCATTTAAGAATTTGAATCAACAGTATTCTTATAAAGAAAAGAACACAGATCAAGGATTGTAGGATTGGAACAGAGAGAAGATGCAACTAATTTTATTTTATTTTTAATTCATACAAAAAGAAGTTAGCGGGTTCCTTTTTAATTAGGATTTGTTTTAACATACAAAGGTCTTTTACTGAAACTGAGAGATAAGCGACTTACTATTTCTGACAGAATGACCTGGTGGTAACTGGGAAACCTGTGTCATTATGAATTAAACTCTGAATTCCTTTTTCTGGACCAGAGATTTGTGGGGGGAAATGAATTAGTATGGTGGAATACCCAAAGCAGTCTTAAGCATAGAAAAGGCAAACAATGAAAACATGGAATTTGTCTTCTCTCCACTACCCAAATCCTCCCAATAGCTAATTAAAATATTTCTTTAACAATTAAGAACTCTAAAAATAGTCCAAAGGACTGTTTTGTGTGTGTTTTACTTTGTCTCCTGTTTTGTTGCACACTCTCACTCCAGCTCCATGACCTTAAGGAAGTCACTCTGTTTCCTCATCTGTAGGATAGGGATAATAATATTTGCATGACCTTTCTCATAGGCTTGTTTGGAGAAAAGTGATTTACAGTATTTAAAACACCGTAGAAGTGATAATTATTGTTATTATACAAATATAAACTATTATTATTATACAACTAAGAGAAATTATCATCTGCTTATACCTTATTGATATTTGAATTGAGATGACTCATCACTAGTGATGCTTGTGATGTTTCCCAAGATTCTTTATTGACTTTCAAAACTGATGTGCAGGAATCCACCTCTTATACATTAAAGGGTTCATGATCTCCTTAATTCAGGTAGTTGCTCTTCTAATACCTGTAATAATCCTGTGTCATTCTTGTTCATATCCTTCCATAAATCCTTCACAGAGAAGTTGCCCCACATGTTAGATTCTATTCATTAAAGCAATACTTTAGTCTTCTAATAGTTCGTATATAGCAGTGAGGCAATTGAGGATATCTATCTGTTATCACTTACTCTCATAATTGGCTCACCTCCTTTCCCCATCATACATGTTACAGGTAATATATTTCATGGCTGGATTTTCTTGTTCCCTAGTTAAAACACATATTTTTCAGGAGTTCTTCCTAGTGGTAACAGTTGTATGTGGACTTTGAGGGGAAAGTAAACAGGTCAAATATGAGATTTAACATTGCTGGTTTCTCCTACTAGAGAATATTTTTCAGAAAAGCAGAAGAAAACAGAGAGAGATTAGTGGTTACCTACCTTAGAACATCGAACATTATTTTCTTTTCTTCCCTTGCTTGTCATTCTGGATACACCAGAATAAAATAACACTAGAAATATTCATTTCTTTATTACTACTTAAGCCTAGCTGTTAGCCTGAGTTTACATCTTCCTTGTAACATTTCTTAACTGTCTTCACTACCATCTCTGATCCTATCTTTGGTTACCTAGTATATGAAGGAGTGGCTGTAATGTGTATCTATGAAGAGAATCCTTACACTGATGAAATTCCAGATCATTCATATATTGACAAATACAGGGCATTTGACATCAATGTGGGCAAAATATATTGGCATACAACCAAAGCACAATCAACATGCCTACTCAGAGAATGGCAGAGCTGGAAGGGACTTAACGATCATCTTGTCCTACTTCATCAACTTACAGATGAGGAAACTAGGTCCCAGGGAGGTGAAGTTACTTGGCCAACCTTACATAGTGATCAAAAGGTAGTACCAAGATTTGAAAACAGGCCTTGAATGTGAGTCTAATATCCTTCTTACTATGCCATACTGCCTCCTCTACAGCTGTTATGACCCTCTTCCTACTGGCGTGGCTCACCTGTGTTCTATGTTATATGAACAAACTTATAGGGTCCTTTGATGATACTGTGTTCCATAATGTTTATTAAAGAATCCAGATATATCATGAACAATTTCCAGATACCATAGCTTCTGCTCAGATCTTTTCTCAAAGATGCAAGTGTGAGTCCCAACTCTAATGCTAATTAGCAGTGGGGTCAAGAACAAGTCCTTTAAATTCTCAGTTTTCCCATCTACAGAATGGAGGAATTAGAGCATATACTACTTGTCTCACCAGAACATTCTGAGGAAAATGCTCTCATAAACTATTAAGTAAGGGAAGGAAAGACACAAGTATTTATTATGTAATTATTTCACACTGGACACTCTACTAAGTTCACTGTAAATAATATTTCACTTGATCCTCACAACAATCCTGAGAGGTAAATATTATTGTCTCCATTTTTACGATCAAGGAAACTGAGGCAAATAGAGTTTAGGTGACTTGTCTAAGATTACAAGCTATTATGTGTCTGAACAAGGATTTGAAATCAGATCTTCTTGACTCCAGGCTCAACATTTTATTCAGTGAGCACCTCACTTCCTCTAATTCCATGGAAATATGTGCTATTATTCTTAATAACAACATACAATAAAAATCAAGAGGAATTGTAAAATTCTGCAGGTGTTCAGAACTATTAATAAGATCATTAATGACTAACTAATTTGTGAACATGTTAACATAAGCTGTTTTCAGAGATTCAAAATGATTCTTTAAAATGCAATAAAATATCTTGAAGCTGAGGGGAAAAATTATCTTGGTCTTATTTCATTTGTGTAAGTAAATCCCAGCCACGGAAGCTCCCCCTGCCAATAGAGATCAATACCTAGTCTGAAACTTAAAGTATTAGAAGTTTCCCTGGGTACCTGAGAGGATATATGTAACCAGTATGTGCCAGAAGTAAGATTTGAATCCCCATCATCCCAAATCAGAAGTTGGCCATCCACTATAACACACTGTCTCTTGCTGAGATAACATTTAAGAATTCATTAAAAGGAAACTGATATGATTATGTAATTTCTAAGCATTTTGACATGTGTGGAAATAACCCAGCATATCCTAGGGGGACACCACTAAACACATAAAACTAACCAAGAAGACTTTGGCAAACACTAGACAGGCAAGACAGCTCAATCAAAAGGGATAAAATAGGTTCTGTGTTCTAGGCAGGCAATATTAGCAGTCCTGGAAGCCAATTCACCGGAAGTGAATATCTTATTGTAGTTTGGAGGCTTTTTACTCTCTGTCCATTTTATAGTAACTGCTATGAGTAAGGAGGTCTCTCAGAAAGGTATTTGCACTGAGAGTAAGAGAGAAAACCCCATCAGTACCACTTAGTCAGGACTAATTGAGTGCACATTGTGGATTCTCCCAGAAAGGTCTCATGGATTGCAAGCTTTTCAAGGCAAGAAAACATATATATTTATTTACATAAGGACAACTTTTATAAAAAGCTATTTACTGATGCAGAAGTGCCTGGAAAATGAATTGTCCAAAGATTAACAATACATTAAGCTGCACAAAGAAAAATGTTTATTTTGGTGAGATGATCTCGGAAGAAAATTAGAAGAAAGAAAACTTGAAACGAAGGCAAGGGCAACGTTGGAGAGTCTTTGGTAGTATCAGAAATTATATACTGTTTTGGTCTCATATTTTACCTAAGCATGATGCCAGTCAACATCTCTTTAAAATACACATAGATATATAATCTTTCCCCAAAGAGAACCAGTATTTTATACATGTCTTAATGATATTCAGAATAAGCTGGAATGACCTAATTGTATTGAATTAATGTCTCTCTTTTTTCATACATCTTTTGGATAAATTCAATTAAATGATTGGTAGAGTTCAACCAAATAAATTTCCTTTGGGCAGTCAGCAATATGAAGTAAGACATTTGCTTGAGAATCACTTTTCATTTTTCTTTATGGGGGTAAATTCAGGCCAGGCTAACATAGAGGTGACTTTTTAGGATCAGCACTGATTCGATTTGATTGGCTTGCCCCATCTGGATAGATGCGAACTGAACTGTGAAGCAGCTGGTGAAACATCCTGTCTACCAGAGACCATGGATCATTTACTCTAATTCAAATCACTATGATGCTGCACCAGAAAAAGGGAGACTTTTGATTTTATTTCATTCCCTCTTTCCCATATAGACATTCCCTCTGTCTGATTAAATTGGTATAAATAACATACATGGGAGAAAGCAAAGAAGAAAGAAACAGTTGGTTAAAAGGAAATAAATCATAGGTAAATATGGAGCCTTTATATCTTGTTGTCTCAGTGATCTCATCAATGGGGCATTCCTCACAATGATCAACATCATAGCGTATACTTTCCTGCCTAACTTGATAAACTCATCTCATTTCCAGTAAATTTTCTATGGGGATCCACACTATATTTCAGATCGTTTCTCTAGGTCCACTTGATATTGTGTGAATAGCGTTGTGGTACATGAATAGTGCAGTGGTTATGGCCTTTTTCATGTTATGATTATACATTTCTCCACTGGCAGACATCCTTTATGCTAGCTCTTCTCAGTTCTTTCTGTTTGTTATGTTTGGGTCTACTCAGGTTCAGCATGAGCCTCTCTGTTGCCCTCTGAGTGATCTTCAACTTTAATTCCTCCAAGATTGGGGTATTCTATGACTGTCAAACATATAGTCTGACCAGAAGAATATTGCTGTTAAATGGATGGACCTTTGTTCCAGGGAGGAGCTTGGTGTTATTCAAATATTCTTGCAATTTCCCAAACTTCATCCAGATTGTTATCTTCCTCTTATTCCACTCTGGACTTAGTGTTTAATTCATTTTCAGTATTTAACCAAGATATATGTTCATTCAGTCATTTTTCAGTCATGCTCTACTCTTTGTGGTCCCATTTGGGGTTTTCTTGGCAAAGGTAGTAGAGAACATGCTATTTCCTTCTCTAGCACATTTTACAGATAAGGAAACTGAGCCAAATTGGATTAATTGACTTGCACAGGGTCACATAACTAGAGTCTGAGGCTAGCTTAATCCATCCTGGGAAAAGAATCTTCTTTACCACATTTTCAGCAAGTGGCCATCTAGCTTTTACTTGGGGGAACTTCCTTACTCTAGGCATTGTAAAAGTCAGATGACCACTTGTTGAAAATATGGTAAAGAAGATTCTTTTCCCAGGATGGATTAAACTAGATGACATCTAAGAACTCTTTCAACTCAACATATTGAGTGAAGGCCATCATGATTGGTCAAATGATGTATCAACATAGTTATCTGATTACCTCAGTACATCATTCCATCCCACCCACATAATTTCAGATCTCATTTTCAAGTATAGCATCATCATGTCATCTTCCAACAATTCTCTCTTCCTTGCTGACTAAAGTTCCAGCTCCTTATCCTGATATTCAAGATATTTCATAGCTGGGCCCAATTTATTGCTTTTATTTACACTCTCCTCCATATGCCCCATACCCAAACCCAACTGGAGTAAATACACCCCAAAGCTTACCACAAACAGGACTTTATTCACAGAATTCCCTCTTCCTGAATGTATCCCACACACAATTCTGCCAATATAGTAACTATCTATTCCTCAAGATCCCAGTTCATACATTGTATTATATTGATTATTATATATTTCTTATCTTCTCTACTATACAATAAGCTCCAGAGTAACAACTCAATCAAAAACTTCAATTTTTTCATCCACAAACTGGGAATAATAATATTTCAAAGATTTTGTTTTGAAAGCATTTCATAATAGTATTCCTCAAGCATTAATTAGGCAACTGAGACACCAGGAACTGTGATAAGAGGTGAGGATACAAAAGACAAAAGTGAAATAAGTGAAATACCTTTTAAGAACCTACATTTGAATAATAGGGACAGCATGTGTACAAATACTTTACATATAGCATATAAAAATAAATGCTAAATAATAGTAGTTGTCATGGTGATGGTAGTGGTGATGGTAGGAGAAGAAGCAGCAGCAGTAGCAGCAGTAATAGTGATAATGATGACTGTGGTGGGAGTGGTAGATGGAGTAGTAGTATTGGTGACAATGGTGATGGTAGTAGCAGTTGCAGTAGCAACAACTAACACTTGGACAGGAAATTAAGGTTTGCAAATCACTCACAACAAATCTAGAGTTAGATGCAATTTGTATCCCCATTTTACAGTCAGAGTAAGAAAGTAGAGCTTCAGAGATGAAGAAAGTAGAGCAAATATTAGGCAACTTACTAAGCATCACCCAGCTAATGAATGTTGGAGGTAGGTCTTCCCTGACTTCTAGTCCTCCTCTCTTTCCCTCACATAATTTCTCCTCAGTCTGTAGCCTGTTTCTGATAGCTACTGACTGACCTGAGACACATCATTTGATCTCTCTGAGTTCAGCTTCTGCATTTATAAAATGGAGGTAATTCCTATGAGTGCTGTCACATCATTAGTGTAAGGCTCAAACGAAATAATGTATGTAAAGTACTTGACAAATGTTAAGGCATAAACTACATATTATACATGACAGTTATAATTAACCAATAAGAAAGGCTCATACAAATCCAAACAGAGACTTTTCTAGAATAAAAAGACTAACAGTGCTAACTGCTATGCTGTTTTCTCAAATTGCACACCATAAAATCGCAGAAATCTTGCAGATACCCCAGAATTGCCACTCCTGATTCTGTCAATGCTTCTTCAGAAGCCATTCTGGCTGGGGCTGAAACTTTATGATTCTTTGAATCTAATGATTGCTCTTACACATGTGCACCTGGAAGATCAAAATCATAGGTAATTTCCCCAAAGGCCTACAGTCTCAAAGACATGTACACAAATGACTAGTTGGGAAGTGTGTTTTAATTGACTTTGTGCTTTAAGGTTTACAAAGTGCTTTGGAGTTATACTACAAGGAAGAAACAAAATTACAAAGGAGAGATCCAGGGGAAAATACTTTTAGGTATTTCAAGATCACAGATTTAGAACTAGGAGAGACATTAGAAAACATCTTTTTTGTTTTCCAGTTGAAAAAATGGAAACCCAAAAGGAGACTTGTCAAGGTCACACAGGATCAGGGATATGATTTGAACTCAGATCTTTGGATTCCAGAGACCTGTACAAAAAGATAAATCATTTCACTCAGATGAGGTAGGTTAGGGAAAGCTTCATGGGCTATGTTCTTTATTCAGAAATATGAAGAAGAATTAGAGTTATATGCCTGTATCATATCAAGTCAAGAAGCATTTATTCAACAACTACTAGATGCCAGCCACAGTGCTAAACCATAAGGATTGAAAGAAAGACCAAAAATACCTGTACTCAAGGAGCTCTTAATTTAATGAGAACACAAGAAGAACTTCGGGAATAAGAGAGATAAATGGGACAATTTGGAGATATCAGGTAGAAGGTGTTGGTACTAAAAAGAACCAGGAAAGATTTTCTTGCAGAAGATGGAATTTTAGTGGAGAACTGAAGGAAGTCAGGGAAACCAGGAAGTAGGGGTAAGAAGCAAGACAATTAGAAACATGTGTGATATTCAGTGAAAATAAACAGAATAGAAACAGATTAGAAGAGAATAAATGTCTTTTAAGAGGAACAGGAAGTCGGCCAGTGATGTTGGATTATAGTTAGTGGAGGGGATTGAATTATAAAAAGCTTGGAAAGGTTAAAAGCAGTTAGTTCATAAGGACTTACACAAAAAAGATTTTATATTTAATCCTGCATGGAATAAGGAGCTTTTGGAGTTGATTGAATAATGGAAAGGGAGGGACATCATCAGACCTGTATTTTTAGGAAGATCACTTTGCTAGCTGTTTAGAGGATTGGTCAGAAAGAAGAAAGACTTGAGGTAAGAATTCAAACCATACAGCAACTGCAGAAGGGAGGTGAGGAGGATCTACACCAGGATGGTAGCAGTATCAGAGGTGAGGAAGGAGCAAGAAATAAATACTTAATATTATGTAAGTAGAATGCACCGGGTTTTGCACCAGATTGGATATGAAGGAAGGGTAGAGGGAATGAGTAGTCAAGGATGACACCTAGCTTGTGAAGTTGTAATTGGAAAGATATTAGTGCCACTGGCAATCATAGGGAGGTTTGTAAGAGAAAACGGTTTGGGGAAAAGATAATGAGTTCAGTTTTAAGCTATCCACATGTGTTAGAATAGATAGATAAAGAGACATAATAGATATAAAGGGAGAATAGATAGATATGATGATCTAGATAAAGATCATAATTGAATCCATGGGAGTTGAGATCACCAAGAGAAATAGTTTAGAGAAAGAAGAGAAGAAAGTTGAATACAGAGCTTTGGGGATACTCACAATTACCAAATGTGATTTGGATATAGATTCAGCAAAAGAGAGTGTTCCTTCCATTGCCTTATTAGTTTAGACATTGAAACTTCCATTATCTCTTGATAAAAGCTATTCAGTTTGTCTTCTCTGCCCCATCTCAATTTACATTGGTTAGAGGGGATAGGAGGTAGAAAGTGAAGTTTGGAGTCATTATTTCTTTGACATGAGAAATTCCAAACCTTCTACTTCCTTCCATCAATTCAGATTGGTAACTTCTCTGTGATGTATAATCCTGGAAAGTTTCCTGGGACACCAAAAGGCTAAGTGACTTGTCTAAGCTTACAAAGCCAATATTTGTTGGAGACATGAATTGTACCCTGGTCTCCCTGTTATCAAAACCAGTCCTCTCTAATGTTACAATATGCTGGCTTTCAGTATAATAATAACATCTATAAAGTAAAATATTTTAACTAAAGATATGGGTGAAGTTATACATTTTCAGACAACTAATAGGATTTTCTCTCATTGATTATGCATATTTGATACAACATTTATTTTATTTTCATGGGAGAGATAAGTGGACTAGGGATATTATAACACACCACCACAAATATAGAAGAAAAAACAATAGAAGAGACAGGAAAGTAATGCACTGGAGAAAAGAAAAGAAAGTTCTGAATAAATTGTGGCAAGCAGGGAAATTTTGAAAGTTGTCTTAAATTTATTATTATAACTAAAAAAAACAAGCTGAGCATAAGATATCCATAATTTCAGGTATACTTTTTCTGTTCTATTATTTAGTTAGAAATGGTCATTTATTTTGCTCTTTGTTATATTCAAAATTAAAAGGAAAGAAAATACAATAACATAGAAGCAAGGTTTATTGTTACAATATCTTTCACAAGGTAAGGCAGTATAAATTTGTCATTTTTCTTAATAACTAAAGATTAACCCATTCATCCAAGAAAGGAATGAATGTTTTCTATGCCTCAGCAGCAAGTCTGAAATAAAAATCGACTCAATTGTGTAGGCATAAATCACTGAACCAAAAAAGCATCTTTATGTATATATGCAGAATTGGGAGTTTTTACAAATTAGCAGACAAATTCTTCCACAGTAGCAGTAAATCTTCAAATAAGAGGGCCTTTTTTCAAAGCTACTAAGGTTAAAAATAATGTATGTATTTAATTATTTAATTTCAAAGTCAATTTTAACATTTGTAAGACCTAGTTAACCTAATTAATATGAAAAAAATCAGTAGAATTATTTTGATCCCCAAATAGAGATTTTATCTCCATGTAACTTCCACCTAATGTATGTCATAGGCTTAATATGCCTAGATTTCAAAAAGATATTTAACAAAATTTATCACGAAATAATTATGTGGTGAGAAATATCTCAAGATGGAGACATGAGCCCTAGATGATAGTATAGTTAAGTGGATTTGGAATTGTCTAAATGACAAGAACCAAAGAGTTGCTACTAATGAAAGGCTGTCATTCAGAATGTAGGACACTCAACTCATGCCTCAAGGATTTGTCATTGGTTCTATTCTTTTCAACATAATTTATCAATGAATTGGGTGAAGGTAAATATGGTAGGGGTAGCAAATTGGTAAATGACCCAAAACTGAGGGATAAATAACACGTTGAGTAACATAATTAAAATCCTAAAATATCTTACTAGAATTGAGTTGATGAGCTGAATCAAAGATGAGATTTAATAGGTATAAACATAAACATGTACTTAATGTTGAAGAAAAAAATTATTTTCATAATAACACAGCATGGGGGAACAAATGGTGGAGTGTACCAGAGCACATTATGAGGCATATGTGATAAGGCAGAAAATACTCTAATTGTGCCAAAGCTATATTAAGCATATAGTGCCCAGAAAAAGGGAGGTAATAGTCACACTTTTACCTTTCCATGATTACATCACATGAGAAATTTTGTGTGCAATTTTGAGTACTATATTATGGGGGTAGAGGGGAGAAGAACGACAACTTGTAGTATCCAAAGAGAGCAGGAACCAGGGCCATGTTAAGACCATAACAGTGGTATGCTACTAAATATTTAATGATTGGTTCTCTGAAAAAACATACATTCACTTGTTATTCTTTATTAATAACATTTTCTCTGTCCGTTTGTTGTTGTTGAGCTGTTTTCAGTGTTGTATTCATGACTTGTGTTTTCTTGGCAAAGATATTGCAGTAGTTTGCCATTTCATTCTCTAACTCATTTTACAGATAAGGAAACAGAGGCAGAGTGAAGTGACTTGTCCAAGATCACAAAGCCAGTTTTTGAATTTTTTGACATTTTCTGATTTTGAAGGTGTAAATGCTTACACTGAAAATTTAGCATTCAGCTCTACCATAGTCTTGTACCAAAGAATCATAAATCTTAACTATATCATATATACATATATATAAAACTATATCTTAACATAAAGAATCTTGTACCAAAGAATCATAAAATCTAACACTGCAAGGAATCTCAGGTACAATTCATTTTCCCTCCTACTCATACTATTTTACAAATGAGGAAAAAAACCCTATTAGTTTAAATGATTTGGCTAGAGTTTACAATATATAGAGTTTACAATATAAAAGGGGAAATCTAAACTCAGTATCTGTATCTTAGTACCATTTAAAACACAATCAGTTGAAAAGATACTTAGCTAGGAATAAAAGGAAGAAGGGTGGGTGCATCATTTATTTTCAAGTAATGAAAATAATAATAATTACCATTTATATGGTATTTAAATCTGCCAGACTCCAGGTACAGATGTCATCTTACAATAACCCTGGGAGGTGGTATTTTATTATTATTATTTCCATTTTATTATTGAGGAATCTGTAGCAAACTAAGGTTAAATGACTTCTCCAAGGTCCCAGAGCTAGTATACAGGGCTGCATTTGAACTCAGGTGTACCTGACTCCAAAGTCATTTAGCTTCCTAAATACAACTTAGGTCTATGATGGAAAAAAGATGTTATATTTGTTCAGTATCAGCTTAGAGGGCAGAAGTAGGAAAAATAAGTGACACTATATAAAGTAGCTTTCAGAACAATATACTGAGAATTTTTTTATCAATTACAGCAACCCAAAAGTGGAATGGACTCTTAAAAGTCAAAAATGTTATGGGTAATGAGTTCACCTTTCTTAAAGTCTAAGAAAAAGCTCCTTGATGAAGCAAAGAATAAGAATTAAGTGATTGTTATATGCAAGACATTATGGTAGGCACTATACAAATATATGGTAGACATATACAAAGGCCAAAATAATTCCTGCCCTCAAAGGTATTTCTTTAGAAACAACCTGTAAATAAATACAAAGTGATGGTCAATGGGGAAATATATCAAGGATCCCCCAAGGGAGTTCTTCATCCTGTTTAGGTTGAACTGAATGAACTATGAATTCCATTCTAAATATGAAATTTTCTGATTATTTGATTTACTAGTGATCTGGTTCTTGTAAATGGGGTAAAAATGGATTGTAGTAATCATTATGCTACTAAAAGTGTTTTATTGTTGCTTCATTAAATACTTTAAAGTTGTGAGATGACATGCTTTTTTAGGCACTTTTACATATATTATTCAATTTGATCTCTACAAGAAAAGTAGGAATTGGGCAACTAGGAGCCTTAGTGGATAAAGTGCTAGACCTGGAGTTGTAAGAAGCTGAGTTCAAATCTTGCCTCAAATAAATCCTAGCTCTGTGATCCGGGGCAAGTCACCTAACCTCAATTCCCTACCACATACCATTTTTCTGACTTGAAATGAATACTTGTATTGATTCTAAGACAGAAGATAGAGATTTTTAAAAAGAAGAGAAGAAAATTAGGAGTAAGGGAAAATTTGTATTGTTATCTTCATTTTACAACTGAGAAAATTAGTCCTTAGTAAAGTTATTTGGTTTGCTCTAAGGTAAAAAAATAAACAAAAAACAAAACCTAAAGTTTTAAAACTGAGATAGAAGTCATGCTTTGCATCCAATCTAGTAGTCTTCCAATGACAAAATTTCTCATAAACACATATGTTTTTCTTTTCTTTTCTCTTCTTTTCTTTCCTTTTCTTGAGGTACCAGCATAATAGATAGAGCAGTTACTATGGACAGAGTTGTCACCATTTTTAGCTATTTTATTTTGGTTTGAGGGGAAAGTAGAAGGGAAGGAAATGAGAATTTAAGTACCTACTTTGTACCAGGAAAGGTACTAAAGACTTTGCAAATATCCTCTCATTTGATCATACTATAAAATGGTGCTGTCCTGAAAGCAGAGTTTCTACATACACCTTGCCTTCATAAACAGGTGATGCTCTTTTCCAAAATAAAAGAATGGTAAAATCAAGAGATTAATTCAATGAAAGATTTTATGTTCCATAGTGTGTTTCTATTTCCACTTGATAATTTTCTGAGTACTTCTGAATGACTCCCTTGTAGGAGCTTCTTAAGGGCTTGTTCTAATGTGATTAGGGTTATAGGAATTCAGGCACAGGGACGCTTTAGTGTATATTGAATTCATGAACCAGTTTTCTACTTTTAATTTTGATTCAGAAAATGTAGGGTGTCTTGTCTTATTTATATTTTTAAAAAAGGACATTTCATATTGACAACACTTAAATCAAGCTGTTCTTTTTACATCTGCTATATTGGATGACTATAAATCGTTTAAAAATAATAAAGATGAAATTATAAGGCTGGGATGCTTTCTAACCAGCTGGAAAATCCAAAGATGATAGTATTGATCACATATAGTGGGTCCTGATATTATGCAGTCTGGTAAATTTGCCTGTCCTGTATTAAAAGCAACCCATAGCATTTTAGGTTACAAAGTAGACAGACATGATGATGAGTTATTTGATTGAGATGACATTTGTTGCAAAGCCAATTTTCATCAAATTCCCCTAAAAAACCTCTGTTGATCTGATATGAACAAATTCTCCACTGTAAAGAAGCCAGTACAACAAATGCCATTTCTAGGCCCCAGGATATAATTAAACTCTTAGAATCCTCCCCCAACAGCATTATTGTTTCTTATGTCCTGCATGAAGTCTGTCAGTTTTCAATGACGTTCATTCCTGTACAGGGACTGAAACATGAGCATGAAGATTCTTTAGTTCAGGGATTCATCTTTGTGCCTTTGGCTCTATTTTGTTCAATATTTTTTTCAGTACCTTGGATAAAGACAGAGGTGAAAGTTGCAAGTGACAAGAACCTAGAAGAGATGGCTAACACATTGGACAAGAGAGTAAGCATCCAAAAAGACCTTAGCAGGTTACAAAGATAGGTCAGAAAAATAAAATGGAATTTAATAGAGAGAAATGTGAAGTTTTCTATGCCGGCTTCAAAAATACAAAGTGATAATTATAAGTCTATATGAGAGAAAGTCCACGTGGTTAAAAACAAGCAAAGGTTGGTTGAAATGGGCTAAAAGTTCAATATGAGTCAAAATGTGGATCAACCCCAAAATCTAATAGGAATGAATGAATAAACTAGTAAATAGAAAAAAAGCAATGTAAGTGCTTTTTATGTGCAAATTATTATAGTGAGTGCTAAAAATGCAAATAGAAAATCTCACAAGGAGCTGGCATTCAATTGGAAGAGACAACATACATGGAAGACTTAGCTATGAGTCAAATGGAAATATACCAAAGTCCTTAGAGTGTACCAATAAAACAGAACTGTATATTCTATAATGCTTTCTCCACTGAAAAAAATCATATTGCTTTTTTATTTTCAAGCATTTCATAATGCCAAGAACTTTGGTGGTGGCAACTTTTTCCCCCTTGGGTTTTAATACTTGGGTTGTTGAACAGATACAGGAGATGGTCTCAACTCTTGAGGGATTGCTTCCCAGGATGATGGCTGCAGGTTCTGAGTTTCTAGAAATAAGACTAATAGTATAAGCCCCCACAAAATCCTGCGGATTAGGGATTTGCCTTCTTGGTGGTGGCATTTGGTCAGTTGTTGATATTTGGGTGGGAAGAAATACATATCCTTTCTTCAAATATACTGCTATTCTCATAGTAACTGTGGAGCCTAGGGCAGAAATAGGACTGATTGTCTGACAGCACTACTATTCCAGTTGCTATAAAAGTTCAGGATCATATTGGTCATATTAGTGGTTTGACTTATCTGGTACATTCTGTTTCCTATTTTACCTGCTTGGTCCTTTGCTGTTTTGGTACTAGATTTGTCTATTAATGAAAGCAAGACATGGGAATGAGAATATTTCAAGGATGTCCATGAAATATTAAAAGTACTGATCTAGGACTCTTTCATAGAAGCTTGATGTCTAGAATGAATGAAGCAATCATTTTCTTGCACTCTATTACAATCATGTTAAGCCTGGAGTAGTAAGTTTACTTCTAGACCCCACATTGACACACTAGAATATATTCAGGGGAAAAGCAATCAAGATGATAAGACAACTGAATACAATGTCTCAAGTATTGTTTGAAGGAGATTCAGAAGTTAAGATTTATAAAGGCTGAAAGAGATGGTAATTATTACAAATATTTAAAGGAAAGAGGGGCTAGACCAGAGGTATAAATTGCTGAAAGGCAGAGTTTGGCTTGATTATAAGAAAAAAAGGAGTTAGAGCTGCCTAAAAAGGTAATGAGCTGCTTTTGGGGAGTAGTGAGTTCTCCAGTCCTTCCATTCTTCAAGCAAAAGTTTCTAGGAATCATAAATACAGAATAAGAATGGGTAACAGAGGTAGTCTGGTTCAAGTATATAATTTTACATGTGGTTAAACTGAGACCAAGACGGGTATAACCTAGGGATTTACAATCTTTTCTTTGAATATTATTATGGATGAAAAGGCAAAGGGTCACAATTTTTGTAGTAAACTGATGAACCTCTCATCAAATAAAATTGTTTTACGAAAAGCTGAAATTTAGGAAACCTAGCAACCAGAGAGTGACTTATATTTAGGGACATTTCCTGAAGAAAACTTCTCTTGAATTATCTGTTACATGGTTTTTTAGTGAACTCTAGACAAGTAGCTCTGTTTTTTCCATAAGCCTGCTCCCAGGAGATCTAACCTGGTCATTCCCAAAACAACAATGAACTACTCCCCTGGGTTCAATAACACACAACACCAGCTTCTGAAATGTCAGTTCAGTATACTAGGAAAAAATGTAGGAGGTTTCAGAGAAATTGGATTTTCAGAATAGAACTATCACTGTCTGTCCCTTTGACCTGAGATGAGTTATTAAATATATTTTTAAAATCTGAAAATGAAGGCAACATTTGTTTCACATATATGTTTATATATCCAAATATATTGCTAAAACCAGAAGAAACAAGGTTACTAAATCATGTTTTCAAGTATAAAGGGCTTTAGATTAATGGCAGGGCTGGGACATAATGGAACTGGCTTGAAGTAGGAAGACTTGTATTCATGTCCCACTTTTGACACATCCTGCCTGGATGACCTTGAACAAGTCACTTAATCTCTCACTGCCCAAGAGAAATTTCCTAAAACAATAAACAAAATCATGACAGAGCAGTTGCAGATCTGCAATGAAAGAGGGGGTGGATTTCTTCACCAGCAGATGAAGAAATCCCAATAACATCTCAGAAATCCTGTCTAGTTGTTATTGTTTTCATTAGTGTCCAACTCTTCATGACCCTACTTGGGTTTTTTCTTGGCAAAGATACTGGAGTGGTTTGCCATTTCCTTCTGCAGAACATTTTACAGATGAAAGAACTGAGGCAGTTAAGTAACTTGATCAAGGTCACACAACTAGTAAGTGTCTGAGGCCAAATTTGAACTCAGATCTTGCTGACTCTAGGTCCTTTGTTCTATCTACTAAACCACCTGGCTGCCCCAACCCTAGGCATAAATCAGAGTTCCATAAATATGTGAGCAATGTGAATGGGCTTTCATCATGCAGATGAATGTCCAAACCAGTCATTTGTCCGCAAGAAACAAATTCCTTGTTGGATGGTGGATTACATGGACACACACACACAAAAATGACACAATGTGCTTTGCCTTCAAAGATGAAGATAAAGCATATGTAAGCAAACTTTCTCATTTTACAATGACAACCTGATTGTTACTGATTGAGTAGGTCATTTCCACTCTCCTAATAGCTTATGTTATTACAGTGTTCACTGTATTTTTAAGTACCAGCTTAGGTGTTTACTGATAGAGTGACATTGGGCAAGTCATCTAAACTCTCTGAACCTTGGTTTCATCATCTGTAAATTAGGGATAATTCTTGCTTTGCCACCTTATAGAATTGTGAGACTCAAGGGAGAAGATATATTCAAAAGTACTTATAACTGCTCTAAAAATAAGCAATTATTTATTCTTGTCTGACTATGTACTGGGAAAACCATTTCAGTTCTCAATGAGACCCTTCTTCCTAAGTACGCAGTATCCTAAATAGGTGAAAGGGGGAAATACGTAGGCTCATGTAACAATTACTATAAACATTTCACTCACTTAAATGTTGTTTCTATGGTAAAAATGCAGTTTTATTCAGCAGTCACTGTTTTTCTTTTGCATTGCACACATTCATTTGACATAAACAAAAACCTAAATAAGAGGAGAGGAGAAGAAAAGAGAAAGGAAGAAAGGAAGGGAGGGAGGAAGAAAGAGAGGAGGGAGAAATGGATTGAGAAAGGAAGGAGAAGGGGAAGGAGGTAGGGAGGGAGAAAAAAGAAAGAAAGAAAAAGGAGGGGAAATAGAAGAGAGGAAAAGAATGAGGTTAGCTCTGTGTAGGTGTGGTTAATAAGGGAGATGAGAGAAAATGTGGATGGAAAAGTACTAGCTGCCAAAATCACTTTTTAAAGTGTTGTTTTAATAGAGATTTATAAACATTTAATATATGTTTCCAGTCTTAAAGTGTTACTTGCCTCCACCCTTACTCCCACCCCAATACACAATGTTACTGTTTCATTGTCATCAAGCCATGGGACAAGAGACATCTGTTGGCTGAGGATCAAAATCATGAGAACCATCACAGTTTGGTTTGGTCTATTTTGCTACTTCTTGCATTTAAAAAAAGAGGCCATTATTATTGACTAAGATTTCCACTAAATAAACTTTTATTCAGGAGTTAAAAGTAACCTGGTCCAAAGAACTTACATTTAATATGAAAACCAATGTAGCCATATGTGTGTCTATTCTGTTTAAGTACTGACCAAATCATAGACTATTGGGTTTTTGCATGGATTAACATTTTAATAAGATTTTAAAATGGAATTATAAATGAAGGGGAAAATGTTTCATACAGGTGAACAGAACAAGAGCCATATTGTTAAAAGATTTTCAGATATTAGCTGTCACAATATAAGCTTCTTGAGAAAATCCCTTTTTTGTATGTTTGGAGACTGATGACAATGAAGTTCTTAGAATGGAAAGCAGTGATGTTCACTAAAAATATGTTGCTTGTTGCTATGGGAACTGTAGTTCACAAATGTTTCATGAGAGAAATATGGTTAGAATTTGAATGGTGTCTGATGCTAATACCCAAATATTAATTGTTTCTGTGTTGTTGGATTGTTTTTGGTGTTTTATTTCTTTTTTTAAGGAACATCTTTCTTACACTTAACATGCACAAAAATAGGAGTGCTTTCCTAAAATGTTTTTTACCATTTAAAAATGTGTATTAGTTGTGGGGGAAAGAGTAGCTTCAGTTTTGATTTATAGTCATCCATTTTTAGGGGACTCATCATGATAGATGAAAATAGGAAGAAATGAAATTCTTTTTTTTTCAGCCCTTTTCAGTAACCCCAATTGGGTTTTTTCTTGGCAAAAATACTGGAATAGTTTGCCATTTCCTTTTCCAACTAATTTTCAGATGAAGAACTGAGGCAAATAGGATTAAATGACTTGCCCAGGTTCACAGAGTTAGTAAGTATGTAAGGTCAAATTTGAAATCAAGATGAGTATTCCTAACTTCAGATGTAGCACTCTACCAATTGCACTACCTCACTGCCAAGAAATGAAATAGAATGTTTTAACAGCTTATCAATAGTCAAAATCACACTGACTCACAATCTTGGAATCATCTTTGATTGTCATTTCTTCCTCATCTCTCACAACCAAATAGTTGATAGAATCTCTTCCTTCCTTCACCACCACCACCAAGTTTTCCGTAAACATAGTTACAATGATAGTTTAAGCCCTCATTCTTCTCAAATTCTATTGTGGTAATCTTTTTATTTATCTCCTCTGTTTTTTGGTTTTTTCCCTCTTCATTCCACTCTTTCATATATCTACCAGAATACATTCATGCCAGTTCTATTTGAGACTCCTGCTCAAAAAAAAAAAGGTCCCTATTGTTTCAAATATCCAAATGGAACTATTATCTCATCCATCTAGAAGTTCCCTCTTATGGGATAGCTCAAACCCATCCTTGCCAGCCCATATTTGGTAACCCTTATCCATGTGCTCTAGTAAATTCACTCTATAGGCCATTCAATTTGCTGGAAGCTTTATTGACTTTCTCCTGTCATCATAGTTTTATCAGAGCACTTGAGTTTTGATATAATCACCCCATCTTCTCTCATCCTTTACTGAAGTCAAAGTTAATTATTTGCTATATATTATAGTTCCTATTGACTAAAAGACATACACACAATCATTCAAGGTCATTCACAAGTTCTAATCTACATTTTCTGCTTTGTTTTGTAACTCCCTTTCATAGCATATTAAGATCATAGATTTTCACAGATTTAGAAATTCAAAAGCAATTAAACTTAGACTTGATGACTTCATGTCTCTTTTAGCTATAAATTCATTATCCTAAATTCCTTTGATATCCAGGTATCCTTATTTTTTATAGATAATGTATTAAAACCCAGAGAAATTTAATGACTTATCCAGACAAAGAGATAGTAAGTAGTAGAGGTGGAATCTGAACCTTGGACCACTGCCTTTGAACAAAGCAACTTTCCATTGACTCATATCATTTTCCTTTATACAACTTCCTGCTTCCACCTCTAAGTTTTTTGAAGGCTTTCCTCACACCTATATGCATCTTTCCTCTCACACATTTGCCTCAAATAGTTCATAGCTGTGTGACTCTGAGTGAAGCATTTAATATCTCTCAACCTTGGTTTCCTTTTCTGAAAAATGAACATAATGACACTATATGTCATTGTGTGTGTGTATACATACATACATATATACATATTTATATATGTATAAAGATACTACTAGTCTTTATACAACTTCATGAAATAGCAAATTACTTTGCTAAATTTAAAATTCCATGTAAAAAATAGTCATTATTATTGAACATATTCTAGGATCCTCAAGGAAAATGAAAATTTGGAGTTTTACCTTAAATAATATGTTTGTTGGAAAGTAATTACTTTTGAACCTATGATAAGTGCAAACAAAATATGCTTCCTAACAGGTAGGAATCATCTTGATTTACAGGTATAGTTTTGCCTATTATTTTGTATAGTGTAGTTAATGTTGTTATAAATATCATTTTAAATATATACTTCACAGATGTTTGTTAAATTCTGACTTTGTGATGGAGATCAAAATTAAAAAAAAAAATTAACCCATTAAATTTCTTTGAAAACTAGGTTAAAGGCAGGGAAAGGTTAATATCATGTTCCCCATGTAGAAACCAGTCTACTTACACATAGGTCTATTATCTATAAATAGTCCAGTATGCCCTCCCCAAATGCTTATAAAAGGATATGGACCACTGAAAAAGTATTGAACATATAGCATATTTTGAAAGAACCTATTAGCTATGCAAATATCAAATAACTTGGGTTTGTAACAATCACTATAGAAACAAAGTCCTTCTAAGTCATGAGATGTCCTGACTTTGGGGAATTGGAACTAGTCACCCTCTGGCCCTGGGGCTATTTAATCTGTTTATCTTAATTCAGAGTCAACAATCATAATGATTTTAAATTGTCTGTAAATTTTTCTATTTATTTGGTCAGGACTGATAAGGCATTTTGTGTATAGAGTATTCAGTTTCCATACCTTGAACATATCTTTTTATTATTTAGGAATTTCTGGCTTTTTAAAAATTCTACAGAAAAATGGCCTGAAGAATCCTTAATATATGTACAGAATATCTCCTCTATGCTCATCAAAGCTCTAATAGCTATTAAATGCATATTTTATCTTCTGTAGTACCTTCTGTGTAATTTTCATTAAATTGTATATAAACACAACAGAATATAAGCTTCTTGATCTCAAAAATCATTTCATTTCTTGTCTATGTATCATCAGGGGTTGGCTCAGTCTAAGTATTTAATGATATCAGTAGAATGAATGAAAATCTTACATTAAAAACAAATTGATTTCTCGTTCCTAATACTTGTAGGTAATAGCAGGAGATAATTTATGAATTTGGCATGCAAGGGGTGAACAATTTTGTAGATGCTTTTAATAAGAATATTTGATAGAAGAAATTTCATCCTAGATAAATACACAAAAAAACTCTAAAAGATATTTGAATGGAGAATTGGATTCATTAATATAATTGATGTATTATATTTATTTAATGTTAATCTCTACTAAAATGGTCTCATTTTTCATAAGTCCTAAAATATTTAATTATGTATATGATGCTTATCTCTGCAGTGTCTAGGTCCTTATGAAATAATAGCTTTCCATATGATTATGCTGTTTAAATAATAGAGATTTCTACTGTTTAAATGATCTTAGTAAAAAGCTCATTGTTTTCTTTAAAGTATCAATTTTTCAGAATACTATGAAATTAAAACACTATCTGATGAAAAATTATTTTTAATGTTCCACTTAATAATGGAATGTGAGAAAAATTTACATTCTGGATTACTGTCCTCCTGATTTCTACTGTTCCTTTTGACTTTCTGAGATACTGACATAACATGAGTCTGCAAGGATAAGGGCATTTCATTTGCCCTCCTCACCCTCAGTGCCCACCCTAATCACTATTAGTCACATTAGTGATTAAGCACCAATCAATCAACCATTTCCACCTTGCTGTTCCATGTGTTAGGAAAGAGGAGTTCAAATAATTCCAACTCACCATGACATCCTTTAGTTTGATCCTAAAGAAATACTTTGGTTCTTGAACTATATCAATTCTTTGGAAAATAAATATATTTCTGATTGGTATGCCTAAAGGAAGTTAATTCATCTTACCACATTAGCTATCTATAGAATGTCAGCACAGAAGTGATCTTAAAGATTATCTATAGAAAGTAATTGACAGCCCAAGGAGGGGCCAATTTCTTCTTCTATAAGTGAGAGTTTGGGAAAGCATCATAATGTCTAGTTTAGAGAGCCATTCATGGAGCTGGGCTGACTTTAGTTCAAGTTCTATTCATGATACATACAGTCTGTGTGAAGCTGGGCAAATTCTTTGATCTCTCAATAAAGTAGGCAACAGTCTAAAGCTATAAACTACAGAGAAGGTGCCAGAATGCACTGGTACAATATCATTTCTTTGAGGTTTCACTTTACCAATGAAACCACTGATTTTCTTTTTTTTTTAAATAAGGGATAAGTACTACCTAAACTCTAAGGTCCCTTCTCTACATCAAAATGTTATGAATTGATCAAATGATTTAGTGGCAGAGCTGGGCTTGGGTTATTATTATTAGGGGAAACTGAGGTTTAGAAAGATGATGAGGCATACCAAAGTTCACACACCTAAAACTGATGAAGCCGAAAAAGAATACAAATCTACTGATTCCATAATCTATTATGACCTGAGATAACCCGTGTTGCCTCCAATTTCTGTTTAGTTCTTTCGTTTCTTATTACTAATAATATTAACAATTTCCCTTCTATCTCATTTGCCTTTTTTGTTTAGTTTGATATGATTTATTAGTAACTACATATTAATGGATACTTTTGATATCCATTTCTAGGCACTGACATTGAAAAAATAATCTATGTCTTTTTTAATAATATGTTTCACAAGAATCATTAAATGATTTCCTTATGTCATCCTTTAAAAGATATTGGACTTGCAATCAGGGGACCTTATTTAAATCTGTTTTTCAACATTTAGCACTTCTGTGAATATTGTCAAGACATTTATCCCCCCTAGGTCTCCATTTCCCCATTCATAAATTGAGGAGAATTGGATTAGATAATGTCTGAGGTCCATTCCAGTGCCCCAGATCTATTATCCTCTGTTTCACATGAGAATGTCTTTCCTACTTGCCACATCAGGTTTTCTGAGTCTCAAAGGAGATAATAGATATAAACATTCTTTATAAATCCTAGACCTATTGATCAACCATTTATTTTGCTCCTATGTCCTAGACAATGTCCTAGGTGCTGAGGGTACAAAGACAAAAATGTACTCATTCGATCAGGATGGCATCTACAAATATATCCAGGAGAAATATAGAATGTAAGAGCTTAGAGGAACCTTACATAACATCTAACCAATGTTCTCATTTTATAGATTATAGAAAAGAGATTCAGGTCAAAGAAGTAATTTGCTTAAGGTCAAAAAGCAAACATATGAGACATTCTTTCAAAGTACCATAAAAATGTAATGAATTAATTTGATAATATTAAATACTATGCCTCGGTGCTAAAGTATTGATGTCTTTTTCCCTAATGATATATATCTGTCATTGGTGTTTAAAGGAATTACATTGTTGTAGTTACTGTTTTCCTCTGCAGCTGCTGCCATTTGGTAAAATCTCCCCATATTCCTTTCTATCTCAATGACTGTTTCTTTTCAAACTTCATCATTTTATATAAACTTTCCTCTGTAATAATTTGACACCACATTACTAAATAATAGATGTGCCAAGTATTCTATACTGAAAGAAAAAGGCTACAAATTAAACTGTTATTCTACAACTGGATGACAGAGATTATTTCTTTTCTAATGGGAACTATGGAACATAGACATTCACAGTATAGTCATCCTTGAAACAAATAAACTCTATAGGCAGATAGTCCTCTAAATGGGCCCATTTGCCCTGCCCAAATACTATGAAAGGCTAAGGACCATTGGAGAACTGTGAACACATTAGCAAATTTTGAAGAAAGGGTCCATTAACTATACTACTCTCCAATAATCTGGATTTGTAATAATCACAGTGGGAACAAAGAAAAGCACTTTTGCATTATGAGTCATTCTGCTTTGAAGAGCTAAGAGTTCAGAGGGCATCAGTGGAACCTGGCCACCCCCTGCCTGGGAATTATTAAACCTGTTTATTTTAACCCAGAGCCAAACATCATAATGATGAGCCAAATCTTCAAATGAGTATATATTCTGTATAGAAAGATCCCTGAGTTTAGCATCAAATCACTTGCCTTGAGTGCTGAAAGAATCTGTCAACTAGTATTTATTGAGCATCTAATAAGTACCAGGACACAATGCCAAGAATTTGGGATTTTTTATTCAAAAAGAATCTCTGATCTCAAAGAGTTTAATTGTAATTGGGAGAGAGAACCTGCAAATAACTATGAAATAGATAGACAGATAGATAGATAGATAAATAGATAAATAGATAAATAAATAGCAGCCAGAGACACTGGGGAAGACCTAAAGCAAAAGTGGGATTTGAACTCTCTTGAAGGAACTAGGGAAATGAAGTGCCAGAGATGAGGAAAGAGATTTCCAAATGTGAGAGAAAACAGGCACATGAAATGTGTAATATAGGATTAATAACTTTGCCATGTTTGCCTGGGGCAACCTGTCAGTTGCCCTGGTTGGAATGTTGATGGTGGCATGAGCCATAGGGCAAAGTTCCAACTGCCAGTTGAGCTAAGAGTATATAAAGCCCTGGAGACCCAGGGCTGGGTTCTGTTCTTCCCTGAATTCTCCCCTGATCACTCACTTATCCCTTACCCCCTGGGGCCCTGGGTGGTGGGAGTGAGACTGTGGATAGTATAAGGGTGAAAAAGAGGTTTTATGGGTTCAATATATTAAAAGTGGTCGCCAGAGGATTGAATTATTAACAATCCTCAATTAAGAATAATCTCAAGTCAAAATTGACTTTTATGGAAATTTATTTACATGAGAGAAGAGAGAAAGGAAGAAAATAAGAATCTATCTCACTAATCAATCCAGGTAGATCTTAACCCTCAGCCAAGGGTTAAAGGGCCTGAGGCCCAGAGGTGAATGGAGCAAACTCCACTCACAGAGTCTATAAAAGGAAGTTTCTTCATAGAAGTTCAGGAAGATTCAGTCTTTAAACTCTCCTCATGGAACAGTCTCAGTCATGAACCAGCAAAGCTCCCTCAGGTCCCCTTCACCAAACCAGAAGTTGCCTCACTCACTCAGCTCCCTCTTTTATAGGGGTCATGTGCCTTCTCCTAGCCTGTGTGTCCAATCTCATTGATTTCTGATTGATTCTGATTCATCACTCACTCTAGCACATGTGGGTTAGGACCTCCCAGAATTGGAAGGTGCTCTCACCTTTCATGATTAAATCTAAAGATGGGCAGTGTAGACTTAATCTAATTATCACAGTAGTTTAGGCCTAGAATAGAGTTCCTACAGAACAATTTACCAATACTATTAGCACAACTGATAAATCCTTTAGTCAAAGATATATTTTATTTATTATCCAGAAACCACATCACTCTGACCCAGGGCTACATGCCCTGGGTCAGCATAAGACCATCCAGACAAGACCTATTAGCAACTTTAGTCAGATAAACCTTTCATCCTTATATCTCAGTACTTCCTAACCCTCTTTCCACTGCCTTGTCTCCTTCACTCTGTTGTCAATAAACCCCTTAGCCTTAACCAGAGAACTCTGTGGTCATTTGCCTACCATCTAAGGCCAAGCAGGGACAGGCAACTGAAAGGGTTCTGAGCAGTTTCAGCTGGAACAAACTCCATTGCCGAAGAGCAGGAAGTTCAACATCCACTTCCTGTTAGCCTACCATTCACCAATAGGAAGCTGCTTCCTCAGCAGGAAAGGGTTGGTAATCTGATATCTTAAAGGAGGCTGGTGTCTAGCAGTGAGGGTTTCACTTGATGCTCATTTACCCGGGTTGGATCCTTGATACATTTATAACAAGTTTCAAGCCCAGCCCGGGTACAGCTCATTCCATCCTTTGCAACTAGCACCTTCCTTCTTTCTAGCCTTATTATCAGCTTAAGGCCCTTGACCCATTCATTACAGATGGAGGCTTGTGGGTGAGGTCCCCAAGTAGGCTAATGTAACTGAATTATAGCATATAAAGATAGGGGACAAAGGGTAAGGAGACTGGAAAGGTAGCAAGGATAGCATATGAAGAGCTTTACAAGAAGTAATTATTAGAGAAATACTGAAGGTGTAGAATATCTTTACTACAGCTGGGAACACTGTACTTGACCTGCAAAAACTTCTGTAATGTAAAATTTCTCAACTAATATCTTGAGACAAGGAAATACCACATGATTTAAGAGTAGGATGAGACTAAAAAAAAAAGGCTCCTAAGAGAAGCATCACACATTTTCTCCTTTTGGTATGTTCTCTCTTCTCTTCCAGTTTTTTTTTTTTTTGCTACCTCTCCTTTTAGTTTCTCACCAATCTTAAACCATTATCTTAAGAGATAAGTAAAAAACTCCACATCCAAGAAGTCTATGCCTGTCCAGACCATTCTTTTCCCCTATATCCCCTAAGAAGAACTCTTATTAGTATATTTTTAAAATTCAAAAATTCAAAGTTGAAATTATAAATAAAATTAAATTATAAATAAAATCAATCAAATAAATAAATAATAAAATAAAATAAATAAAAAGAAAAATAAAATATGAAGCAATTTTGAATGAGCAAAGTTGCACTTATCAGCAGCAATGTAACTCAGTAAAGTTAAGCACTTTGTAAATTCCCTTCCTGGTATCCACAACTGATCCTGGCATTTATGTGAGTAGCCAATTCTCAGGTTGTTATACTCATTTTTAAAATGAAGTTTAGGAATATGTTCACCACCAGCCCCCTCCCATAGTCTTCTTTCATATTATCCACTGTTTTATTCTGTTTATTATTTGTTTGGCACTCCCCCTATCCTAAAGACAAATAGGTCAACAGTGTGATATGGCAGAAAAAAGAGAGCCAATATCATGCTTTCTGTAACCCTTCCTTCCATCTTAGAATCAATACTGTGTGTTGGTTCCAGGGCAGAAGAGTGGTAAAGGCTAGACAATGTGGGTTAAGTAATTTGTCCAGGGTCACAGAGCTAGGAAGTGTCTGAGGTCAGAATTTATTCCAGGACCTTCCATCTCTAAGTCTTACTCTCAAACTCTTGAGCACCTCACTGCATCCAATCCAGTGTAATCTTAAATTTGATTCAAAGAAGCATAGTACTCAATACCAGGGAGATGAGTGGTCCACTGAGCTCTGTCTATATTTTAAGAAGGATTTTAAAAGCTGCCCAAAGAAGGGAAACTAGGATAAGGAAGGGTCTCAAGACTATACCATAAGAAAATTAGTTGGAGTTTATAGGAACATTTGGTCTGGAAAAGAATAGACTTAAGTGAGATATGATAGCTATCTTCAAATCAGTAGTCTTGAAGTGTTATTCCATAAAAGAAGGATTTATTTTGGGGTTTTTTTGGCCTCACAAGGTTAACCTAGGTAAAGAGGTAATTTGGGATGTGAGTAGAATTTCCTAACAGTTTGAGCTGATCAAATGTGGAATGACCTTCCTAGAAAGATCCTCTTCACCTCTGGGAAGTCCTTAAGCAAAGGCTATCTGGATAACCAGGATAAACTAGATTGTCTCCGAGTTCCTTCCAATCTTACCATCCTCTCATTAGGAGTGTGTATCCCCAGCCAAGTAAAGTAAAAGGGATATTCCATAGATATTTATTCGATTTTTGTAAGACTTTATTTGGTATCATCTGATAATTCTTGGTATCTAATTCCAACTTTTGATTGTGGTCTTGGTACCTAATTCCAGTTTTTGATTGCTTATGTACCTGTGAATTAAATATACACTTTCAAAGTCAAAATTCTATAAAGTTGAAGAAGTTGATGTGAATTACATGCTACTTTAAATCAACTGATAGTTCAGTAGCAAAGTTCTCTGTAGGAAGTAGTGCACAATAGCTGCATAGTACATTGCCTTTACTTTGATTTTTCACCTGATGGGAGAAGATACATGATCTCTGTCTTCAAATTTTTGAAGAGTTATCATGTAGAAAATAGATTCAATTTATTAGACTTGGCTCCAAGGAAATTAATTAAGGACTTGTGGGATGGCCTCATATAAGGAAGTCTCTGCAACAATTAAAACTATACCAAAATAGAATTAAGAGACAGTGAGTTCCCCATCACTAGATGTACTAACATAAGATGGGATGAATACCTCTAAGAAATAGTATAAATGGTATTGAATTTCCAGGTAGTACTTGTAATAGATAATGTCTGGGTTCCCTTCCAACTCTAAGATTCCATTTTCTTATAGAAGGGGACCTACTCGTATTTTAGAAAACTGATTAAAGCACATATTTTTATTACTATCATTATTATTATTATACTTTATGTCTCATGAAATGCTTTATACACATTAATTCTTTTAGCTTCACAAAATAACTATGAGATAGTATTAGAGAAAATATTATCTTATATTAGAGATATATAGATGGGAATTCATATAGTTTAAGTAATTTGCCTAAGAACTCAAAGTATCAGAGGCAGTATTTGAATCTCATTCTTCCTAACTCTAAATCTAACATAAGAATCACTAAAGGTTTCTGCCCCATGTATTTCCAATACTCTTGAGCAAAATGTACAAAATTGATTCTTAGCAATTAAAAAATTACCTTAATTGACTTTTATCATTTAATGTATTGCTTTATTTTTAGTGTCCTTTAATCTTTTTTTCCATTTGGTTATGAAGATTTATTTTAGGAGAGGAAAAGGAAAAACTAATAGTGAAGTTAAATTCCCTCTAAAGTTCCAGTTTCCTACTCTAAATCATTTTGAACTATGTCGTACTATGGTTACTACACCATTTCACTATGAGAAAAGGTTTTTTTTGGTAAATTTTACTCACCATTGAAATTATTATTCTTATTTAATAATCAAAGTTTTAGTCCTTCCAGCCTGATTCTTCTTCCCTCTTACACTACTAACAGCAAAGACAAATCCAGGAAAATCTGCAAACAGGAGATACTTCTCTACTGCCACAGAAACAAATTAGGGATGGCAGACCCATAGGGCCTGCTCCTCATCCAAGAATCCCAGAGAAAAACAGAAAGAGCATGAAATCTAGATCATCTCAAGTGTATTGGAATAGCTGGAAACCCTTTAGCTGGAGCCTTGAAATCAACTTCTGTTTGCAAACTCAAGCCTGAAGCAAAACAGGTCCTGCCTAAACAAGATTTGTGAGCCACTCTGTGTCTTAAAACAAATTGAAAATAGATTTTCTAGCCCTGTACCTAGGTAGTAATTCTCCCTCTCCCTCTCTCTCTCTCTTTCTCTCTCTCTCTCTTTCTCTTTTTCTCTTTCTCTCTTCCTCTCTCTCTCCCCATAAACACACACATATAGATACATATTACACATGCATATAGGCAAACATATTTACATGCATATATAGATAGATAGATAGATAGATAGATAGATAGATAGATAGATAGATAGATGCATGATGTTCCCCAGTATAACTTTAATGCCTCAAAGACCTGGTTTTATCAGCTTGAAAGCATGTTTTGCCTTAGTATATTCACCTTCATGAGCAATTATGGTTCTCTAAACAAAGAAAAATTCATTATTCTACAGATGATTATATTTCACTAGTATTCCGGTTGTATAAGTGAAATACATGCCCTTTTAGTAGAGTGGATAGCAGGTCATCTATATCTTTTCATCCTGGATTATTCTTGACCATGTCCTTACATTAGTTTTTTTTTTTTTCTTGAAGGCCAATCCAAGGTCTATTTAATGTGCTGGACTCCTTTACTTAGGTCCTTTTATGAGTACTAATGTAGCACTCAGGCTATCTACTATGATTCTTTACTAGAATCATTATTTTGCCAGTCTATCTCCTTTTTCAGTCATACATTTCCTGGATAATATCTGCTGTACCACTTCTTACACATCATCATTAGTAATATGCTCCAGTCTATTTATGCTGTCAGTTGTACTTTGGGCTACTCACAATTTTTATTCCTTGGAGACTGTGGTGTTGCGTGATTTGTAACCAAATAGCAGGACTAAAAAAGTACCGCCGTTTATAAAATGGGATTTTATGTCAGGGACCAATTTGGGGTTGGTAAATGTCCTGTGCATTTCCCCAAATGCAATTCAATCTACCTATTCATTGTTGGGCTTAGCACATTGTCCATCAACAGTATCTACTTTAGATATATCTAATAGTCTCTTATTCCATTGCACTGTCCATTCAACTTCCTGCTGTATGATTAAAGCATCTGGTTAATGTGAAAACAGATGACAGCATGGTGGAACAAGTGAGGATAGCCAGGAAAGGGTGCTGGTTTATCATAATCATTGTAGTATAGCTGACTGAAGTATCATGTGAATGGGACACTGTCGGTCTCACAGCATGCTTCATTATCAAAGTGTTTGAAAAGCTGGTTTGGCTCTGAGTTTGAGAACTAGAAGTTTTGAAGGTTGAAGAAGTAGTCTTCTTTCTATAGTTTACTTGCTAAGAGTATATCATGAAGAAGTCATTTATTTTCTGAGCTTCAATGTCCCCATCTACAAAAAAGGGGCACGATAGAAGTTGTGATATCTATTTCTGTAGTACTGTTCTGAGGTAAACTTTTTGTAAACAGAAACATCTACTTCATCATCTATTTTGGTGCCTAGTGCTACTGGCCTGAAATAGATTTCCCATGTTATTGATTACTCAGAATCTTTAGCTTCTTCAAGGCTCATCTCGGATGCCACCTTCTATAAGAAGTCTTTCCTAATCTCCTCACAGTCATTAGGGCTTGCTCTCTCCTTAAGTTATATTGTATTTATTTATCAGCTTAAATAATATTATCACAATGGAATGTAACCTTTTTGAAGGTATGGCCTGTCTTTCATATTGCTTTTGTGATTCAAGTATAATATCTTAAATGTAATATTTAATAAAGGCATTGATTTTTTTAGAATTGCAAGTACTATAAAATTAATCAATGAATATTTATTAAGCAAATTTTCCTGACTCTACAGATGTTACATTCTATCTGAGGATACAACATTAGAATATAAGTATACACAGAAAAATACAAAATAAATAAAATGTAGTTAGGAAGAAAGGGCATTAGCTTGTGAGAAGATAAGGAAAAGATTCTAAATATGGCAGACAGCTACTCAAAAACATGGAATTAACTGTGGACAAACAGTAAGAAGGTCAGTTGGACTAAACTGTGGAGTTTGGAAGGCGAAGTAATATATACTAAGGTTGGCAAAAGTGATAGGGATCAGGCTGTGAAAGATTCAAAACCAACAAGGAAATTTATATATTGTCCCAGGTACAGTGAATAGGATCTGCTCCATAGGGGAACAACATTGTCATAGCTGTGTTTAAGAAAAAAATCTCATTGGCAGCTATTTAGAAGATGCATTAGAGTGGGAAGAGACCTAATGTAGGGAGACCAATTAAGAGGTCACTGTCATAGCTTGGCAAGAGGTGATTGGGCCTTGACAGTTTATGGCTGTCAAGAGTATAGTGAAACAAGTATTGTATTTACTATGTCAATCTCATTTTTTTAAAAATGAAGTTTAGATAGAAATAGCCCCACATTCAGTCACTATCCTGCTCAGATAATTTCATATTTAAAGTTCTGTGGATGATTGTGTGAGTAATAAAATATGTTCTAATTCAATGAAATAAAAACATTGGGCTATAAGCTTATATTCTTATGGTTCACTAAATGTATCTATGGGATGATTAGCAATAGACAAATAAGGGTGATGTGTATCTTGCAAAGTTCTATACTTTTAATTCCTTCTTTTGCATCTCTGTTTCAAAAGATTTTTTCCATGTAGTTTGAAGAGTATTAGTATGTTATTTTGATATCTATTAAAAACAGTATTCTGAAATATTTATGGACAATTTTATGTCTGGTCTTTTGAGGAAGATGGTTTTTTTTGTTTATGATTATGCTCCAAGACCAGTATGGTTTATTTAATGCTTGAAGATACTTTGATTATTTATTCTATCGGTATTCTATTTGTAGTATGAGAATTTGTCATTGTTTAGGAAGGAAAACAAACCTTTGATGTATAATTCTGACCATCTGATTGTTTCTTCCTTGGTGTTTGGTAGGAAGTCATTTTTGTAGCCTGAGGTAATACATAATATGGTTGCTAATATTTCCTTGCATAATCTACATTTATTATAAATTTTGGCTACCAGGATAACTTCTGTAATTTCTTGTGGTGACAAATTTATCCTGAATTGGTATCCTACCATTCCCCCTTATTACTACAATGAAGTTATCCAAACTAAAAAAATAATTCATAGCCCACATTCTACAAACAAGCTTATGGCTTATTAAATTTGAAGAATAGAATGGGTTGAATAATCCATTAAATCTTAATGATGAAAAGCAATAATATATACATATGTAAGTATTTATTCAATATAACAAATGACAAATAAGCAAACAAGGGTAACAGGAGTTTGAGCATATAAAAAAAGCCAAGAAGATTTTAAATATCCATAATCCTATATCAGAGTAAAACAAAAAGTAATCGGGTTTTTTTTTCAAGTTTTAGTACTATGTTCAGTGATAGTAATAGATTAATTAGTAATGTGTAAAAATGCAAAAAAGAAAATGGTGGTGACCACAATTAAAGAAGTGGGTATTGTCACAAAATCACTTTTAGTTCCCAGGAAAGTAGAATTTTGAGTACTATTGACCCTTCAGTTATAATGATATTTGGATGCTCCTCATATGATGAAAATTTGACTTCCTTCATGATGCCCAAAACATATTGAAGTTTGTATAATTTTTCAACAGCATAGAATCTTAGAATAATTTTCAAGTATCTAAACATTTTCCATGACACAAATGTTCACAATGTGTTATGAAGCCACGCTGAGAGATTATGTCCAGAATTACTTTGGTTGAATTGGCTTTCTTCAGATGTTCTCTGAACCAGTCTAAGAAATAGGTAGCAATAGTTGGTATCCTAGGGAAATCTTAGGCTACTCTAAAAGGGTTATCTCTGGACCACGAAACAAAAGCCTTTGATATTTGGTGACTTTGAAGTTTCGCCTTATGTCTATGATCCATACAGAACCTGGAAGCTTGGGGTCACTTGGTTAAGTCAATTAACTTCTATTTATTGTTTTAAATATGGCACTCATGAAACCAAAAGAAACAAGGTTTTTCCTTTGTTAAGGAAAGATCTAACCCCAAGTCATTTCCAATGCTAGAGAAAACTCCAATATGCTAAGGAGATATAAAAGTCAGGAACTTACTGGAGTGCTAATTATTTCGAGAGTCTTGTTTACTCAAATTTACATAAACAAAACCATAAGCTATCCTCTTCTCCCTGGAGGAAGGGTTATTAAACTTCTTTTTTAATCCATCACACAAAAATAAGGAGGATTTGACTTTACAATAATAGTGTTCTTTTGTTTTAAAGACCAGTACAGATTTTTGAATTTTCCCTTTTTAAAGGTAGGCATACTATAAATTAGAATTGAGTCATGGAAATAATTGCTAGCTGGGCTCAGTACCTAGCTCAAGGGAAGCAGTAGGTAGAATATAAGCAAAACTGCCCTTGAGGGCAAGAATTGTTTCATGTTTCATTTTGGATTCTCAACATTTAACATAATGTTTAATAAAGGCTTATTCATAGATTAATTGATTGATTAACCTGGCTGGGCCCAGAGTTCTGTTGTAGTCCGCAGTAGCCCCAGGAAGTCTAATTAATGTAAAGACCATTTTGTTACCAAGGTTTAATTTGAAGATTTCGGTCCAGTCAAGGTTAGATGTAATATTTTAAAAATTAATTAGAAAAATAGGAATCTTCTTTGAACTTATTCAGGCAAAATTCTGAATATGGTTTGGTTTCTGAGCTGTTCTCTCACACTAAGATTTCTCAAGACTCGTTGTGACTGGTGTGAAAGACTTTTATTTTTTTTTCCTGATTACATGTCAGCACAATATTCAGTAATCATTTTCTGGCATTTTGTAATACATGTATGTTCTCTCCCTCCCTTCTCTTCTATGATAGGGATTGTACATGTGTTCAATACATATTTCTGTATTCATCATATTGTGAAATAAGACACATATCATTTACACTAGAGAAAAATTTGCAGAGGAAATAAAGTGAAGAATGGTTTGCTTCGATCTACATTCAGACTCGAGCAGTTCTTTTATGGTGATAGATAAACTTTTTTATCATGAGTCACATTGAATTGTCATGGATCATTGCTGATAATAGTTGTCATTCACATATATCATCATAATTTATTGCTCTTACTGTGTACCACATTCTCCTGGTTCTTTTCTTTGTATCGCTTAATATAAGTCTTTCCAGATTTTTTTGTGATCATATAGTTTGACAATTTCTTATGGCATAACCGTATTCCATTACAATCATATACCACAACTTGTTCAGCCATTTCCCAGTTAATGGACATCCCTTCATTTTCCCAGTCTTTGTCACCACAAAAAGTGCTGCTAAAATATTTTGGTACAAACATGTTCCTATCCTCCACCCTTAATTTCTTTGGGTTACCAGCTTAGTGGTGATATTTCTGGTTCAAAGGGTATACACAATTTATGGCCCTTTGGTCATGGTTGTGTTCTAACGGTCATGTTCACAGCCTCACCAATAGTGTCCCAATTCTCCCACATTCCCTACAACATTTTTTCTTTTTCCTTTATCATATTAGCTAGTCTGAGGAAAGACTTTTAAAAGACTCTTCAAAAAGAATTATGACAATTCCATATGTAGATATATTTTCCATGTGGTATGATCATATGCTGAAGAAATGTCCTTCATTCTATCCTGGTTAGATCCTATCTAATGTATTGCATTCATTTCTTGGCATCACATTTTAGGAAGAACCTTTAAAGAATAGAGAATAAATGTCCAGAGAAAAGTAATCAGGATAATTAGAGATCTCAAAGCCATGTTATTTAAGAATCATTGAAAGAAAAAGAAGACTTAGGAAGGGGCACATAATAATGACTAACATCTATGTAGTGTTATAAAATTTGTGCTATCTATATATTTAGAGAGAGTATGATATAATGGATAAAGAATGAGCCTTGGAACCAGCAAAACCAGAGTTTAAGACCTACCTCTGAAAAATACTGAATATATGATCCTTAGAAAGTTAACCTCTATGACTAAAGGATGAATAAAAATATAGACTGGCATTGATAGAAGATGTTTCATCATCCAAAGAATTAGCTACACCTCTGAAATCATATATCCAGTTTTTTCTTTCTTTTTTAAAAATTTTAATTCATTTCTTTGTTAAATTAAAATTCTTGGATATCTCCCTCCCTGTAACAGCAAAGTAGGCATCACTTGACAAAAATATATGTGTGTATATAAAACTATATCTTGCTTATTTCTGCATATCAGTTCTTTTTCTGGAGTTGAACACATGCAAGTCATTCTTCAAACAATATTTCTGTTACTATTTATAATGGTCTCTTGGCTGTGCTCATTTCATTCTTCATAATTTCATGTAGGTCTTTCCATTTTAAAAAAAATTAGCCTGTTTAACTTTTTCTATAGCACAATAGTTTTCCACCACAATCATATGCTACAACTTATTTAGCCATTCCCCAATTAATGGGCATCCTTTCAATTTCCATTTCTCTGCCACCACAAATAAAACTGCTATAAATATTTTAGAATATGTAAGTTCTTTTCCTTTTTCCCTGATCACCTTAGGAAAAAAAACCTAATAGTGGTATTTCTAAGTCAAAAGGTACAACCAGTTTCATAACTTTTGGTGCATAATTCCAGATCACTCTCCAAAATGGCTGAATAAGTTCACAGTTCCATCAAAAATATATTAAAATGTCTTCATTTTTCCATATCCCCTCCGACATTTGCCATTTTGTCTCTTTATCTTTTTAACCAATCTGATAATTGTTCAGTTTCTATACCTGTAAGGTGGACAATCATTTGATCCTCATAGCAAC